>NW_026652287.1:58107039-58354539 GCF_009828535.3 Hylobates moloch | reverse complement strand
CTGCTACAAGTCGATCTGGAATATCGGACCTGGAAAAGGCAATTCACTTGGGAGTATTTCCAAAGGAAGAGTGAACTTTAACCAAAGACCTAGATAAAAGTTTGAAAAGAACAGGTCCCCAAACCCTAATCTCACAAGAAAGGTTTCTCCTGCATTAATGACAGACACACAGAAAACTATGCAACAAAAAAGCAGTTAAATTCAATTAAAAGCCTGTACAAGAACAAAATGGAATTACATAGTATCTAAGCATGAATACTGATTCAACAAAAATTGTGATACAACAATAGCAAAAAGATTAGAGGAGCAGAGACAGAGAGGACATGTAAAAGTGCTAAATGGTCCTCTTAAATAATAGGCAGGTAGTTAATAATACATAAAATTTTAAAAAAAAGAAGTAAACAAAAACAAAATATGCCAACCACTGGAAAATATGAAAAGAGCAGAGTAAAAATAGCCAAAAACCGAAAGTAATTACATCTGCGGAATGGGAACTGTGAGCCAAAAGGGATAAGTGAATGCTGCTCTTTTTTTAATAATGTCTTAAGATGGTTTGTGGTAATTTAAAGCTAAATACATCTATCATAAACTAAAATCATAAATTTGTATTTTGAAATGCCTTATTGGAGATACTCAAGAGCATACACATTGCTTGATAAGGTATGAATCCACAAATCCAAGAAGCTCAACGAAATCCAAGTAGGATAAACCCAGACCCACACCAAGACACAATATAATCAAACTGCTGAACAACAACAAAGAGAGACTCTTGAAAGCATCAAGAGAAAAACAACTCATCACAAACAAGAAATCTTCAATAAGATTATCAGATTTCTCAGCAGAAACCCTGAAACACAGAAGGCTATGGGATGACATATATTTAAAAAGTGCTGAAAGAGAAACAAAATACTTCATCCAAGAATTCTATGTTTAGCAAAACAACAGGCTTAAAAATGAGGGGAAATTTAAGACATGCCCAGATAAACAAGAGTTGAGGGCATTCCTCACCACTAGACCTGCAATACAAAAAATGCTAAAGGAAGTTCTTTGAGTAGAAATAAAAAGACAGTAACTCAAAGCTATATGAAAACACAGATCTCTGATAAAGGTAAACACATAGGCAAAAATAAGTATTACTGTCATTTTGGTTTGTAACTCCACTTTTTTCTTTTCTATGTGATAAAGAAAAATGAATACAAATCACTGTACATCTATATTAATGGAGACACAATGTATAAAGATGTAATTTGTGACACAAATAATATAGAGGTGAAGGAGCTGAACAGGAATACAGTCTTTGTATGTGATTGAAGTTAAGTTGGTATAAATTCAAAACACATTTTATAACCTTAGGATGTTCTATGTAATCGCCATGGTAACCACAAAGAAAATACCTATAAAATACTTTAAAAAGAAGTGAAATGGAGATCAAAACCATTCACCATAAAAAAAAATCAAACATAAAGGAAGGCAGTAATATAGAAATGAGTCAAAAAAGCTATAAAACATGCAGAAAATAACAAAATAGCAAAAGTCAGTCCTTCCCCCATCAGTAATTACTACACGTGTAAACAGATTAAACTTCCCAATCAGAAAGCATAAATTGGCAGAATCAATTGTTTTAAAAAAAGGATCCAACTATATACTGTCTATAAGAGACTCACTTGTAGATCTAAGGGCACAAATAGGTTGAAAGTGAAGGAACGAAAAAGATATTCCACACAAATAGTAACCAAAAAAGAAATGAAGTAGCTATAGTAGTAACAGACAAAATAGACTTTAAGTTAAAAAAAAGTCACAAGAGACAAAGGATATTTCACACTGATAAAAGGTTCAATCTATCAAGAAGATACAACAATTATACATACATACATACCTAACAGAGCTCAAATATATAAAGCAAAAATGTACAGAACAGAAGGGAGAAATTATTTCACCATAATAACTGGAGACATGAATATCCCCTTTTCAATAAAGGATAGAACAGCCAGAAGGAAATAAAGAACACGAACACTACTAAAGACCAATTAGACCTAATAGAGATTCATAGAAACCTCCACCCAACAACAGGAAAAATATACACCTTCTAAGGGAAACATGGAACAGTCACCAGGATAGGTCATATGAGAGGCCACAAAATAAGTCTCAAAAAATTTAACAAGATTGAAATCATATAAAGTATCTTTTCTAATTGGAATGTTCAATAACATTAAAAATCGTTAATAGAAGGAAAATTGGAAAAAGTCATAAATATATGAAAATTTTACAAAACAATCTGTCAATGGGTCAAAGAAGAAATCGTAGGCGTAATTAAAAAATATGGCTGGTCACAGTGGCTCCCAGCACTTTAGGAGGCCAAGGCAGGCAGACTGCTTGAGGCCAGAATTCAAGACTAGCCTGGACAACATGGTGAAACCCCGACTCTACTAAAAATACAAAAATTAGCCAGGCATGGCAGCCCTCACCTGTAGTCCCAACTACTCGGGAAGCTGAGGCAGAAGAATCCCTTGAACCCGGGAGATGGAAGTTACAGTGAGCTGATATTGCACTACTGCACTCCAGCCAGGGCAACAGAGTGAGTGCCTGAGACCAACAAAAATGAAAACTCAACGAAAATTATGGGATGCAGCAAAGCAATGCTAAGAAAGATATTTATAGCTGTAAATACCTACATCAAAAAAAAAAGAAATACTTCAAATCAGTAACTTAACTGTACACGCACACTTTAAGAAACTGGAAAAAAAAGAAAGAGTAAACTGAACCCAAAGCTAACAGAAGAAAGGAATAACAAAGATTAGAGGATGACAAACAGAATTTTTTAAAAATGGACAAAAAGTAATGCAACCAAAAGTTGGTTTTTTAAAAGAGCGACAGAATTGACAAATCTTTATGTAGATTGTCTAAGAAAAAAAGAGAAGATTCAAATCACTAAAATCACAAACAAAAGTGGAACAATAAAAACTAATATTACAGAAATTAATGGGATTATACATAGTACAAACAACTGAACGCCAACAAGTTTGATAATTTAGATAAAATAGACAAATTCCTAGAAAAACACAAACTACCAAAACTGAAATCTGAATAGACTTGTAACAAGTAACATACTGAATCAGTAATCAAAAACCTCCCAACAAAGGACCAAAAAGAGATGCTTTCACAGATGAATTCTACCATTCAAAGAATTAACACCAATCCTCTCAAACTCTTCTAAAACATGAAAAGGGAGAGAATACATTCTGTGAGGCCAGCCAGATAAAAATATGAAAACTACAGGCTAATTTCTCTTATGAATATACATATAAAAATCCTCAACAAAATGCTGGCAAACTAAATACGGTAGCATATTAAAAGAATGATACATCATGACCAAAAATGATCTCTGCCACACCCTGGAATGCAAGGATGGGTTCAACATATAAAAATCAATGTAATATACTACATTAGCAGAACGAAGAGGAAAAAGCATGGTAATCTCGATTGAATCCAAAAAAGCCTTTGAGAAAATCCAACACCCTTTCATGACAAAAACAAAACAAAACAAAACAAAACAAAAACTCAATAAACTAGAAACAGAAGGGAACTTCCATAACATAATAAAGGCCATATATGAAAACCGCACACTGACATCACACTCTATGATTAAAGACTGCGAGTCTCTCCCCTAAGATTGGGAATAAGACAAGGATGCTCACTATCAACATGTCTATTCAACAACATACTAGAAGTTCTAGCTAGAGCAATTAAGCAAGAAAAACAAAAAGCCTCCAAATTGGAAAGAAGTCAAGTTCTCTCTACTACCAACATATGATACAATCTTATATGTAATATGTAGAAAACCCTGAAGAATACACACACACACACACACACACACACACAAACACCCTGGTAAAGCTAATAAAAAAAATTCAGCAAAGTTGCAGGATGCAAAATCAACACACAAAAATCAATTGCATTTCTATGCACTAACAATGAGCAATCTAAAAAGGAAATTTATAAGCAATTCATTTAAACTAGAACCAAAAGGACTAAACTCTTAATCAAGAAGGTGCAAGACTTGTACACTAAAAACTATAAAGTGTTGCTAAAACAAATAAGACACAAATAAATAGATCCCATCCTATGTTCATAGAGTGAATATATTTAATAATTAGGATGTCAATACTACCCATGGCAACCGACAGACTCAGTGCAACTCCTAGTAAAATCCAGTAATTTTTTTTGCAAAAGCAGAAAAGCCCATTCTAAAATTCGCATGGAGTCTCAAGGGTTCCCCAATAACCAAAACAATATTTAAAAAGAAAAACTAAGTTGCAAGTCTCATCTTTCTGTTTTCAAAACTTACTATAAAGCTACCCTAATCAAAATAATGTGGTACCAACATAAATACAGACATATGGACCAAAAAATAGAATACAAAGCTCAGACATAAGACCTCATATATGACCAAATGATTTTTGACAAGAGTGTAAAAACCATTCAAAAAGGTAAGGACAGTGTTTTCAACAAATCGTGTTGAGAAAACTGGAACCACATGCAAAAGAATAAAGTTGGACCCTTACCTTACAAGCCTATATAAAAATAACTCAAAATGGATACAGCAATCTAAATGAAAGCTAAATCTAGGAAACTTAAAAAAAAAAACAAAACACAGGGAAGCTGCTTCATGACATTTGGCAACAATTTCTTGGATATGACATGAAAAGCATAGGCAAAAACAAAAAAACACTAACTGGACAATGAAAATTAAAAATTTTTGTACATCAAATGACATTATCAAGAAACTAAAAGGGCACTTTACCTGGCAGCTATTTTTTTTTTTTTTTTTAAGTAAGACAAAAAAAAAAAAAGAAGAAAGTAAAAGGGCAACCAACAGACCAAGAGAAAATATTTGCAAATTACACTTCTGATAAGGGATTAATATCCAGAATATATAAAGAACTACAACTGAACAAGAAAAACAACCCAAATAAAAAATGGGCAAAGGACTTGAATAGACATTTCTCCAAAGATGATATACATGTGGCCAATAAACACATGAAAAGATGCTCAACATAATTAATCACTGAAGAAATACAAATCAAAACCCTGCTGATATATCACTTCAAATCCACTTCAAACTATATTCCTTGATGATATGCCACTTCAAAATATAGTTATTTTATATAAAAAATATAGTAACAAGTGTTGACAAGAATGTGGGAAAACCGGATTCCTTGTATTTTGGTGGTGAGAATATAAAATGGTACAGCTGCTGTGAAAGACAGAATGGAGGTTCCTTAAAAAATACAACATAGGGCCGGGCGCAGTGACTTACACCTGTAATCCCAGCACTCTGGGAGACTGAGGCAGATGGATCACCTGAGGTCAGGAGTTCAAGATCAGTCTGGCCAACATGTTGAAACCCTGTCTCTACTAAAAATACAAAAATTAGCCGGGCATGGTGGCGCACACCTGTAGTCCCAGCTACTCGGGAGGCTGAGACAGGAAGGCTCTTGAACCTGGGAGGCGGAGGCTGCAGTGAGCCAAGATTGCACCACTGCACTCCCAGCCTGGGCAACAGAGTGAGACCCTGTCTTTTAAAAAAAAAAAAAAAATCCACAGAATTTCCATATGATCCAGCAATTCCACTTTCAGATAAACACCCCAAATAATTTAAAGCAGGGAACTAAATAAATATTTGTATACCTATATTCATAGCAGCACTATTCACAATAGCGAACAGAATCATGCACATTATTCACAAAATAAAGTATTGTTCATCCTTTAAAAAAAAGAAATTCCGACATGTGCTACAACATAGATGAACCTAGAAAACATTATGCTACGTGAAATAATCCAGACAAAAAAGGACAAATGCTGTAGGATTCCACTTACGTAAGGTATCTAGAATAGCCAAAATCATATGGAAAGTAGAATAGTGGTTACCAGGGGATGGGGGGAGGAAGGAAGGAAAAAATGGGGAGTCATCACCTAACTAGTATAGTTTTAATTTGAGAAGATGAAAAATATCTGGAGATGGATGGTGGTTACAGCTGACCAACCATGTGAATGAGGGGAAGGGAAGGGAGGGGAGGAAAATGAAGAAAAGACAGTAAGTTAGCTAGTTAGCGGTGCCAGGGGGCCTATGATAAGGTAACAGTTTCAAAACAAATTTGCAAACACACTGGGTTGGCAAAGGTGTAGTCAGTCTGTTAAGGCCAGCACTGTCAAAGTTAAAAATCTACTTCACTTCATGCCAGCAAATGAATCTTAGTCATTTATCCTACAGATACACACAAGTACAAATGAAACACACACACACAGGTTATTCACTGCAGCATTGCTTTTAACAGCAAAAAAAAAAAAAAAAAAAAGGAAGACGATCAAAGGCCTATCAGTAAAGGACTGGCTAAATAAACTATGGTACAATATAATACTATATAGTCATGAAAAGAATAAGACAGCAAGCTGCCAAAACAAAAAAATAAAAGTGTGCCTACAATTTGAGTGGAGGTGTACAGGGTAGGGTGGGAATGCACAAGTCTATGGCTGTAAATGCACAGAATATCCCAGGAATAATGAGTAAGATAGTGATGACAGCGATGCCTCCAGGGAGGTAAACTGGATGTTAAAGAACAAGAAAAGGAAGCATAGTTATTTTTTAATAAATATCCTTTAGATTTTGTATCATGTCCATATATAACCTACTAAAAAAATAATTTTTAAAAAAGCCCATCTTGTGAATGACCTGATGCACCTCATATACAATCTTTCTTCTCCTATCACTTAAAAAAAAAAAAAGCAGTATTCGGTGCTAACAATGTCTTATCACCCACTTTCTTCTGAAACCTGCCTAAAAATGTATTCCTAAATCAAGATTTTCTTTAGAATGCTCTGTAAGATAATAGACATTACATTTTAAAAGCTTCTCAAAATCAAGTAAGTTTAGGAACCACAATATTAAACAAGACTAAAGGGATATTTTTCATTACAGGGCTTCTAAATAATGTGCCTATGTGCATTTGACTCTCTGGTAGAGGGAAAGCAGTGTGCAGTGATCTACAAACTTACTTGATTACGTTAACAACATTGCCTCTATGTCACCACTCATCTAATGCTTCCCCTCAACCTTCACATTCAATCAGTTGCCAAGTCCTATCAGGCGCAGAAATTCTTCCTGCTTCTGATCTCTTCTCTAAGCCTATAGCCATTACCCCTAGTTCATGCTCTTATCCCTTCATGTCCACCCTTCCATTTAATAAAAATAACTATCATAAAAATGAAGACTAAGTATGCATTTTTAAGACAAAAGTAAAAATAAGATAAAATAAATGTGTCAGATACAACTCTGAACAAAAGACACATGGTAAAATAATTCTCCCCACATTATCTTTGAAAGGAAAATCTATTAAGATCATCCTGTAAGTAAAACTGTTTAACATTAATCACTGGACTAATGACTTTAGAATGTGGCCGAATGCCTGTTGTCACAGCCAAAAATTCTAAGACATGGTGCCTGGATACTAGAATTTCAAGTCATTCTATATACCTGTGTTCAAAAGTAGATTACAGAGACACGCAGAAACAAAATTACCAAAAACATGTCTATACTGTAGAAACCTCTGATTAAATCCTGGTCTTAAATCCTGGTCTTTTCACTTAGTCTCACTGAAGATGTACTCCTTTCTAAACAAAAAATTGCCCTCTAACCTAAAAAAGAATTCAGCAAATCCCAAAGCAAGTATTTAGAGTAAAACTTTTAAGCTCATGTGAAATACATTAATCCCTAATTTGTAACATTAAAAATACTTTAAGAAGTTCCTATTTCAGCAACAACAGAGTAATAAGATACTAAAAATATTAAATAATCTAAAAGAGGACAAGGGGAACAAGAGGAACAAAAACAGGGAGAGAATGCCAAACCTGAATCCAAACATATTACATTAAATGTAAATGGTCTAAATACATCAATTAAAAGACTGAAATTATCAGAATCAATTAAAAAGGAAAGATCCATGCTGCTTATAAGAAACTCACTTTAGGCCAGGCACAGTGGCTCACGCCTGTAAACCTAGCACTTCGGGAGGCCAAGGTAGGCAGATCACTTGAGGTCAAGGGTTTGAGATCAGCCTAGCCAACATGGTGAAACCCCAACTCTATAAAAAATACAAAGATTGGGGGGCGTGGTGGCACTCGCCTGTAATCCCAGCTACTTGGGAGGCTGAGGCGGGAGAATCACTTGAACTTGGGAGGTGGAGGTTGCAGTGAGTCAAGATCATGCCACTGCACTCCAGCCTGGGCAGTAGAGCAAGACTCTGTCTCAAAAAAACAAAAAAAAGAAACCCACTTTAAATATGATATAGTTAGCATAAAAGTAAAAGAAATGGAAAAATATACACCATGCAAATATTAAACAAAGAAAGCTCAATGTATCAAATCCAGTAATACATGAAAGAATATACCATGATCAAATGCGGTCCATCCAGGTAAGAAAAATCAATCAGTATAATTCACCACATTAACAGATACAGAAGAAAAACTACAAGATCATATCAATAGATGCAGAAAATACATTTGACAAAATTCAACATATTTTCATTTAAAAAATCTGCAAATTAGAACCAGGTAGAAAGTTCCCTAAACTTACAGGGAGTATTAATTTTTTTTAAAAACCTACAGCTAACACCACACTTAACAGTAAAATACCAAATGTTTTCCCCAGAAGATCAGTTTCAAGACAAAGACACCTACCTACTCTTACCACTCCTATTCAATATTATACTGCAAGTCCTAGCCAAGGAAGTAAGGCAAGAAAAAGAAATGAAGTGTATACACATTGGAAAGGAATAAAAAAATAGGAGCTATTTACAAAAGGCATGATTGTCTACATAGAAAATCCCATGGAATCTACCCCAAAAAAGTTCAGAGAACAAATGTGGTCAGCATGAATGGAGGATACAATGTTAATTCTTTTTTAAAAAGAGTTATTTCTATATACTAGAACACTTGAAAAACAAAATTTTAAAATGCCATCATTTACAACAGCTCCACAAAAGGTGAAACACTTAACATATAAACCTAACAAAATGCATATGACCTGTATGCTCAAAATCTACAAAACTGATGAAAGAAGTCCTAAATACAGAGATACACTGTATTTACAAGCTGGAAGTATTTACACACTGGAAGATTTAATAGTTAAGAGGTCAATTCTCCCCAAATTAATGTGTTGATTTAGTGCAATTCCAATCAAAATACCACTAGGAGTTTTTGTAAACATAAACGAGTGGTTTCTAAAATGTATATGGAAAGGCAAAGGAGGTAAAACAGCCAAAACAATTTGGAAATAATAAACTTAGAGCACCCGTACTACCAACTTTAAGGAACACTATAATACTACAGTAATCAAAACAGAATGGCACCAGCAAAGAGACAGACACATAGATAAAGAAACAGAATAGATGGTCCAAAAACACAATTACACAAAATGGCTCATTTGTTTTTTAACAATTTAAGTTATAATTCACATACCATACAATTCACCCATTTAAAATGTACAAATCGATGGTTTTTCGTATATTCACAGGGTTGTGCAACCATCACCAAAATCTGTATTTTTATATTTTCATTGCCCCTAAAAATCTCCATACTCTTTAGCAGTCACTCTCCATTCACTCTCACACCTTCCTGGCCCTAAGCAGCCACTACTCTCCTTTGTTTTATAAATTTGCCTATTCTGAATATTTCATGTAAATGGAATCATACAATATGTGGTCTTTTGTGACTGGTTTCTTTAATTTATTCTAATGTTTTCAAGGTACACATCTTTTTATTGCCAAACAACATTCCACTGTATGGATGTATGACACTTATTCACCTGTTCATTAGTTGATAGACATTTGGGTTGTTTCCATGTTTCGGCTACTAAAAGCAGTGCTGCTCTTAACATTCATGTACAAGTATTTGTGGACATATGTTTTTATTTCACTTGGGTAGAATACTACCTAGGTGTGGAACTACTAGATCACAGTAAAACACAATGTTTAACTTGCTGAAAAATTCCAAACTGTTCTCCAAAGTGGCTTCCCCAGTTTACAGTCCCATCAGCAATGAATGAGGGTTCCAATTTGTTCACATCTTCACCAACAAGTGTTACTGTCTTTTTTATTATAACCATCCTAGTGTGGTACCTAAGATGGTCTTGTTGCCAATTCATTTTGACAAAGGTGCAAAGTCATTTCAATGGAGAAAGAACAGTATTTTCAACATAGTATTGGAGCAACTGGACATCCATATGCAAGAAAAATGAACCGTGACCTAAACCCCACACCTCGAACAAAAATTAACTTAAAATCAATCACAGATCTAATTGTAAAATGTCAAAGTATAAAACTTTTAGAAGAAAACACAGAAGAAAATCTTCAAGAACTAAGGTTAGGTAAAGCATTCTTAGATATGACACCTACATATGATCCATTAAAAAAAGCTAAAAGCTGAACTTTATAATTAAAAACTTGCTCTGGAAAGACACTGTTTAGAGAATGAAAAGACAAGATGCAAAGTGGGAAAAAGTATTTGCAAATCACCTATTTAACAAAGAGCTTAAATCCAGAATATATTAAAAAAAAAAACCTCTCAAAACAACAGTAAGAAAATATACAACACAGCCAGGTACGGTGGCTCACACCTGTAATCTCAGTACTCTGGGATGCCAAGGTGGGTGGACCACAAGGCGGGCAGATCATGAGGTCAGGAGTTCAAGACCAGCCTGATCAACATGGTGAAACCCCGTCTCTACTAAAAATACAAAAATTAGCCAGGCGTGGTGGCACGCACCTGTAATCCCAGCTACCCAGGAGGCTGAGCAGGAGAATCACTTGAACCCGGGAGGCAGAGGCTGCAGTGAGCCGACATCGTGCCACTGCACTCCAGCCTGGGTGACAGAGTGAGACTCCATCTCAAAAAAAAAAAAGAAAGAAAATATACAACCCAGGCCAGGTGCGATGGCACATGCCTGTAATCCCAGCACTTTGGGAGGCTGAGGCGGGTGGATCACCTGAGGTCAGGAGTTCAAGACCAGCCTGACCAACATGGTGAAACCCCATCTCTACTAAAAATACAAAAAAATTAGCCGGGCATGGTGGCACACGTCTGTAATCCCAGCTACTCAGGAGGCTGAGGCTAGAGAATTGCTTGAACCTAGGAGGCTGAGGTTGCAGTGAGCCAAGATCGCCCCACTGCTGGGACAGAGTGAGACTCCATCTCAAAAAATAAAAAATAAAAAAAGCAGATATAACCCAATATTTAAAAATGGGCAAAAGAGTTCAACAGGTAAAAGAGGACACAAAGATAAAATAAGTGCATGAATCAATGCTCAATATCATTAGGCAATGATGCAAATTAAAGCCACTACACACCTATTCAAATGGCTACACTTTTTAAACTGACAATATTGAGGGCTGGTAAAGACGCAAAGATACCACTCTCACACACTGCTGAAAGAGATGTAAATCATACAGTCACTTTGGAAAACAGCTTGGTAGTCTCTTAAAAATTGAACATACACTTATATGATCTAACAATCTCACTTGTAGGTATTTACCAACAGCGATAAAAACGTATGTTCACACAAAAACCTGTACACAAAGGCTTACAGCAGCTCTGTTCCTAACCGCCAAAAAAATGGAAGCACCCAAATGTCCCTCAAAAGGTGAATGGAAAAACTGCTGTACGTGCATTTAATGGATATGCATGTAATAGAACACTCCTCAGCAATAAAAGAAATGAACTTTGAATACACAGAACCACCTGGATGAGGCGTTACAGCAAGTGAAGAAGCAAGTCTCAAAAGACACAGACATGAGGTCGTCAATCCTTAGAGGCAGCGGTAGGGTGTGACCACGAATGGGCAGTGTGAGGGAGGTTTTGATAGGAACTGAGTCCTGAGAGCAGTATCTTGTATCCTATTCTGTGTCCAGACTGTGGTGCTGGCTAAACAAATCACAACACGTGTTGTAACTCAGACCTTCCCCAATTACCCCAGTCAACCATGACATAGATGACTATGTGTTTAACTGGTTATATTTCCTCTGCCTTAAGAAAAATAAAGTACCTTTTCTTAATAAATGTTAGGTACAACAATATACCTAAGTATTTTCTTCAATTATAAATTATAAAACCATGTGAATAAAAGAGCTTTACAGAATTTTTTTTTTTTTTTTTTTTGAGACAAAATTTCGCTTTTGTTGCCCAGGCTGGAGTGCGGTGACACAATCTCAGCTCACTGCAACCTCCACCTCCTGGGTTCAAGTGATTCTCCTGTCTCAGCCTCCCAAGTATCTGGGACTACAGGCACACACCACCACACCCAGCTAATTTTTGTATTTTTAGTAGAGACGAGGTTTTACCACGTCGCTCGGGCTGGTCTCGGACTCCTGACCTCAGGTGATCCACCTGCCTTGTCTTCCCAAAGTGCTGGGATTACAGGCATGAGCCACTGCGCCCGGCCCAGAATTTATTGTAACAGGAAATATGTACTTTGAAAATTATTTTAGATAAACATTGATCCCAAAAGTCATCTATGTTTGGTCACTTTCCAAAACCATATTTAACTACTAGAAAGTGATTTACAAAAACATGTTTCTCTACTCTAGAGCTCTATTCTATTGTAGTAAAAGTATTCCCATTAATATTTTAAGTGATAACTAATTATAAAGATTTTTTTCACTGAAATATGAAAATCAGCGTGAACAAACTTCAGCAGGCTATGGATTCATTTCATAACATCAGAGCTACTTCAGTATATAAAGAGAGGCTTCGTCTTCAGTAAGGTCTTTAAGAAAAAAGTATGCCCATTCTCTTTCACTAATATACATGACAAAAATAATGCAGCAAAGCCAAAAGATTTATCATTGCCAGAAATTACATACAGGCCTAACAATAAGATTCTGATTAGTGTCACAAAAGATCAAAATATATATCAATTATAAACTTATAGGAGTTGATTTGCAATTAGAGTCTCCAAATATAGTTCCCAGAATTTCACTGAGTAAATGAGTTCTCTAGTACTCATTCATGTATAAGTGAAATCAAGTTCAGCTTTAGAAAACTCAGCTGTTTTCTGTTTAGTATGACCTTATTTATACAAAAGGATCTTCCCAACATTTATTTTCAAATACACATTTAACTAAAAGGTTAAAAAGCAGGTAGGGCGGATATTATACTCTCAATCTAAATACGTACTACAGAAATAACAACAGATTATAAACTGAATCTAATTTTAAAATATAACTAAGCTAGAACCCAAGCTAGCTCATCCAGCTGCAAAATGTGTAGTGTGTGCTGTGTGTGTGTACGTAGGCTTCTATACACCTACAGATAATAGCACGGATAAACAAAACTCAAGAGCTGCCTTAATAAAGGGATGCAGAGAACTCAAACAACTGAAAAATGATAAGGGTGCTGTTTTAGGTAGCACCTTTTCACACCTGGTCTCCTCTATCAAATGAAAATATGTTTTTTTCCCAAACCAAAAAGCATTTTTAAGAATTGTCTACTTATGTAAATAGGTTATTTCTCTTAGTTCACTAAGGAGAAAACACATTATTTCTGTGTACTAAAGTATTAAGTGCAAAAGTAAGTCTATTAACAGCAACTAAAAAAAAAAAAAATTATAAAGTATAAAATGACTCCAATTTTTATGTCTTCCCAACTTCTAACTACAAAATCACATAATGACTTTGAAACTTTGTAACTTCTGAAAACATGCCAATGTAGGTGACATTTCCAACCCAGATGCTCCATTCTCCAGCTCATTCTCAAATGTTAGTTCTGCTCAAACTACCTACAATTCAACAGAATCACAAACAGCCTGGATTCATAAATCATGGAAGGTACTTTTGGTAAGAAACAGCCCTTCAGCTTGGCAATCTGTGAATGGATACATATACAACAAAGAAACATCATTTAAAATGGGTACCTACGTTCTTTCCGGTGCTCAACTAAACCTACAGCCTGCTTTGCTGAGCACTTTGCAAACCAGTTGTCCCCCAGTAAAACAGTGACTTCATTAGTATGGACAAGTTTTCCTGGCATGAAGGCAAAAGGGCCAAATGGTACCTATTGTTTAAAAAAAAGAAAAAAGAGAAAAAACATAAAACACTGAAAAATACATTTTATAAAACACTTTGCATTAAAAGCCTTATATTACTGAATTCTTTTATTTATACATTGGGAAAAATAAAATGCCAGCTTCACAGAAATTCAACATTATATTAAAATTTTACCAGGAAAATCTAAAGAAAATTGCTTTATGTTCATAAATCAATGTTAAAACAGGAAAATAACTCCACACCATATTTACATATAGCTGCTCTTAAAGAAAGTAGTACCGTCTCGGCATGTTTATACTTTTCATTCACTTGCAAATCTAAATGAAAGCAACTAGTAGTGAAACACTGTCAATGCAAAATACTTTTGATAAAGAAAACTAAAAATTATTTTCAATGAAGTAGCCATTTTTGCAAAGCAGGAATTAGTAAACAAATAACTTTAATGGATCTATCTAGCTATATATACAAAATACTTGGACTAGTATAAAAGAACAAAGTCTTCATAAGAAAGAATATCCATGCAATGAAAGGTTCTAATCCAGGGCTCATGAACAGATCACTATGTCGATGTGAAGATCATTAAAACAAAAATTAGCAGCACGTTTTTATACAAAAATCAATGTCCTAAGGTTTAATTCTGTGAATTACAAAACATTATGGCCTATTCCTGTTCTGGCTAACAAGAAACGACTTAGTGCCATATTTCTGTCATAATTACATTTTTTATATAGTAAGTTTCCATTTGAAATATGTCCAATTTTGTGCTATTTATGTCATTTATGTCACCATATATATTCTGAAAAAAAAAGGTAAATACCAACAATTACTACAATTACTGTATTCTCATAAAGTAAAACAAAACAAATCTTCCTTGCTACGTAGTTACCTCAGACACAGTCCATCAGCCTGGCATTCCGTGAGCCGACACATTGTTAATATGTTTACAAGAAACAACTATTACTTTAAAAGAAACACACCAAACATACCATTATATTATAAGACAATTTATCAGGCAAGGTGCTGAGTCTTTCTCGAAGGGCATTATAGTCATTATCTACCTTCTTCCTGTTGACAGAAAACACCAAATACACAAATTACTAACGATTTTTCTTTTTTTTTTTCTTTTTTTTTTTTTTTTGAGACAGAGTGTCGCTCCATCGCCCAAGCTAAAGTGCAGTGGCATGATCTTGGCTCACTGCACCCTCCACCTCCCAGGTTCAAGCAATTTCTCCTGCCTCAGCCTCCTGAGTAGCCGGGATTACAGGTGTGCGCCACCATGCAAGGCTAGTTTTTGTATTTTCAGTAGAGAGGAGGTTTCGCCATGTTGGTCAGGCTGGTCTTGAACTCCTGACCTCATGATCCGCCCACTTCAGCCTCCTGAAGTGCTGGGGTTACAGGCATGAGCCACCGCACCTGGCCTCACTCAAAAGCTTTATTAAATCTCTTCTTTTGGTGGGGTGTGGTGGCTCACGCCTGTAATCCCAGCACTTTGGGAGGCCCAGTAGGCCAGGTATCATAAAACAAGCTAATCAAAAACCGAATTTTAGCAAATTAAAGATTAATGTGGTTTTATTTTTAGTTTTAAAATCCTGTTTTTATACAGTTTAGCAATGACATTATTCTACCATACATTTATTGAAGAATTAAGACTCTTCAGGGACTTTGGCATTTAGAAGCAGAATACTCAAATTTTGAGAATTACTGTTTTTTAAGATACAAGACTGTCTGGACCAAATAAAATGCGAAAATTAAGGGAGACAGTAAAAGAGGGCCTGATGTTTGGAGAGAAGAAGGGACTCAAGATGAAAAAAGAAGGGATTTATTTATTTTAAGACAGAGTCTCTGTTGCCCAGGCTGGAGTGCAGTGGCACAATCTCAGCTCACTGCAACCTCCACCTCCTGGGTTCAAGTGATTCCCCTGCCTTAGCCTCCTGAGTAGCTGAGACTACAGACGCATGCCACCATGCCCAGTTTTGTATCTTCCATAGAGATTAGGTTTCTTCGCCATGTTGGCCAGGCTGGTCTTGAACTCCTGGCTTCAAGCGATCCCCCCGCCGCAGCCTCCCAAAGTGCTGGGATTACAGGCATGAGCCACCACACCCGGCCAAAAGAAGAGATTTAATAAAGCTTTTGAGTGAATAGATACTGGCTGTGAAGTTGAAATCATGAACATGAAATTTGATCAGATGCTTTAGTCCTCATCAGAAAACCTTAGGCTGAAAAATGCGTCATCAGCTCTTCAATTATTCATAATAATGTGATTAAGGTAAGAGAGAATCAACTGGGGGTAGAAGACATTAAGTAGAGATAATAGAAAAGGCATTTCAACTTGGCTTAGGAGTCTGTTTCTTGTTACATCAAACAGAGCTACCAAGTAAGTAATTTCAAACAACCAAAAGGTGTATGTAACTCTGTAGGGGCAGAGATGATCATATTTCCATGCTATGGGCCTTACTCAGCTCTTAACACCTGCTGGAAATGAAAAGCCCTTCTTTTTGAG
Source organism: Hylobates moloch (assembly GCF_009828535.3). Taxonomy (NCBI): domain Eukaryota; kingdom Metazoa; phylum Chordata; class Mammalia; order Primates; family Hylobatidae; genus Hylobates; species Hylobates moloch. The sequence continues at coordinate 58,337,946 of NW_026652287.1, read as the reverse complement.
TAATACCAGGCAGCAGCCTATGCCAAGATGCCCGTTTTCAAACTTCTCTGGAGACTGGGTTTCCTAAGGGTTACCTGCTAAGATACAGGCTGCAAGCAAAACTACAGCGCTGAATTTTTTTTTAAGCAGAAGGATGTTGTCCGTTTTTAAAAATAACAGAAACAAAAATTCACCAACTCAGCAAGTAATTTAAAAGAACATGTAGACATTGTCAAATTGAAATCAGGATAAACTGCAATGTAGGTAACAACTCTCCAGATAATATAAATGACTGCACTATAAACATCACAGAATTGGTTTCAGCTTACTGCTTAGTTCCCTGAAGCAACAGTAGCATCATTAATTAAAAAAAAAATTATCTCAGCCTTAAGATCTTAAGGAATTTCACATACGTATTATTTTACATAACCTATAATAAATGTCGCTTATCAGTATTTTTCTCTTACAGAAGACAAAGTAGAAGGAAGATAGAAATACCACATAGCAAGAAGCCAGATCTCCTCTATCAAGATGAGGTAAGCAATGAGTTTAACCTAGCTAGGTTTTCTGACCTGCATTCCTTCACGAAAGCTTTCTCATTTTCTAGTGTGCAACTGCTTTTTATAAACTTTCCCCCAAAAAATCCTTTTCTATAAATAAATACAAAACGTGTTTTATTCTTTTGTTTAACGCAAAAATCATCCTCCTAGAAAATTTTTATATGGATAAAATGGCCAAAAACTTCATGCACCGGGCTATGTACCAGAAAGAACATGGCTTTGAAGTCAGACCAGAGAGTGAATCCCAAGCTCTACATGCAATTTATACAAATTCACCTTAGTCTTAGTACCTTCAATGGCAAAATTGGACTAATACTTATCTCACAGTTTCAACAGAATTAAATATAAAAGGTCTAACACACTGCCCAGCATGCAGCAACTACTATTTTGGTTCCAAAACTCAAAACTCATTTTTTCCATGAAGCATCAAAAAACATCAATTCCAAAACTTTCAAGAAAGACTATACCCACAAGATTTCACTAACCAATTTGATACAAATAGTATAACTTGCTGAAAGACAGTACAGCTGAATGTAACCATTCAGGGGCTTTGGAAACAGGACTGGTGTGAGCAATCAATGGGAGAATGTCTCCATAGGATTGTCTGGTACAGTGCCTACACAGTCAACACTCACTATTAATAACACAACACTAACAGCTTATTTACGTTTCAGATAAGTAATTCTGCAAATGCTCAAGGACTAAATACACCAGCCTAGATATCTAAATGTTTCTATGAATATTAAGAAGCTAGTATTAAAGTTACCATTCAATAAGTCTTATTTTGGTAACAATGCTTAGGAGAAAAAAAAACTTCCTCACAAAACATCTATTTTGTACATGTACAAGAACAGTAGGTTCAACAACAGGTAATAGCAGAGATCAATGTCAATATTTCAAGTCAAATATAATCAGTTTTCAACTTATTAATAATTCTCTCTAGAACAAAAATGCGGACACACTGGAGAGCAGTTTAAGATTAGAGTTGCTATTTATAAATTTTGAATTATTTTCTAAAAATACAAAAGTAGAAGATCACTTAAAATGCAGCCCATGCAGAAATCCTTTATGAAGGGAGGCCACGAGGAGCCAAGTAGTGTCTCTGGAAGAAACTACAGCTTGAGGAACCCTCTCTCTCTAAAGGCTACATTTGTGGAAATGTTCAGGGCTTAGTCAAACAGTGATCTCCAAACAGTCTCTCTATTATTTCAGGCTTAAATAATCCTGTTAAAGATCACAAAGCCTATGCAACAGAAAATACAAAAGCTATGCTAAGAACTAATGCATTACTGAGGTAAGTCTGGGGTCTTTATTTATAACAAAATTTGAACAGATTTTTTTTCTATTTTAATTATTAGAAACGTAATTAATTTTTGGACACAGGAGTCATTATAGTAATCAAAAACGGTAATTGCTTAAAATAATTTTTCTTCAAATGGAAAACAAAACCCAGATAGAGTTAAGAAACACCTCTCCGGGCCGGGCGCGGTGGCTCACGCCTATAATCCCGGCACTTTGGGAGGCCGAGGCGGGCGGATCACGAGGTCAGGAGATCGAGACCACGGTGAAACCTCGTCTCTACTAAAAATACAAAAAATTAGCCGGGCGTGGTGGTGGGCGCCTGTTGTCCCAGCTACTCGGAGAGGCTGAGGCAGGAGAATGGCGTGAACCCAGGAGGCGGAGCTTGCAGTGAGCCGAGATCGTGCCACCACACTCCAGCCTGGGTGACAGAGCGAGACTCCGTCTCAAAAAAAAAAAAAAAAAAAAAGAAACACCTCTCCAGCCTACTTACTTACAATAGCTAGACTTGCTTCTCTGGCTTCAACATAATGGATCCTTATAGATCAGGTTCCACCTGAAACTCTTAATTTTAAATTTTTTTCCAATATCTTCACGCAACATTCCTTATAGAAAACAAGAACTAAAGCATAGGTATAAGGCATGTAAGAAACTTTAACCACTTTCTTCTGAATCTTGCTAATCATGTGCAATATGCCTTTTGAGAGTACCTTTCGTTTTAAGGAAATAAAAAAAAAAAAATAGGTAGCAGTGACGACCATTAACACAACCACAGGTTAGCCTTACCCTTAAAGGATTAAGATCAAGACAGATCCCATGGGAAACAGCTCATTTGCATAAAATTGTAGAAAGTAAGAGATAAATCAAGTTAAATGAGGGATATGCTCAAGTATTTAGGGATGAAATACACAGATGTCCACAACTTACTTTGAAATTCATCAGAAAAAAATGGATTAACGGATTAGGGTACAAACAGGTGATCAAGATTCACTCTTCCCTATGTTTGAAATCTGTCATAATAGAATATTTTTAAAGGGACGAGGAAATATGAAAGGGATCAACATTTTTAATCCTCTTAAAAGTGACTGACAAAAATAAAAATCTCTATTAAAAAAAAAAAAAGTCTGCATCCTTTGAGGCCAGTGATAAAGACTCCAACCTTTAAATAATAAAAAACGGAGATAAAACTTAAATCAGGTTGAAACAATAAGACTTTGCTAATTTTACTTTAAAGTAGGAAGTTAAAATAGACAGCAAATACTAACATTGAACTAGTTTTTTTTTTTTTTGAGACAGAGTCTCACTTTTTCACCCAGGCTGGAGTGCCGTGGCATGATCTCGGCTCACTGCAACCTCCATCTCCCAGGTTCAAGCGATTCTCCTACCTCAGCCTCCTGAGTAGCTGAGATTATAGGCATGCGCCACCACACCCGGCTAATTTTTGTATTTTTAGTACAGACGGGGTTTCACCATGTTGGTCAGGCTTGTCTCGAACTCCTGACCTTGTGATCTGCCCACTTCGGCCTCCCAAAGTGCTGGGATTACAGGCGTGAGCCACCATGCCCAGCCCAGTTTTTTGTTTTTTTTTTTAAAGAAAAAATCTTCTATCATTCTCTTTTCCTCTACCTAACATCCTAAACAGACAAGCAGAAAATACCGTGAGATGCCTAACTGGGGGAAAAAGGAAAAAAATTCTATATGTGTTAACATCTGAGTTAACCTGGGACAGAGTTAAATTTTTATTTTTTAATTTAAGAAACGATAAAAACCAAAGATTCTGGTATACAAGTAAATATATAACCTTCTTTAGAAATCATTTTTAGTCCAGCATACCCACCCTACAACTTCCCATTAAGCATCCAAAAAAGCCTTGTTTCAATTGAATCCACCATTTACTGAGCAGCTCCTCTACAACAAGCCTATGGCATATGCTGCAGGGATCATCACTCACACATAGCATGCCTTTCTGATTGTTTGTTGATTGTTTTGCAATGCATCTTTGTCAAAGATCCACTAGCTTGAAGGATGCCTGGCTTTTCACCTCTAAAATCAAGAAAATAGAGGACTATATTAAGTTTGGGCATGGATTCTATATAGATAAAGAGATGTCCTCCAGTTACTGAAGCAAGAAATAATGATATTTTTTTCAAAGTATCCTTTTAAACAATCTAAACAAATTGATAAAGTTACATTTTATTTAAAAATTCTTGAAAAAGGGATCTATATTGTTATGCTTTATGCAATTTGGTGGGAAAAGGACCACTCCTCACGGAAAATTTAAATGTACTTGAATTAAATCAATAGCATTAGACTTTTTTTCTAAATAGTCATGGCAAAATATTTAGTAATTTCAATTGATATAAGTAACTGAAATGTACCACAAAATTCAGGCAGAATGGTGGTATATTCCTTTTTTATAACTCTATTATACCAAGGAATTTATGTCATCAGAAGATGCTGATGAAATAATCTATGTTCTTTATATTTTATGAGTCCATCAGAAAACGTTACTATTAGACATAGATACCAAGATTAACCCATATATAAAAATGTAATTTTTCAAGTCAATGAAACAAAATTATCTAAAGAGAGATGCAGCTAACATTCTACCAGATTTCTTCAATTTAACTTTTCAACAATGAGAAAACAGAGTGCAATGGATATACATAGTAAGCCTGGACAGAAAAATCTGTTCTACTGTTCTCTCTACAACAACCATACACATGTGTTTGAAGACTTGTCAGTTATCACAAGTGCCTGTTTCTTCATTCATTACTAATCTTTTACTCTAAGAAAATGAGATGTGAATTCAAAGTAAAAAATCTTAAAAATTATGTAAAAACACATTCATCTAAGTTTGAAAGAAATATCCTAAAGTGCCTAGTTAATTTTTACTGATGAATTTATATGTAATTTTTGTTCTTTTTATTTTCCATTTTCTATAACTAATATAAATTCCTATTACAAATCAAAGGAAAGGACCTTTTAGAAAAGGTGTGATGAGCTTATAGCTGACTTAAGCTTTGAAAGTTTGTGCAAATTTCTACTTAAATATTACCATAATTCATAGGTTTTGCTACTTTACACTTTCTATATTTTCTTTCTAAAGCATATTTTAGAAAAAAGTAATTTTGTGGGTTTTCTTAATTACAGTAGCAATTTAAAAACCCTTTTAGGTCACTGATCCCTATGAGAAACTAGAAAAACTCTAGACTCTTCCTGAGAGAAAGGACTCATATTTTACATATAGTTTCAGCACAGGCCCAATCATTGATCCCTCCGGGTTAAAGTTTCTCAAGACGTTTTACAACAGTGAAAAATAGCAATCCTGGTTTTGAACCTACCAAATATTTAAAATCCTCAAAACTATCAATTGACTTAAAAACAAAAGAAAAATGTGAAAACCCACACCAATTTGGTCATGAGTTCAATATGAATTAGTAAAAAGTAAATTATAGGCATGCCTCCATTTTTCACAGCCTACATTTCTCTCAAGTCTTACACTGATACCCACCCCAATCTGTCTTTGGTATAGTGGAATCTGGACTTATATTTCTCAAAATAAGAACAAGCACTCAGGATTATCACCAAGTGATGCGCTTCTCAGACAAGCACTGTGGTCGTTGCAGTATTTACATCTTCATCCTCAAACAGGAGTCTGTGCTTAAGAGTTTTATTGGATGTTACTCTTCATAAAAAAATGGAAAATGAAAAAACTTAAAAGTACAAAGAAGTACAGTTTTCAAACCTATACAGTTGAGACAAAGATAAAAAATCATGAGGTGTGCCCAAAGCAGTAAGCCCTGAGCCCTTTGCCTCAGTCAGATACTGGACTTGAGCTGGTCATGGGAAACTGAACCAAACCGTATTGACACTGGAAACACACTGTCATCAAAGACTCTTCTAGGTGATGAAATGTGATTAGGGATTTTTTTAAATAATAGTTTAAAACTCTTCAGGGGGAAAAAACTCTCCTATAACATGTAAGTTTTCCTTTCATTTTCAGAAGTGCATTAAATATTAAACTAGTTGGTTGCTTCCAAAAACATGATATAAAAGCTTGAGGACTCCTACAAGTAATAAATTCTAATTACAAGTTAAAAATCATTTAACTCTTTAAAAAGAGAAGGAAAAGAAAAAAGCATTTACAGTTTGACCTTAGTCACATAAATACACATACAGAATTAAGAAGCTAGAGGGAATAAAAGGAAACGTTTTAAAAACAGGGAGAGAATTAGCTTCTCTTTACAATTATGAGTAAATTTATCTTTATTCCTTTCTTATTTCAACTTTTACATAATTAAGCATGCATTCATTTTATATTCAGAATAAACATTTAAAAACCTAACTCAGATTTTAAAAAAAATTCTTTAAACATTCAACTTGAATCTCTTTTTTTGCCTCTTAATTTGCTTTGAAACATTACACACAAGAGTTCCAAACTTACTTAATCACTAGCGCATGTACTAACTCACACCATTTTTTAAAACTGTGCAGAAACTTAAAGAATGACAAGATTTGACATATATGATTCCTCCCCCTTATACCTAAGACTTTCATAAACAACTACAGAAACTCCAACAACAAAAACATGTAAAATCTCCAGAAAGTTTGGAAGTTGCTCTCTGCTCCACTCAAGAGGAGGAAAAAAAAAGAAAAAATAACATAAAAAGCCCAAACAGAAGGCCCTCTACAAAACAGTGACTGAAAACTTTGTAGTCAGTAAAATATGGACTCTGAAAAACACAGTTTACAAATCTACCTAACACTGTAGAACAAAGTCATTGACTTTTACAAGTTTTAAAGGTATGCAGATCAATATTTCACATATTATACATAATAAAATAAATTTTATATAGCATGTGAAAGCAACTCAAGAAAAGTTTCAGGTATTCATACGAAATATACTGTAAACCATGGCACTGTTACAATGAAATAGTTCAGTGCTTCTGTACACAAGGAATGCCTCAAAAACATGAGACATATAGACAGATATACAATGTGTGCATAAAACAGGTATCTCCATCCCGACTGATAGGAAAGAGTAGCTCCAACAAAAAAAAAAAAAAAAAAAAGAGAGAGAGAGAATCAAATCTTCACCTGAGATTTTTACCTACACAGGTATGCTTTCTTGGTTATTTCCTACTATATACTTTAACTATAAATTCTAACAGAAACTAGTTACTCTTTTCCTCTGAACAATTATTTTTGTCTAGTTTCCTTTGAAAAATAAATGTCGCGTATTTGCTTTAGACTCTCTCAAAACTCACATGCCAAAGTGTTTTGGAACTTTTATGTCTAAATTTAAAGTATTCTTTCCAAAATTAAACACCTGAACAAAGCATCTTCTTCTATATTTAAGACTGCTTCACGTAATTTCAAAGATACCTTTACCAAAAATCCTTTCAAAATAAAGGAAGCAAGGCAATAAATTTTTTACAACTCACATGCATACGATTTACGATTGTAAGTAACGCCTAACATAAAGATGATCTTCCAGGCATCACATGTACTATTTCATTTCATTCTCACCAGTCAACATAAAGGACGGAGACTTCCTTTTTGTGTGTGTAGGACCTATTCAATAAAGTCATTGCAGTGCATTAAAAATGACCACTAATTCTTTTCCACGCCTCCTCTCAATGGGTGGGTGTTATCTTCCCACCTTGTGAATCTGCGCTGGCCCTTCCTTTGACCAACATAACGTGGCCTTGCAGCTTCCATTCTTGCTGCTCTGAGATGCCCACACAAAGTAAGCTGGACAAAAGAGAACATGGAGGCAGAGGCTCAACCAACAGCACTAACCACCAGACTTGAGAGTGAGGCCATTCTGGACAACACAGCTGACCTGGCCACCAACTGGCTGCAACCAAAGCAGTGAGCCCAGACAAGACTAGCAGAAGAACCACACAGGTGAGCCCAGCTTAACATGCACACCCACTGCATCATGTGCAAGTAAATGGTGGTTGTTTCAAGCCACTAAGTTTTGCAGTAATTTTACTAAGGAGCAATAAAATAACAGATATATCATCTTAGCAAGGATATATTTTGAGTTACAGAGCTGTACTCTCAGTGATGTAGCAATTATTTATTTAAAACAAAAATAGTTCCAGGTCTCATTTAGTAACCCTAAAAGTTAAATGTTTGACACACAGTGAAATGTATGGAATGAGGTAAAGAGGAACAGTTAGTTAATGATATAGGGTAGGTATAGTATTAAATGAACAGGTACAATCTGATTTCATTTTTGTCCAAAAGGATGGGAGCCGTATATAAACATGTAGATGAATACACACACACAACACACACACATACATACACAACACTTACATTATGCAAACCATTTCTGAAAAGATTAATGAGAAATTGGAAAAAAAAAAAAACAAAAAAAAAACTGCTGCTTCCAGAAAACAGGGCCGGGTGTGGGGGCTCACACCTGTAATCCTAGCACTTCAGGAGGCCGAGGCAGGTGCATTGCCTGAGCTCAGGAGTTCGAGACCAGCCTGGGCAACACAGTGAAACCCCATCTCTACTAAAATACTAAAAAAATTAGCCGGGCATGACGGCATGCACCTGTAATCTCAGCTACTTGGGAGGCTGAGGCAGGAAAATAGCTTGAACCCGGGAGGCAGAGGTTGCAGTGAGCCGAAACCATGCCACTGCACTCTAGCCTGGATGACAGGGTGAGACTCCATTTCAAAAAAAAAAAAAAGAAAAAACAGAACTGAGAATTAGGGGACAAAGTTAGGAGGAACCTATACATCATTTACATCCTTTCATACCTCCTAAATTTTGAAACATGTGAATGTATTGTCTAATTAAATATTTTTTATTTAAATCTTAAAAAGTTAACATATAGTCTTTCTTGTCTCTTAAAGATATATACTGAAATATTTCCAGATGGAATGATATGGCTTAGATTCATTTCAAAACTGGAAGTGGGATAGTCAAAATAGTTTTTATTAAGAAGTCAAAAAAGAACAGATGTTGGCAGGACTGCAGAGAAAAGGAATGCTTTTACACTGTTAGTGTGAATGTCCAGCCACTGTGGACAGCAGTTTGGAGATTTCTCAAAGAACTAAACTGAACAACCATTCAACCCAGCAATCCCATCACTGAATATAGACCACCCAAAAAAAAAAGCATTTTGCCAAAAAGATACGTGCACCTGTATGTTCACTACCGCACTGTTCACAATAGCAAAGACATGGAATCAATCCAAGTGCCCATCAACAGTGAGCTGGATAATAAAAATGTGATACATATATACTATGGGCTACTACACACCCATAAAAAAGAAGAAATATTTGCAGTAACATGGATGCAGCAGGAGGCCACTATCCTAAGTGAACTAATGCAGAAACAGAAAACCAAATACTGTATATTCTCACTTATAAGTGGGAGCTAACCATTGGGGACACATGGACATAAAGATGGGAACAATAAACACTGGTGAATACAAGAGCGGTGAGAAAAGGCAGGGGCAAGGGCAGAATAACTGCCTACTGGGTACTATGCTATCTGGGTGATGGGTTCAATTATACCTCAAATCTCAGCATCGTGCAATGCACCTTTGCAACAAACCTCTACCTGTACCTCCCAAATCTAAAATAAAAGTTAAAAAAAAATTGGAGGTAGGAGTAGATGGCAAGATAAGATGTTGAAATGAAAAGAGTTTAGAGAAAATCATGAGTTGATGATTATCAAAGCCAGCTGATGAGTACATGAGGATTCACTATACTACTCTATCACCTTTCATTTGAAATTATTCATACCAAAAAGTGATTTAAAAATATTAATGTAAAGCTGTAACAGTAATTCACAAAAACCCAACTCTCTCTCCATCATGACAAAAAACAGAATGAACACTAAATATTCACGAATATTTAAAAGCACTGGCTTTTTTTTTATTTGTCTGACAATTAAAATTTTCAAAAGACGTATACGGGCTCCTATTAATACTTATTGAGTGCCAGGCAGGGTGTTCTATAGACGTGATCTCATTTGATCTTCACTACAACCCTGTGAGTTAAGTAGTATCATCATCACTTTACAACAAAAAACTGAGACTCTTAGCATAATTGTTCAAGGTCAAAACGCTAGTAAATGACAGGATTCAAATATAGGTCTGTGACTCCAAATGCCATGCTCTTTAAGGAAGAATTAAAAAGAAAATTACAAATAATCCACAAACAAAATAATCAGCCACTAGTGGACCAAACAGTGGGAAGTATCCTCATACTTCAAGGAGATGACAGTATGTGGATTTCATAATACCTTATTTCCTGAGTTAGTTAAAAGGGATTATAAAGAAAAAAAGTTTGATTCAAAAACATTTTTTAAATCCTCACTAAACTGAAAACCATTATTATTAGCTCTAAAATAATGTTGTACAAATTCTCATCCATTAGGCTTGAATCTTTCCTTTTTATCTGTTATTAACTAAACAAATATTATAAATTTCTTAGTTCACTGAAGTTCTAGGATTTAAATTCATTTTCTCAAAGATTTTTTTGGGTAGATCCCGTGGTCCCAGACCATTTTCACTCCTATTTTTCTATAAAAATTTTCACTCCCTGTCCTACTTTTTTTTTAAACAAAAACCAATTTGGATTATTTCTGAACCTAGAATACATATACTTGTTCCTTAAAGAATCCCTTAAAAATTATACAAACAAGCATAAACATCACTAGCATTAAGAATGTATTTTTCAAACCATATATTTTGTTCTTCTTTATTATACTGGTGTGTACTCATAAAGAATAGGAACTTAACAGAAATTATATTTTAAACTAGGCTAATACCAAGGGTTAAATAAGAATTAAAGCAACATGTTTTTAAAAGTAGTGTGTGAGACATCCTAAGAACGGCTCCAGCCTCTGAACTCCTGTAGTTGCTTCCTATCTCTGCACATAGCACAAAATTATTGTGATTTCCCTGTTTAATGTCTGACTATGAATTCTTCTATGGCAGGGTCTTTCAATTCCAAACAGCAGCACAATACTGGCATATGGTAGAAACTCAACCATTGTTTGAGGAATTAAGAGAATGCAAAAATATCACAAGAATTCCACAACTCTCCCAAACAGCAATTTCCTGGCTTGCAGGGAAATGGTGACACTTTGGTTTCAATTTTTTGATATAATGAATTGATGAATTTACTGGCCATTCAGATTTGAGCAATATAGATCTTCATTAAAAGCGAAAAGTCTGTTTCCTGAACCAAACCAGAAATGATTCAGAGGAAAATGCAAATTTTAACTGGAAAAAAATAATTTTTTTAATGTATAAAGTATTATATTACTTCAAGATATGTGTAGGCAAATATGCTAAGCTTCTACAGTTTAGAGGGTTTTAAAAAACTGAAAAGTGAAATTGAGGGTCACATGAACCTGCCATGAAGTAAATGTCATATTTCTGTCACTGCTCACTAGACTTGTGCACTACTAGAGTATTTGTAAACTAAAATGTTATATAGAAAATAACCACATATTTGGTCTTCATTTACTCAAACCTTTACCAAGTGCCTATTTTGTGCCAAACACAGCAGTAGGGGCTGTGAATAAAAGGATGAAAACGTGCCCTTATCCTTAAAGAACTCTAATAAGAATCTTATAAAACAAACCAGAAGCAAGTTACCATTCACCCATTTATGTAAACTAGCATCTATTCCCAGTGAATACCTTTCTAATTTCCTGAACTTCTTACCAAAACCAATAGATAGATAGAAGTTCACGTTAATAAAACTTCCCCTGGAAATTATTTGTAAAATGAGCCACTCTGACAAAATGTGCAGGGGAAAAAATTCTTTAGCCAACGACTTGTATTTCAAGTTTTTAACCTGAACTGAATGTATAATGAAAGGCGAATGGTCCATTATGGAAATGTTGACAGACTTACACCACCAGTGGAAGCAACTACAACGATGCATTTATTGAAAATTAATGAAGTCCTGAATTTTTATTTATAAAGTGGATATTATTAGTTTTAGATTATTTTCTGCAAGCCAATAGTCAAAATTTAATAAGATGATGTGTACAGATTGCACCAATTTTCACTCTTATCCACTGCCTGCAGCCTATGTGCATTTAAACCAAAAAACATTTTATATACACTAACTATAAATTATTTTCTTGGAGATCTCTCAGGCATGACGAAAAAGCCTCTTAAAATAAATTTAAAATATTATATGCTTGATGGCGTATAACCGAAGGTTTAATCTCACCACTAAAGGGGCAGTTACCATGATTTTTGCAATAACCCTGCAGACAATAATCAAGACAGCTCCTGTTGTTCTCTCAGTAAAATCTTCGTAAGCACAGCATGGATATATTGTAATTTGATATCTGTAAGATCAACAGCTATACCTCATGACAACTCATAATATAAGATTTTATTCACCATTAAATCGAGCATTTTCCTCAGAAGCCAAAGGAAAGTGTGTTATTTACCAAACATGGTCCTATTAACTACAGATTAGCACATTAAAATAGATATGCTTTCTCTCTTAAAAAAAAAAAAGTAGTCAATAAAACAAGCTCTGAAAAGTAGAAAATTAGATTTTTTTTCAAACTTTGGGAAAACATTTCTGTGCCCTATTTCCATCATTATTTTAAAGTAACTGATTCCCATTATTTTTCTACTAATATGTAAGAAATATCCCCAAAATAGAGCTATGTCACATTCAAAAATGTCTGTCTCTAATTCATAATGATATTAGTACTAGTCTTAGAAAAGAAAAGGCACTTAGAATAAATACAAGTGGTAACACAACGTCAGGAAATCAGAAATGTGTAATTCAGAAAAGGGTCAAAGACAATATAAATTAGTATTAAAGGCATTCAAAATGGAGATTACTAGAAGAATTCAATTACTAGTCATACATACACACACACACACACAAACAGTAAACATATTATTTGAACACAAGTAGGTTACCCCATCAGTATTTCAGAAGTGTAATAAAACCATCTTTCACTCACCAATGCTGGATTCTCTCTTGGCAGTTAGTGACCACCTGTCATGAAAACAGATAACTACTCATGAAAAAACAGAGCTACGCACAGAACTACAAAAATCAGTGTTATCTGAAAACTAGAACATTGGCTTTACAGATTTAATAGCATCTCAGTATACATTTTTATTTGTCAAATGCACAGAGATGTGAATGTTAGTTTTTAAGCAGCACACTTTATCATAACCCTCTAATGCAGGCTGATAACTGCAGAACAAATTACAGCTTTCTGATTCATACTTTGGTACAAAACCCGCTTCATAACTATTAGGTGACATATGATATAAGATAACTAGTATTTTGTACAATCTACAGACCTGTTTTCAATATTACATATTTTTGTAGAATACGTAAATGTTATAAATAACAAGAAACCAATGTAACACCCACGTTTCGTCAGTAAAAAAACAGTAGTGAAAATATTTTATTTTGTCAGTGTATCTCCAAACATTTTCACCTGTAATTTTTATTCTGATGCATTAAAAAATGAATTCAGTGATATTTTTCTACTACATTTTCAAGAAGAAATACTTGGGATAAGGAGATGCTCTGAACAGCTCATTTGTTCCCCAGTGAATTATGATAAACATTGTAAGCACTTCACAGCCAGTTTAAACTATGTTTATAATACTAAAACAATGAATTTAAGTACAAAAGTTATTTGTTTTCCTTGGAGATATGTCAGTAGATTCTCAAAATGCTCAGAAAATAAGAAGACTAGACAATAAAGAAAAATGCAATTTAAAAAAATAACACTATTTTTGAATGACAATTTAAGAATTAACATTGTTTTCAAGGATGGCTAATTATCTACTTTTAAATTACCTATTAATAAAAATTTTAAACAGCAGTCTCTTTTTAGAGACAGAGAAACTAGGGGATGAAAGCCAAAATGCTTAAGACTAGGCCATGAGAAAAAGACAGCAGCATTATCTGGTTTGCAAAACGCTGCTCTAGTTCACTGCTCTAAATACCAATATTATCTCTTGTATATGCTCAATGTTTCACCACCCCTCCCAGCAAAAAAAAAAAAAAAATACACAAGATTTTTTTTTAGACCTGTCACTAAATTCCTCTATTATAACATTTAATTCCTGAAATAAATGTCCTCTTTTGGGACATTTTAAATACTAAGACAGAAATTCTGTACCAAAATACATGCTATAATCAGAAACCCAACCATACTACACATTAACTCAGCATAAAAAGTCCATTTTAGAATGAAGATCTCTCAGTAAGTATCAATCACATAGCAACACTTAATAACAGTGGCAATATATAATAGAGTACTGACTTTACATCTGGAAGAGCCAGGCTAAAACTACATCAATCCATTTCACTGTTTCTGATTTGGCAGTAATTACAAAATAGACAAATAGAATTAAATGTAAATTGAAAAAGGAAAAAAATGCTCATGAAATCCTTTTCATAAAGTTCCTATTTAACAACCCCATTAAAAGATGAGACCCAAAAACAGTCAGGATGTTTTCCAATCCCAATGCATGTGTTTCCAAGCATGAAGAGAGCCAAAAGCACAAAAAGCAAAGCCCTGCAAACCATAAGAGCAGAATGTTCATTAACCTCTACATGATAATCCTTTCGTAGCTGCATATTAACTAGTTACACATTCATAATCATTTACATTATTTAAAGGACCTTCGAGGAAATCTTCTAAGCTATATCCATTAGTGATGGTGTTAAAGGTTATAGAAGATAGTCTACCTAATGTTTCCAGGAAGCCTTGTTAATTAGTAAATATGTAAATTTGGCACATATGCTTTTTATGTTTAAGAAACAAGTCACTGGTAGAATAGCATGTGTTCTTGCCATCACTCCCCATAGTCTACCCTCCACTTTGTTCTGGCCATACTTGCCCTGTTCCTTTTACTTCCCTTAAATAGTCTCCCTAGAAAGACAGATCAGCAACAAAATCCACTTCACAATGTACAAGAGAAATTTTCACTACCAAAATGCTGCCTTATGTTTTAAAGTCTTTATTAGTTACCTATAGTGTTTAGAATATCAGAGACTTCAAATAAGCACTATCCAAATGTAAACTAAAGAAGTGACATTTTGGAAATCAGAAATAAGGGGAAAGATGAAAGAGGTAGATATAAAAATACATAGACTAGCCTTCTGATGGCATGTCTAGGTTATCTTTGTTTATATGATTTATGGCCCACCTACTTGCAAAAAAGATTTAAGCCCAAGCAGTTCTATTATATTTAGAGGGTTTTTATTTTTTAGTTGTCTTCTATTTCACGGCAAGTTATTCAAAAGAAAAAACTAGTAAATTTTGGCCGGACGCGGTGGCTCATGCCTGTAATCCCAGCACTTTGGGAGGCCGAGGCGGGTGGATAACGAGGTCAGGAGATCTAGACCATCCTGGCTAACATAGTGAAACCCCATCTCTACTAAAAATACAAAAAAAAATGGCCGGGCGTGGTGGCAGGCGCCTGTAGTCCTAGCTACTCAAGAGGCTGAGGTAAGAGAATGGCATGAACCAGGGAGGCAGAGCTTGCAGTGAGCCGAGATCGCGCCACTGCACTCCAGCCTGGGCGACAGAACGAGACTCCATCTCAAAAAAAAAAAAAAAGGAAAAAAATAGTAAATTTCTACAACTTAGAAATTTTAGAAGGTGTTATAAAAACAAATATTTTTCCCTTAAGTTAAATTATTCTAAATAATCGTATTTCTCCTGAAAGGGGACTCAGATTAATTCCTTTAAGTATTAAATTTTGAAAGTAACCATAAGGCAGCAAGCCTTGTTCTATAAGCAACACTTGAAAAACACAGCAAAAGAAACAAAAACATTTCATTACTTTGTTGTCCTCCACAAAAGTAAGACCACAATGGAGGAACAATACTAGTTTTTTTTTTTTTTTAAACCTGCCAAAACATGCAAATAGTGCCCCTAAAGAAAAAAACTTATTGTATTATTTTCATTTTTCTTAAAAATAGCTACTAGGCTTCAACTTTAAAATAACTGAACTAGTAAATTCTTTAATATAATGACCTCGTTTACACTCAAGAATTTATAATAAAGTATGTACCTACATAGAAGTACAGCAGTAAATCCATAGTAAAGAAAAAGAACTATGAGCTGATTTACCACTATTTAGGAGTCTTAACCAACAACCCAGTGGCCACAAAGTCATATGGTATTCATTCTTTGCAACACAAAACTGTCTTTAACCTATGAGCAATAACGACAGGAGTATATGCCAACACTGCATGTGACAAACAAACTGCAAAGAGTTCGATGAATGCAGTTTAAATCTTTATTTGGAGAGGAAACCTGTATTCAGAGATGAAGTAACTTACTTAATATTACACAACTGTCCAGGAACTGGTAAGAGATGAGATCAGTTTTGAAACCAAGCCTTTCTAACAGGGCTTCTATCGAATCCTAAAGTGCATAGTCCCTATACTGCCCTGCTTCCAACCATCATGTGGCTTACTAGATAACAGCAGAAAAACACTGGTTACCGCTGCAGTCTTAAAACACTGACTGCTATTGCTGTTTCTCCTCCACTAGTTAGTTCCTCAGTCCCACACTCACGAATATTCCTTGCCACTCATGTCAGTAAAAGCAAATTCTGTAAGCTTAAGTTCACCAATTCACTAACATTATAATCCTCATTTCTTCCAATGCCTCCTACAGCTCCTGACCCTTTCAGATGAAACAAGTAAGTATAAACAACACATTTCCCAAGCATCATTTACTAGTATATCTGTGTATGTTTAGGTGAAGGTAGAAGGGTAATGTGCTAGCCCTACAATTACTATCACACCTCATCATATTTTTAAGACACTTATAAATTAATAGGGTTAGACACCTAGAAGGACAACGATGGACAGCCCATCCAATAGTATTTTTCTGTTCATTAGTGTCCAGCTCACATACACATACATTTTGTTACCAAGGGTTAAAACAACATTTGGTGACTTTTAAGGTCCATACATTATATGGAAGACAGGAATAATAATTTCTTAGCTGTTGTTCCTCAGAAGCTGCTTTTTAAAAATTATTTTATAAAGGAGAGCAGTAACATGCAGTAAGATCTCCAGTACTTAAAATTTTTATTTGTGCTATTTATATTGGTGACAGACCACAAGAGGGCATAAACCTATGAGTTTCTAAGGCAAGTTAAATACAATGCCACACTAAAACTAGACTGGAACAGAAAGCCTAAAAGGTCAAGAGTACTTCTTCATCTTTGATACTTTTCCCAAAAATGCTTCACTTCTAAAACTTTTCTCACCATACTGCAATTTTAAATTCTTCCTGTATGGGTTAATGCATAATATAACAGTTTGGGAACTGTGCTAATCAGAGCTGTCTAAATTTATATAGTTTTGCTTCTCCTGCTAGACTGTGGCTTCAAGGCAGATCTTACTATTTTGGTTTTAAAGCTGCTGAGTCAAAAAGAAAATAGTATCAGTGGGAGCTGAAGCCAATGGATACTGGACATACATGTTATGTGACAGTGACAGTTACTTAAAAGCTGAAAATAATTTCTTAAAAGATAGATTTGTCAAGTAGATGTATAAATATCATTACCAAAGTATACAAATAGTGTACTTTCAACAAAATTTACAAAAATTACGAATCTTTTAAGTAAACCCCTTTGCAAAGAAGGGAGGAACTGACTACAGGTTCCTAACAGGAAAAAATGCAATAAGCACTGGGATAAACTGTAATAAATTGAGGGTTACTGTATAAAAACCACCATAGCCTAAGCAGAGTGGCTCACGCCTATAAACTTAGCACTTTGAGGCCAAGGCCAGTAGATCACATGATGCCAGGAGTTCAGACCAGCCTAGCCAACATGGTGAAACCCCGTCTCTACCAAAAATACAAAAATTAGCCAGGTGTGGTGGTGCATGCCTGTAATTCCAGCTATTCAGGTAGCTTGAATTGCTTGAACCAAGGAGGTGGAGGTTGCAGTGAGCCAAGATCGCACCACTGCACTCCAGCCTGGGAGACAGACGGAGACCCTGTCCCCCAAAATAATAAATAAATAAATAAATAAATAAACCACCATAAAAGTAAAGAAAACCATTTCAATTTTAAACAAATTATGTTCTAAATATGCTGCAAAGCAAAACTGCTAATGAAAGCTAAGTCCAATTATATGGAGCCACTTCTGAAAACACTTACATGTTCTTATTTAAAATGTTAGCTAAGATGGAATCAAAAGTCTCCTTAATCTTTACCTTTATGTTTTAGCCAGATTCCTCCTACACAGGCTTCTAAGCATTTTTTCCTGCATTCCAATCTAGTCTCATTTTACACAAATATCGGACTATGTCTAACGTGCTCTGGCACTGTACATCTCCCTCCTTAGTTGGCTTTACCTACAAACTGGGCTCTTTTTTTCTTTCAGTAATCATTACTCGCTATCTTAAGTATTCTATTACAGTTTTCTCCTATTGGAAATATTTTAAGAGTGGTGACATATACATTCAGTAATATTTCTAAGAATGAAGACGTTTACATGTTTGGAGAGTTTTGGGGGTTACTTGAACTAGAGATCCAGGAACTCTAACTGTTCTGGCTGAAAGCTCCATGAGGTAGGGCCGTGTAGTAAACATAACATTTGCAATGAAACATATGAATATTCAAAATGTAATAAATGCCTCACCCATATCAGTTCTAGTTTTGTCAAAAATGAATACTCCATAACTTAAGAATAACTGTGTTTTCAGTGCTTTTCAGGCTTCTGAACTGCAGATAAGAAATTGTGACCTACATTTCTGAATCTGAAATACTGCCTGAATTCCACCTTGCATGCCCACTGTTTTACCAGAGATATCAATCATTTCTTCTCCATTCACATACCTTCCTCGTAGAAACCTTGACCTTCTCCCATAAAGAATGGGTAAAGAATCCCATTTCTCCGTCTGTAGCCACAATAAAGGGAGAGGATAGATACCTGCTGCTAACTGGACCAACCTCATTTACTTTGGACATCAGAGCCTGAGGTGATCACAGATTCTGGTCCTAAAAGGAAGACCACAATAGGATCTGCACAAGCTAACCAACCATCTAAAGCAGCTGGCACAGGAAACAACATAAACGTACAAGAAAACAAAACACAGAGACCCAAAAAACTCCTACCCTTGACTCCCTCCTGACTTCTTACAGTAAATTATTTCATAATTTCCTAAGCATCTGTATGATTTGCAACTAAGAAAACTTTAGAGTAGTCAACTTGCCACACAGGTTAGGAGGAGAATGTGCCTATGAAAGGCTCAAAGGAAACAAACAATCCACTGAAGAGTAAATACAAATACAAAAAACAGGAAAATATACTCCCAGGTAACAAAAAAGTCAAATTAAAGCAATCTTATTTAGCATTAATTAAAGAAGTACATTTTTATTTTAAACAAACACCACTGGCCAGGCGTGGTGGCTCACACCTGTAATCCCAGCACTCTGGGAGGCCGAGACAGGTGGATCACCTAAGATCAGGAGTTCGAGATCAGCCTGGCCAAGATGGTGAAGCCCTGTCTCTACTAAAAATACAAAAAATTAGCCAGGCATTGTGGCAGGCGCCTGTAATCCCAGCTACTCGGGAGGCTGAGGCAGGAAAATCGAACCCGGGAGGCAGAGAGCCAAGTTCACGCCATTGCACTCCAGCCTGGGCAACAAGAGCGAAACTCTGTCTCAAAAAAAAACAGAAACAAAAACAAAAACAAAAAGAAACCACCACTGTCACTGAGACTGTAGTAAAAATCTCAGATCACACTAAATCACTGCAAGTAGCTATGTAAATTCAAAACTCAGTCTAGACTTCTATAATACCTCCAAGTAGGACAAAAAAAGCTTGTAACTCTCAGAAAGTAGAAGAGACAGATAAATAACAAAAATTATCTCTTTAAAGGCACCCAAGAGCTGCCAAAGCAGTGAGGACAAGAGGAACCAAGGATTCAGAGAGGGGAGAACTGTGGAGAAGTGAGCTGATCATCTGAAGCCACTTTTTTCTCAGACAACAGGAGGCATAGGCAAGAGGCTGAGAATTATGTTGGGCCCTGAGGAGACAGCCATGGCTAGCAGACAGAAACAAGCAGAATCTTGCGCTGTCTGACAAGGCTATATGGTAGTAAAATGAGAGCGCAGGAGAGGTCTTAAGCATCCAACTGGTTTCCCTCCCATGATTATCTGTCAAATTCTGAGCTGTGAAGGCCAAAAAGATAAACTAAAACTCTGAAAAGCAGAGCTCAGGATCAAACAAAAATTAGTTCAGAAGCCTCCAAGGAAACATGGTGTAGTGAGCAAAATCAAGCTTCCAGATGAAAGCCTGAAGAAACCAGAAGCAGCAGATGCCTTACTAAAGCAACAACCTGGCCTTCACTCCACCCAGTACCTGCCTAGAGTAAAGTGACCAGCTCCCACTGCATCTGCCTCAGTAGAAGAAAGGATGAGCCTTTTCCAGAGGAAGTTATCACCTTCAGGAATATCTACAATCTTTAAAGACACAATCCCAGGATTTAGTCAAAACTAACTAGGATGCCAAGAAACAGGATCATATGACCAAAAGTCAAAAGAAAAAATATATAAAATAGAACCAAACACACATGCAATCTAGATACTGGTGTTAACAAACATAATGATTAATATGTTCAAGGAAATAGAGGAAAAGATATAAGGAATATATTTTAAAAATAGCAATTTTCACTAGAGAACTGAAATCTACGGGAAGAAACAAATGAAAATTCTACAACTGAAGAACCAAAAATTAAAATAAATGGCATTAAAAGAAGATTAAACAGCAGAAATCAGGATTTTTGAACTTGACAGGTCAAAAGAAAACACCAAATTAAAGCCCAGAGATTCAAAAATAAGATGTGGAAAATACAGAAAAGACCAATAAGAGACATGTGAAACACTGTGTAAGTGCAAGATCCAGAAAGGGAAGAGAGAATGTAGCAGAAGCAATATTGAAAAGATCTTGAATTCTGGATTTTCTAAAACTGATATCAAAGTATCAGCCAACAGACTGAAGAAACTCCAAGAATCCCAAGCAAGAGAAGCACAAAGAAAATTTCAAGGCACAACATAGTTACAGTGATGAAAATCAAAGAAAAAGGGAAAACTTTATGTGCAGCTGGGGGTAGGCGGAGGAGGCATAGGGGAGATTCACAGCCTTCAAAGGTGTGACAAGACTTAGAGCTAGAGCTAACTTCAACATCAATGACAGAAAGTGAAAGATAACAGAGTATCTTGAAATGCTGGAAAAAAATAACTGAAAATCTATAGTGACATACACAGCAAATAGATCCTCCAACATGAAGGAAAAAATAACATTTTCAACAGAAACAGAATTCTGCACCAGCAGACTTTCATTAAAAGAAATACTAAAGGTTTATTTAACTAGACATGTTGTTAATTAAATGTCTTATCTAAAAAAATTATTAAACTAGATATTGTTATTAAATAAGTGTGATCGGTTAAAAAAAAAGACAGCAACAACAACAACAAAAAAGACTCTTCAGAGTAATATAAATGCAGAAACAATTAAAGAGTAAAGGTACAGGATTAAAAAAAAAAAGATGGGTAAGGAGAAATCAATATTGACCACACAGAATAATTAAATACAGTGCTGTGGTGTTTAAAACACATAGAATTAAAATGCATAGGAGCAATCATGTAAGAGGTGGGCTGGATAAATGAATGCATGCTATGATCTCTAGAGACACAGAGACTGACTTAGTCAAATGGAATTGTAAAAAAAAAAAAAAAAAATACTATAAATACATACTATATTTAGTACTAAAGCATAAAGTACAGTATAAAAGTAGTAAAAAAAATGTATCACAAACAAGTTAATAGGAGGAAATAACAATACAAAATGTTTGATCCAAAAGAAGGAGAAAAAAAGAGCAGAGAAAAAAGAACATAAAAGTATGTTAATTAGAACTATAATGGGGTACCATTTGACACTCCAGTAATGAGGATGGTCCTCACAGAAAACAAAAACAGCAAATGCCAAAAGTTGCCCAGTATGTGGACTGGAACCCTTGTGAATTTGCCCGGGAATGTAAAATGGTACAGTCACCGGAGAAAGCAGTGTGGCAGTTCCTTAAAAAATTAAACACAGAATTACCATATGATCCAGAAATTCCACCTCTGAGCATACCCAAAAGAATCGAAAGCAGCCAGGCACAGTGGCACACACCTGTAATCCCAGCACTTTGGGAGGCCGAGGTGCGTGGATCACCCGAGGTCAGGAGTTTGAGACCAGCCTGACCAACATGGTGAAACCCCATCTCTACCAAATATAAAAAATTAGCCGGGAGTGGTGGTGCATGCCTGTAATCTCAGCTACTTGTGAGGCTGAGGCATGAGAATCACTTGAACCCTGGAGACAGAGGCTGCAGTGAGCCGAGATTGTGCCATTGCACTCCAGCCTGGGCAACAAGAGTGAAACTCCATCTCAAAACAAACAAACAAAAAGAATCAAAAGCAGATACTTAAACAAAACACCCATGTTCACAGCAGCATTACTCAAAATCACCAAAAGGTAGAGGCAACGCAAGTATCCATGGATGCTAAAATAAACAAAAATGTATAATACACTGTATAATACATTCCATAATAGAATATTATCCAGCCTTAGAAAGCAAGAAATTCTGATATGTGCCACAACATGGACGAACCTTGAGACATTATGGTAAGTGAAATAAGCCAGTCACAAAAGGACAAATACTATATGATTCCACTTAAAGGTACCTAGAGTAATCAAATTCATAGAGACAAAAAGTATAACAGAATGGTGATAGCCAGATCAGGAAGGGGAAGAATAGAGAGTTATTGTTTAATGAACAGAGTTTCAGTTTTGCAAGATTAAAAAAAAAAAAAAAGCCTGGAGATGGATCGTAATTATGGTTGATCAACAATGTGAATATACCCAATGCCACTGAACGGTATACTTAAAAATGATTAAAATGGGCTGGTCATGGTAGCTCATGCCTATTTCCCAGCACTTTGAGAGGCCAAGGCAGGACGACCGCTTGAGGCCAGGAGTTCAAGACCACCCTATATTTTTTTAATTATAAATTTTTTTTAATTAGGTAGCCACAATGGCACGCACCTGTAGTCCCAGCTACTCAGGAGACTCAGGCAGGATCACTTGAGATCAGGGGTTCAAGGTTGCAGTGAGCTATGACCACACCACTGCACTCCAGCCTGGGTGACAAAGCAAGACGCAGTCTCTTAAAATTATTAAAATGGTAAGTTTGGTTATATTTTACTACAATTTTTTAAATAAAAAATAAATACAATGTACATCTAACAGAAAGGTGATAAAATTAAATATACCAGGAATCCTACTACATATAATGGCTTAAAATACTCTAAATAAAAGGAAAAGATATCCAGACTGAACATTAAAACCACAACAATACACTGTTTATAAGAAACACTTTGAACCCAAAAGACTGAAGTTAAAAGATTTTTTTTTAAAGATAGACAAAACAAACAAATTTAGCTGATGTGACCATACTAATACTAATATCCAACAAAGGAGACTTGAAGGCAAGTAGCATTACTACAGACAAAAATATCTCAGAATGGTGAAAAGGTCAACTGACCAGGAAGTTATTACAATTCTAAATTTGTATACAATGAATAACATAGCTGTAAAATATATAAAGCAAAGGTTAAAAAAAGAGAGAAAAATAAATCTATAATCCTAGTGAATATTTTAATACATATCTCAATAAATGATAGAATTAGCAGAAAAAAATTAACAAGGACATAAAATACTGGAACAACATATTCAAGCAGCCTGAACTAACAGATACATACTGAACCCAAAAACTGCAGGATTAACATTTTTTTCCAAGTAAATTACGAAAAATTTACCAAGAAAAAAAAAATTAGGTCAAAAGGCAAGACTTAAATTTCAATTATGCAGAATGTGTACTCTGACTACACTAGAGAAACAGAAAAATAGGTAGAAAATAATGTTTGAAAAGGAATGTATTTCCAATTTATGGGTCAATTAGCAAATCACAATAGAAATT
Organism: Hylobates moloch; assembly: GCF_009828535.3. NCBI lineage: Eukaryota > Metazoa > Chordata > Mammalia > Primates > Hylobatidae > Hylobates > Hylobates moloch. The sequence goes on along the minus strand of NW_026652287.1, from coordinate 58,314,059 downwards.
AGAAACTATTTTTAAATGACTGATAAGGAAAATGACATACAAAATGTGTGCAGTACCTAAGGCAATGATTAGAGAAAAATTTAAAGCTCAAAATGCATATCTTATAATAAGGAAAGGTTAATATTAGTAACCTCAACCATCATCTCCAAGGGCGAGAAAAATTACAGGCAAAGGAAAACCTTAAACAGGAAAAAAAGAGAAGAAATCAATAAAGTAGAAAGCAGACTTAGAAAAGAGGAAAAAAATCAAAGGCAAAAATATAAAATATAAAATTGATAAACCCTTAAGAAGAGAAATCAAGGGAGGAAAAAACCCACAAACTAAAAATTACAGTAATTAAAAAGAGGACATCACCACCAAATCTACTGATAATAAAAAGTTAACAGGATATTATGGTTAACTCGGAGGGACAATAAGCTTGAAAACTTAGAAAGGACAATTCCTTGAAAATCACATTTTCTAAAATTGCCTGTAATTTTAACTAGAAACAGAAAATCTGGATAGTCTTTGAACTTTCAAAGAAATTGAGGTCGTATATTAAAATCTCCATACAAAATGTCCAAGAAAAACATTGGGCCCAGACAGCTTTGTTGATGAACTCTTCCAAACATTTAAGTTAGAAACAGTACGAGTCAGGCACAGTGGCTGACTAGCCTGTAGTCCATCACTTTGGGAAGCCAAGGCAGATGGATAGCTTGATCCCAGAAGTTCAAGACCAGCCTGGGCAACATAGTGAGACTCAGTCTCTACAAAAAATACAGAAAAATTAGCCAGGCATGGTGGTGCATTCCTATAGCCCCAGCTACTGGGGGAGACTGAGGCGAGAGGATCATCTGAGCCTGGGAGTTCCAGGCTGCAATGAGCCAGGATTGGCCACTGCACTCCAGCCTGGATGAGAGAGAGCGAGATTCTGTTTCAAAAACACAAAAACAAAACACACACACAAAAACCAGTAACAATAGTGTACAAACTCTTTTATAGGATATTCAAAAATGGGAGTTGTTTCATGAGGCCAGCCTAATTCTGAAGCCAAATCCTTACATGGACATTACAAGAAAAGAAAATCATAGGTTTAAGGTAGTGTTAATCTTTTTTTGTTTGTTTGTTTGCTTTTTTTTTTGAGACTGAGTCTCACTTGCCCAGGCTGGAGTGCAGTGGCATGATCTCAACTCACTGCAACCTCCACCTCCCCGGTTCAAGCAATTCTCATGCCTCAACCTTCCAAGTGGCTGGGATTACAGGCCCCCGCCACCACATCCGGCTTATTTTTGTATTTTTTGTAGAGATGGGCTTTCACCATGTTGGCCAGGCTGATCTCAAACCTGTGACCTCAGGTGATCCGCCCACCTCAGCTTCCCAAAGTGCTGGGATTACAGGTGTGAGCCACAGCACCCTGGTAGAGTTAATCAAAAAAAAAAAGAAAAAAAAAAGAAAGAATTACAGAATTTTGCCTCATGTAACAGAACAAAATACCTTAATAAAATATTATCAAATTTAATCTAGCAATATACAACCAGGTAAACACATCCTCTACAAATGGGTTTGCTGCAGGAATGCAATGGCATTTGAATATTTTTAAAGAATCAAAGTAATTTACCATATTGTTATCTCAAGAAACACAGAAAATACATTTGATAAAATTCAGCATCCATTCATGATAAAATTAGCAACAGGAGAAAATGTCCTTATTTTCATAAAGAGTAGCTACAAAAAGCCAACTACGAACATCTGTATGGTGAAATACTTAAAACTGCCCTCCTGGTATATAAAGCCCAATGTCCTAACTTTTATTTTACATTATATTAAAGGTTCTAGCCCATACAATAGAGCAAAAAAAAAAAAAACCATAAAAAAAACTTAAGAACTGGAATGAATAAAACTGTCAGTATTTACAAACAACATGCCTGTATGTAACTACATAGATACTATCAGAATGTATAGGCAAGTAATTAGAATTCAAATAAATTTAGGCCAGGCATGGTGGCTCACACTTGTAATCCCAGCACTTTGGGAAGCAGAGGCGGGTGGATCACTTGAGGCCTGGAGTTCGAGACCAGTCTGGCCAACACAGCAAACTCATCTCTATTTTTTACCAACAATAATAAAAAAATTTGGAACAAAGTCAATATGTAAAAATCAAGTATGTTACCAGCAAAAATAAAAATAAAGAATAGCAAGTAAATTACAAGACAATAAAAAATAGTATCTAGAAATAAATCTAACACATGAAGACTTGTATACTTTTAAAAGCTAATACTGAAGTTATAGAAGTAAATAAATTGATATACCATGTTCATAGATTTTAAAACAATATTGTAAACATCTTAATTCTCCTCAAACTGATCTTTAGATCCAGTGCACTCCAAGCAAAACCCCAGTAATATTATTTTTTGAGTATTGGAAAGGTGATCCTAAAATATATACAAAAAAGCAAAGGGTCAGAATAGTAAAGACAATCTTGAAGAACAAAGTGCTAGAGGAATTTCACTACTAGATATCAAGACCTATTATAAAGCTAAAATAGTAAGAGTGTGATACTGGTGCAATTATAGGCAAAAATCCAATGGAACAGAATAGAGAAACAAAGCTACATACACATAATCACATAATTTATGAAACAGACAACATACTCCATAAGGATTACTCTAGCTACTAAAAGAAAACTTAACCCCCTCCAGAATCTCTAGAATTTTTCGTTACAATATCTGGCATCTAATTCAAAATTACAAGGTACAAGGCAATCTATAAAAACAGAAGCAGCTATAAAGAAACCAAGAGGAAAGAATAAAAGCAGACCTTCATTTGATTGACATATTGCATTTATAAAATATAACAGACTTTATGATTAATACATTCATGAAAACAGAAGTTGCAGATGTCCACAGAAACTTGGAATCCATTTTAAAATTTCAAAACATAAATTGTATTTATTTTACGGTTTTCCTGCTGATAAATCCAAAAGAATTATAAGCAGGAAAATGACATCATCCAATTTGCATTCTTAAAAAGACTACTCTGGGCCACTTTTTTTGCTGCGTCTACTGTGAGAATGGAGACGATTCTCAGCAATCAGACTGTCGACATTCCAGAAAATGTCGACATTACTCTGAAGGGACGCACAGTTATCGTGAAGGGCCCCAGAGGAACCCCGCGGAGGGACTTCAATCACATCAACGTAGAACTCAGACTTCTTGGAAAGAAAAAAAAGAGGCTCCGGGTTGACAAATGGTGGTGTAACAGAAAGGAACTGGCTACCGTTCGGACTATTTGTAGTCATGTACAGAACATGATCAAGGGTGTTACACTGGGCTTCCATTACAAGATGAGGTCTGTGTATGCTCACTTCCCCGTCGTTATCCAGGAGAATGGGTCTCTTGTTGAAATCCGAAATTTCTTGGGTGAAAAATACATCCGCAGGGTTCAGATGAGACCAGGTGTTGCCTGTTCAGTACCTCAAGCCCAGAAAGATGAATTAATCCTTGAAGGAAGTGACACTGCGCTTGGTTCAAACTCAGCAGCTTTGATTCAGCAAGCCACAACAGTTAAAAACAAGGATATCAGGAAATTTTTGGATGGTATCTATGTCACTGAAAAAGGAACTGTTCAGCAGTCTGATGAATAACATCTAAGAGTTATCCAGCTACAGAAAGAAGATGCCAGATGACTCCTAAGACCTACTTGTGATATTTAAATGATGCAATAAAAGACCTATTGATTTGGACCTTCTTAAAAAAAAAAAAAAAAAAAAAGACTACTCTGGGCCAGGCACCATAGCTTACGCCTGTAAAATTTTGGGAGGCCGAGACAGGTGGATCACCTGAGGTCAAGGAGTTTGAGACCAGCCTGACCAACATGGCAAAACCTCATCTCTACTAAAAATACAAAAATTAGCTGGGTGTGGTGGTGGGCACCTGTAATCCCAGCTACATGGGAGGCTGAGGCAGGAGAATCGCTTGAACCCAGGAGGTGGAGGTTGCAATGAGCTAAGACCACTCCATTGCACTCCAGCCTGGGCAACAAGAGCGAAACTCCACCTCAAAAAAAAAAAAAAAAAAAAAAAGACTACTCTGGGAAATAGATAGAAGAGGAACAAAGTGGAACTGCCAAGGCCAGCCAGGAATTACCGCCTCTTTTGTAAGAAATGGTAACTGGGCCAGGCACAGTGGCTCACGCCTGTAATCCCAGCACTTTGGGGGGCCAAGGAGGGCACATCACCTGAGGTCAGGAGTTTGAGACCTGCCTGGCCAACATGGTGAAATCCTGTCTCAGCTAAAAATATAAAAATTAGCTGGGCATGGTGGTGGGTGCCTGTTAATCCCAGCTACTTGGGAGGTTGAGGCAGGAGAATCACTTGAACCAAGGAAGAAGAAAAAAAAGAAAAGAAAAATATCGTAACTGGGAAAATGGCAATGAAGATCACAGGAAACAGCCAATTCAAGGAATTCCTAGTTTTCGGATATAATATTCTTCTATTTCTCTTATGTATTTTTAGTTCATATTATAAATTAAATTAAACATAATAGTTCATTGAGAGGGTGGTTATAAATATGGATAAAGCTAAATACATTTACCCTTTGACTCAGTAATCCATCTCTAGGACTTTACCCAAAGTTAATTCACAAATGAGAAACAACATATGCCTAAAGTGATTTACTGAGGCATTATCCGTACTATTAAGAGACTAAAAAACACCAAATGCCCATCAACAAGGTATCAGCTGAATACCTGATGACACAGACATAAAGCACTGTGCAACCACAAAATATGGTAAGGAGGCCGGGCACGGTGGCTCACACCCGTAATCTCAGCACTTTGGGAGGCCGAGGCGGGCGGATCACGAGGTCAGGAGATCGAGACCATCCTGGCTAACACAGTGAAACCCCATCTCTACTAAAAAATTAAATTAAAAAAAAAAAAATTAGCCGGGCTGAGGCAGGAGAATGGCATGAACCTGGGAGGCGGAGCCGAGAATGCACCGCTGCACTCCAGCCCGGGCGACAGAGCGAGACTCCATCTCCAAAAAAAAAAAAAAGATGAGGAATATCTCTGAACCAGAGTAATTCCCAGGTTTATCATTTAATGAGATGAACAAAAGGCAAAATATGCTGCCTTTTGTATAAAAAGCAGTATGGAGGAGAGATAAAGTGAACACATGTTGGGAAGTGAGGAGCGCCTCTGCCCGGCCGTCCTGACTGGGATGTGGGGAGCGCCTCTGCCTGGCCGCCCCGTCTGGGAGGTCTACCACGGAGGCCAGATGCAGTGTGGGGGCTGGACGTGGTGGCTCACGCCTGTAGCCCCAGCACTCTGGGAGGCCGAGGCAGGTTGATCACTTGAGGCTAGGAGTTCGAGACCAGCTTGGCCAACATGGCGAAACATATGAAAAATACAACAAACCAACCAACCAACCAACCCAGCAACAACAAAAGAGGTCTACCCTGGAGTCATACTCTAATTTTTTCTATTTTCCTCCCTTTCTGATCCTTTATCCCACTTTCTTTTTCTTCCTCTTCCTTCTCCTTTGTCAAAGACGTAGAGGATTGAATTATTATCACTGATCCATACAAAGTCCCTCTCTCATTTATTTTCTTTCATTCCCACCCCCCATTTCTATTCCCGGTCTTCCCATGTGCAACCTTCCTAATATGTTTGATATGCATCTTTTTGTTTGTATGTATTTTTAGAAAATGTTTATTGTTTTGTGTGCAAAAAAAAATTAATAAAAAAAAAAACAACAACAACAAAAAAGTGAACACATGTAAGTATTTTTGAAGAAGAAACAGAGGACAGGTCAAAAGTGAATGTAAATGGTTATCTAGGCCGGGTATGGTGGCTCATACCTGTAATCCTAGCACTTTGGGAGGCTGAGGTGGGCAGATCACCTGAGGTCAGGAGTTTGAAACCACCCCGGCGAACATGGTGAAACTCCATTTCTACTAAAAATATTTTTTAAATTAGCCGGGCATGGTGGTGGGCGCCTGTAATTCCAGCTACTTGGGAGGCTGAGGCAGGAGAATTGTTTGAATCTGGGATGTGGAGATTGCAGTGAGCCGAGATTGCGCCATTGCACTCCAATCTGGGCAACAAGAGCGAAACTCCGTCTCAAAAAAAAAAAAAGATTATCTACAGGGGGAGGTAAGAGCAGGAATGGGAATGAATCAGAATTACCTCAGTAGGGATAACTTTTGATTTAGTTGTGATTTTGAACCATGTAAATGTTTTCATGTATTAATAAAATGCAATTAAGTGAAAAAGATAAAAAAACAAATACTAAGATTCAATATAAATAAAAATCCAAGGTATAACTGCACAGAAAAAAAGTAATTCAAGTGACTTTTGAGATCAGTACCCTAACTGTACACCCCAAAAGCGTTAATTACACAAAAGCCAATGAAACTGCAAAGACATTTTGAACTTTACCTCACGGGTTTGCCATTGGCGGTGGTATTAATGTAGTAATTCTGAAGCTATTTTGTACATATTGTAGGATAGAGCAAATGAATAAATGCAGATGTTGAGAACCAAGGTTCTCACTATGAAAGAAGGAGAGTTTCAAACACAGACTGGGGAAAATTTAAGAAGAACCTTGCGGTAATGGATTTGAATTCAAAGTATCAGGGTATACAGTCAGGGTCCATTGAACCCAGTTTTATGTTTTTAGTCTCTTTGAGTAGTTCTAACTATTTGCAAGGATTAATATTTCATGCCTTTTCTCTTAGAGGCCTTCCAAGGAAAAGAAAATTTTCCTATGAAGAAAAAAAAACTCATTTTATTTTGCAATTATCATATGGGTACAGTGTCTTTGTAAGTCTAAGATACACTACAGGATCCTAGTGATTATGTTTTTCCTGCATCTTGCCATTTCATCATCACCTTAGTAATTATTTTATGATCAACTATTCCTAACTATGCTCTAAAAAAAAAAAAACTAAATAAGAAAATTAGAAAATGGAAGAATTATGAAATCATCTAGGATGATGCAATCAACAGCAAAATATCATCCTTCCATTTTCTTACTGCATTGCCTAGGATATTGCATCATCTTTCAATAAAGTATAAATGATAAGAGACACCATCTTTGTACTCTGCTTTTCGCTTTCAATAAACACAGCTAAGAATTCAGATTGTTTTTAGTTTCTGCCTATAATGGAAAGAGGAAAAAAGTGATGGAAAGATACTTCACAATTACTAAATGAATCAGATTATGAATATAAAGAACTAGTAGCACTCTTGACCAATGAAGTCCAACAATTTTTTTTTTTTTGATGAAGGGAATCTTCATCAGCACAGACCAATACAACAGCCAACGGCCAAATGAGACTAATGAGCACTTGAGATGTGGCCATTGTAACCAAAAAACTGAATTTTTATTTTAATTAATTTGAATTTTAAATTCAAGTATAATAGCCACATGTGGTTAATGGCTACCACATTGGTTAGCGCAGAAAGACACTCGTGATGATAGTGAAATGAGAGCATAAATTAAATCTCAGATTATGAGCCTTCAGATGAAAATATCCTAAATGAATTTTCTCAAAATCAACAATCAATGAATATACAGAAATTAACTCAAAATGGATCAATGACCTAAATACAAGAGCTAAAATCATTAAATCCCTAGAAGGAAACATAGGTATAAATCTTCAAGACCTTGGATCTGGCAATGGATTCTTAGATATGACACCAAAAAACACAAGCAATAAAATGTATAGTCATAAATGACTAGGGGTTTGGGGGAGGGGAGAATGACAGCGTTATTGCTTAATGGGTAGAGAGTTTCTGTTTGGGGTGATGAAAAAGTTTTAGAAAGAATAGTGATGGTTACCTAACAGTGAATGTAATCAATGTCACTGAAAAGTATACACACAAGAAACTGTTAAATGGCAGATTTTATTAAATACATTTAGTTTACCATAATAAAACAAGATTGCTAGAATAAAAGATCTCTAAATTCTATTTCCTCGTCTACAATCCTGTAAGTTTTTTAAATTCTTGAGGTCAGAGGCCAGGAGAAAAAAACCCTGAAGACACCAAAAATAGGTTCTGAAAGGAGGCATTCCGTAATGGTTTATGTTTGTATTGTTTTAAGTCCTAGAAGAGACCATGCCAATGGAGGAAGAAAACTACATGCATCTGAACTTAGTGAATGTTAAAAAAGAGTTGACTGATTAGAATGAGGAAAAATAAAGAACCCGTGAGTGAACACTATCCTTGTAACAAAAAGGAAATAGGATATTCCCATCCAGTCATTCATTCAACAGGAATGATGCAATAATTTGCAACAAGAACCTGGATAATCCCATTGTTCTAAGAGGACACGTGGCAGTATTCTTAAATCTCTTATAATCTTTGTGCATCAAGATTTGCTTAATATAAAGAGAACTGCTGTGTTTAAATTCTGATTAAATTTCCCAATAAAATTGTTTTTCACTATCCCTTATTCTTAGACCTGTAAATTATTTGCAAAAATTACTTAAAAATATAAACAGTAAACAGGATCCACTGGACCTAGATGGTAAATGGTGATGACTGCTTTTTCTGGTATATTGAAGGTTAATATATTTCCTTAGTACTGTCTGCTTGATGCACTTAACACCCCAGCAGCAATCAGCACTACTTGTGTCCATATCTTGGTTTCTAAGCATTTCTTATTTTATAAGGCTCTTGAAAGAAATAGTCAATTTCAGGACTAAGGCAAACTACAGGGCAAGCCTGGAACATCCTGTGCCAGAAAGCAAGGTAATGATCAAATAACGAAAAAAGAATGCACAGGCCAGGCACAGTGGCTCACGTCTGTAATCCCAGCACTTTGGGAGGCCGAGGCAGGTGGATCACCTGAGGTCAGGAGATCGAGACTAGCCTGGCCAACATGGTGAAACCTCATCTCTACTAAAAATACAAAAAAGTAGCTGGGCGTGGTGGCAGACGCCTGTAATCCCAGCTACTTGGGAGGCTGAGGCAGAAGAGTCACTCCAACCCAGGAGGCGGAGGTTGCAGTGAGCCAAGATCGTGCCACCGCACTCCAGCCTAGGCAACAAGAGTGAAACTGTCTCAAAAAAAAAAAAAAAAAAAGAATGCATGCTTGAGCCAGCTTGAAGGGGCTCCCATTGGCCAAATTTACAACAATCTGAACATCAAAAGGAATGAAGAAATCACATCACTCTCAGTTTGAAACAACAAAAAAAATGAGTTTATTGTGAAACTTAAAGGGGGGGGCCACTAGAGTTCTTGTTTATCGAAAAACATAAACTAATAAATACATTGTTAGAAAATCACTAATTAGCAAACACCAATATAACTGATTTACGCAAGGATCATCCATGGCAAAAGGCTTTTGAGGAATAGGATATTTACACTGTCTTCAAGTACTATATCATTTAAAGGTAACTTCATGGTGGAGAGACTTGGCATCTTAAACAAGTGGTTAGCAACACTAATAATGGGACAAAAATGACATTATGTGTCTCCTGATGTGATGCAATGAAAAGTCATCATCATCTATGTAATCACGCGTGTATGTGTGTGTGTGTTTCTAGAGACAGGACCCTACCACTATGTTGCCCACACTGGACTCCACCTCCTGCCTCAGCCTTCGGAGCTTTTGGAGTAATTGGGACTACAGGCTTATGCCACCAACCAGCTATCTACGTAGTATTCTTGCCAAAAATGTTTGTTTCTTCACGATTATGTTCACTAGACATCTCCAAATTGTGGGACATTCTACAAGAAAACTGATCTAACGCTTCAAAAATGCCAATTTCATAAAGACAGAAGGTGGCAGGGAATAATTTTAGATGAAAGGTGATTAAGGAGATAAGAGAGCCAAATGCCATAGTAATCTTTGACTGGCTCTTGCATTGAAAGAAAATTATAAAGGACATTTTTAGAAAAACTGAGAAAATGTGAATATGGTACATGTCAATGTTAATTTCTTGAGTGTGAAAAAAGATATAGTTATGTAGAAGAATGACCTTGATGTAAAATGATAAGTGAGTGCTTCAGTATTACTGATGTGATGATGTCTGCAATTCACTTCTGAATGGTTCTGCAGGGGGAAAGAGGGAAAAAAAGGAATATATAAAGAGAAAAGCAAATGGGACAAAATGTTAACTGATTACTCTAAACAGTGGTCATCATATTGTTATTTCACCTTTCCTGTAATTTTATAATTTTTCAAATAAACAGCTGTAGTTTAAGGGGGAAAAACTGCATATGACGGACTAAAAAGATTGGGACTTATCACTCTGGAGATAAGGACAAGTGATACAAGCTAAAAGGTTCTTAAACTCAAAATGAAAACAACAGGTGGAAAAACAAAATAAAGCAGTTATGGCCAAATCACAGATTCCACGCACCTTCTTCCCCCTTTCCCTCCAGTGTTTTGGGACCATTACCATCTTTTCTTCCAATCTAGAGAAGCCTAATACAATGAAAATGGGTTTTTTCCTCCTTGAAATACTGTTTTATGTTTACTGACAACTTCCGAAGGACTAAAACCAAAGTTGTCTCTTCTTATGGCACATTACTGGCACAATACTAAGTGCCAACAACAACAAGAAGTTTATCTAAAATAAAACTTACAAGTAATGAGTTGTGAAAACTCACCTACCTACAAAATGCAATGTGCCTTTGGCTATACAAGCAAACATATTCTTGCAACTGTGCCTTTCTTAAAAAATAAGTAACTTCAACATTACTTAAGCTACAGAACTTACAGAACAAATATACTCTTTTCAATAAATTACCTATAATTAATCAATTTAGAAAAAGCATTTCTAAAATTCAACACCCACTCATGAAAACTCATAGCAAACTTGGAATATAAGGAAATTTCCTTAATCTGATAAAAGCAAATACAAAAATTACTCACAGTAAATATCACACTTAATGGTAAATGTTTAAAAGTTGACCCCTGATGCCCACTACCAGCACTTGAACTGGCCAGTATCAAAAGCAAGAAAAAGAAAGAAACAGCATACGGACTGGAAAGGAGAAAATAAAGGCAATCTTGAGGAACCACAACTAAAACTACACCACCATGTACCAGATATCAAGACAACTTACAAAGTCATAATGATTTAGACAGTGTAGGTTTGCTGCAAGAACAGACAAGCCAATAGAACAAAGAAACTGATCCACTTACAGTCACCCGATTTATGACAAAGATGACAATGCAGTGGAGACATGACACTCTTTCCAATAAATGCTGATGGGGCAACTAGGCATCCATACAGTAAAAATGAAACCCGACCTCAATCCCCCCCATATACAAAGCCAATTCCAGGTAGAATGTAGATTCTCAATGTGAAAAGCAAAGCAATAAAGCTTCTATTAGACAATATAAGAGGATATCTTCAGAAAAGTAGTAAGAAAGACCTCTTAAAAACAAGACAAAAAACACTAACCATGAAGGAAACAATTGTTAAAATTAAAAATGTCTGTTCATCAAAGGACAGACACCATTGTAAGTGCTCCAAGTCAAGCCACAGACCAGGGAAGAAACTTACAATATATAATTGGAAAGGCAGTCATTACTATGAATCAATTAGAATATAACTAATATCCCAATAGAAAGTAGTTAAGAGATGAGCAGGTATTTCACAAAAACAAAACACAAATATCCAAGTAGCCAATAAACATCTGAAAAGGTCATCAACCTCATTACTCATCACTAGATTGGCCAGCAAATATGAAAAGACACATGGTGGTAAAGACTGAAGTAGGGAGAACTTCTGTCCACTGCCAGCAAGCAGGAAACTGGTATAACCACCTTAGAAAAAGCATTGTAAGTGGAACTGAAGACACAAACGCGCCATGAGAAAGTTCCAGGCAAAAACTAGAAACAAATTGTTCATGTGAAAAATAAACAGTATTAATGAAAATTCTAAGATTGGATCTGTAAACATCTATCACAATGCGTGGCACACAGAGTTGCTCCCTATAATGTAATTCCATCCGTCCATTTCTTCACATATGCATGACAAATGGATATAATTTAAGATCAGCCTCAAAACACATTACAATGGTTTCCCATCTCACAAATATGAAAACCAAAACTCTTACAATGATCTGGTACTGCTCTCATACTGGCTAGAAAGCTCTTCTCTAAAATATCCTCCATATATCCACACAGCTCACTCCCCACTTATTTCAAGTTTCTGCTCAAATGGAAACTAACAGAGAAGCCCTCTCTGATGGCTTACAGAAGACACCATCCCTCCACTCACATCTCACATTCTCTACAGGCCTCTTACCTTCCTGTTTTTCTACTTAGCCTTACCTACCAAACACCCAAGGTAAGGCTATGTAACTGCATGCCTTCACCCCTAGAGAGTAACCATGAAAGCAAGAACTTGCTGTATTTTGTTCATTACTGCACACTCAGCAGAACATGCCTGGCATGTAGTAGATACTCATTAAATATTTGTTACATAAATTCTATGGCATGGATTCTAGGCTTGGAAAGAATAGCTGTTATATGGCCTACATGGCTGACAGTTCCTTAAACTATATGCAGTTTAGTTTATCACAAGAAATATGAAAACCCTCCATTAAGTTAAATTAGCTGTTCTGCTTTATAAAAAATTTAAAATATTTACTCTTAATGCATTTAACTCCCCAAGGCTCTATATCAGGAAGTATAAGCTATTCCAAAATTCCAAGTGAGAATTACATGAGGCACACAATTATAAATATATTATCCTAATGAATTTTCTAATCTTACTATTATCCTGCAAATAAGCCTATAAAAACGATACTGGATCCACCACTTTTTAAAATATTACAATAAAATCTCAGTAGTTCTGCTAATAAAAGCTAATAGTATCTAGGGATAAAATACAGATATCTCAGAAACATCATCTTAGCCAAGAAACCAAAATTTCAACATAATGCAATTCTTAGAATCAGATTTAACAAGATCTTAGTACAAGGAAACCTCCCTGAACAGCCCAAGACACTCCACAACAGTCCTAGACCACACATTTTATGGTATAGGTCACAGTCTAGACAGGTTAAGCTTCCATTTTTCCCACAAATATTTTACCGCTGTTAGTAAAAACAGATTTAGTTAAAGAAAAAAAAAAGGATGATCTGAATTCCTCTCCTCTCCCTATATCTTATAACAAATGAAGATCAAATAAAACCTTTGTGGGGGGAGGAAGTGAATCAACTGGAAGATGGTTGTTTGAATAAATTACATGTATCAGCTCTGAAGTAACCAAGAAATAAACCTGCCTAACTGGTGTTCAAACCAGCCAAGAGCCATTTTTCAGGCTCAGAAAGTGTTTTGCAATTAAAATAACATTCCAATTTTCGTTAGAATTAAAATAAGTTTTATCAATAGCTTTTCCTGGAAAAAAAAATCCCATCCAATTTTACAAACTTTTAGGTAAAATAATAAAATTGTGTACTTTTAAAACAATGGTGTTTTCCTATGTAAAATGTGTAAATATTTATATAAACATAACTGGAACCACCCTATACATACTGTCCTAGTTTTCAATGCCTACATAATAGCTCCTGATTTATTTAACCAATCCCCCAATGTCAGACTTTTAGTTTTTCTCATTATAAACAAAGCTGCAGGGAATGTTTCTTACATGTTTTTTTGCTAGATCAAAATAGAAACAAACCAAAGTTCTAACTAAAATAAATTGTTTTGGAAATGTTTCACCATTGACTGTAAGTGAAAGCAATGGTAAAATACTTGATCCTAACCACTGACTACAGATGTTGTCACTTAAAGGTTGTGGCTTGTTCATGCCCCTTGTCTGTCCTCTTCCTCAGGTTGCCAATTTTTTGTCCTTTTTATTCCATGTTCCAGAGAACATACAAGAAAAAAACAGAGAGTGTAAAACTTGTTATACTCCTTAGCTGAATTTGGAAAAAAAGAACAAAACTAATGAGCAACATTTAAGCCACATTACCTACCAGTCCCTCTCAATTAAGGCTCCCAGAGAAGATTATGCCCTAAGCCTAAGGCACCCACTGTGTGTAAGGAACTCATTTCTCTCTCTGTATCTAGAGCCAACTAGGTAGGTACCCTCCCAGGGGAAACTGAAAACAGTCATTCAAATCATTTTCTGCAGAGTTTAACTCTGTCTCACAAAACCCATGTAGGGAAAGGCCAAGAGCTTAAAAGCATGTTTGATTCAACTTTCATAAAGGAATACTAAGTGCCACATATGAAGCTACTATGACATTTTCCCCTTCTACGCTCAGGATGTCACTACGCTTCTACTTTACTAGAACTCACTGTACTCCCACAACTGGGCCGGCTTTAAAGCCTAAATAAAGTGCTTCACAAAAAATTTTTACTGCTGATTTACTGGGTAGTTTTCCTGTACTACACTATAATTACAGTGCAGCTATCTAATCAGTTTATTTTGTGGCCTTGTGGGTCTCCTGTCCACTGAAGCAGATGCTTCTATTAAACAAAGATAGATTAAATACTGACGCGCTTTTTCCTGAACTGGGGATAATTTTACACACCCATGACAGATATACGTGGTTATTTTGTGTGCCGAATTAACATTAACACAACACAGAAAAACAATTTGGTAGCACAGTCAATGTCTACAGAAAACAGTCATTCAGTTTGCCACAAGATTGTAACTGAAAAAGTAGTTACTTTCTCTTCCAATGTAACTCAACATACCAGAAAAGCTGTTCAGAGCACCCCAAAAAGTATCCTTTGCATTTCAGTCACACTAACACCAGAATAAAACTAAGGATATCTTTTTAATATGCCAAATGGCAGAAAATATATCGAGTCAGCATTATGCACATATTATACACTGAAGGAGGTGAAATTAACCCACTGCAGCAGAGGAAAGGCAATAGAAACACCATCCTCTGAGGGTCTGTGTCACATTCTCTGAAAGAATAAAAAATGCCAAGTTTTGGCAAAAGGAGTAAGATTTCATGAGGGGCTGTTTTTTCTTTCTTTTCTTTCTCTTCAAAAAAAAATACATTAATGTCTTATAATTTAAAGACGCCAAACTGGTTAAGTTTTATATATATATATATATGAATGACAGGGTCTCACTCTGTCGCCCAGGGTGAAGTGCAGTGGCATGACCATGGCCCACTGCAGCCTCAAACGCCTGGGCTCAAGTGATCCTCTCACCTCAGCCTCCCACGTACGTGGGACTACAAGTGTGCACCACCACGGCCTGGCTAATTTTTTGTATTTTTTTGTGTAGACAGGGGTCTTCCTATGTTGCCCAGGCTGGTCTCGAACTCCTTGGCTCCAAGCAATTCCACGACCTTGACATCCCAAGCAGCTGGGATTACAGGTCACCACCCTAGCCGCTGGATTTTTAAACCCTCATCTTGAAAATAGGCTTCCAAACCTAACAGTTGCATTATTAGAGAAAAATGGCTGAGAAATGAAAATCCAACCCACAAAATAATTTAAACCAACCAGAACAAAGAAAGATTCCCGCAGTTCATCCCAACAGGGGGTTTCCAAGCAAACGAGGGTTTTT
Organism: Hylobates moloch; assembly: GCF_009828535.3. Lineage (NCBI taxonomy): Eukaryota > Metazoa > Chordata > Mammalia > Primates > Hylobatidae > Hylobates > Hylobates moloch. The sequence goes on along the minus strand of NW_026652287.1, from coordinate 58,298,571 downwards.
TAAGTTATATCAAAACCCCTATCTAGTTGAACTGAGTATATTTTTGTATCTATGTAAACAGTCGTTCTTATACAGGAATGTTCAATTAAAAATTGAGAACTTTTAAACTAATCCATGCTCTTCCAAAAATGACATAAAATATTTTAAGTAAATTAAATACTACTTTTCAAAGTAACAATTTCAAGACACTTGAGGGGACAGAATCAATCTGAAAGACCACAGAATCCACAGAAAAATCAGATTTAACCATAAAACTATTTCTTAAACTGGGAATACTTCTTTATATAAAGTCCCACGAGGAAACACAAAACTTTGTACCCTTTTCAGCAGTAGTTTAAAACATTATACGATGAAATTAAAATTTGTAAAAATGAGCCGAGTGTGGTGACTCAGGCCTATAATCCCAACACTTTGGGAGGCGAAGTGGGGAGGGGCAGGAGGGAGAGGATCGCTTGAGGCCAGAAAGTTCGAGATTAGCCTGGGCAAAATAGACTCTCTTTTTTTTTTTAATGTTTAAATGGCATTATATTGTGACAAATATTAAATAACCAAATATTGCACGGGAAGTATTATCATGACAAACGCGGTAAAACTTTTCCGTGCAATCGAATAAAGAGCAACAAACAGTACACATTTTAAGCAACGTTTAGGTCATTACAAGCTACAAATATTAAGGCGAACGCTTCCGTTGACAGCGTGCTGCCCCCGCCCCCAAATTCCCACGCGCTGCCGCACGCCTTCAGCTCAGAAGCCCCCTTTCCTCGGCATGCGAACGGGCTGCACACCCCTCACTCCGCTGCGAGGTCAAAGGGCTGCAGACAAAGACAACAGAAGCACGTGACAAAAGTTTCTCCCCGTTCCCTCCGGGGGCCCGGGCAGCTGGGCCTAGGCCACGCGGGGCAGAGGCCCGGAGCACAGGCAGAGGCCGCCCGGCGGGCGGAGGCGGAAGCGGCGCGAGGCTGCCACTTACCTTTTCCTGCTCCTCGCGCAGCCGCGCCACATCCGGGGCGCGCAACGGAACCGGGGCCGGGGCCGGGGCCAGGGACGGGGCCGAGGCCGAGGCCGAAGGGGACGAGGGGTCAGGGGGCGTCTCCAAGGGGGGCGCCTCCATGACGGGCCCGCGGGCCTCAGCGCTGCGAGCGAGTCCTGAACCAGCGCCTGCGCAGGCGGCGCGGCCAGCGGCTGCCCCGCGCCCGCGCGCCCGCCCTCAGGCACCGCGCGCCCCGCGCCCAGGAGGCCGCGCCCGCCGCCGCTGCTCGCGTCCGCGCTGCCCGCTGCCGCATCTCACACGTGCATGCCGCCGCCGCCGCCCGCAGCGGGCTCCGAGTAGCAGGCCGCCTGCCAGGTACCAAGACGCCTCTAAGGTGCGGTCCCAGCCAGGCGTCCCGTGGCGGCCGCGCCTCCCCACACGCCCCGCCTCTCGCGGCACGCCGGAAGCAAGCGCTCAGGCCCCGCCCCCGACACGCCCAGCCCGCGCAGGTCCTGCCCCCAGGGGAGTGCGCGTGGTGCGAACCGCGTGGCTGGGGCTGGCGGTGGTTGCTGTTGGGCTGCATTTGTATCCCTCTGCAAGCTTACATTTTATGCCGATATTTCTTTCTTTCTTTTTTTTTTTGAGATTACGTATATGAAAGCACTAAATATAGGCTTTGGAACCTTAAAAAAAAAAAAAAAAGCTTACATTCTAGAGAAGCTCCACGCCCAGGAAACGCTGGGCAACAGGAGCCGCGTGTCGCCTTGAGTGCCCAATCTCCCTCCCCGTCGTTTGGTGCTGCATCTGTATCTAGGAGCCTAATTCATGTACTAGAGCTCTTTCATAAGCACATTTAATTTTAGCAAATTCAACTCTTTTCTGTGCCTTTTTAGTGAGTTGAAATATACAATTATATTTTGCATGTTCATTAATTACTGTGCACATTGTATTTTATATAAATTAAGCTACTGTACTAATTTTAATATGCTGCTATGAATGGACTAAGAAATTTTCCAAGGATAACTTTGCCCCCACTTTTCTTTTCTTTTTTTTTTTTTTTTCTTTAAGAGACCAAGTCTTGGTCTGTCGCCCGGTCTGGAGTGCAGTAGTGCCATCATTTCTCACTGCAGCCTCAAACTCCTAGACTCAAGCGATCTTCCCACCTCAGCCTCAGGAGTAGCTGGGACCACTGGCCCACACCAACACATCCTGTTAATTTTTCTATTTTTTGTAGAGGCAAGGTCTCGCTATGTTGCCCAGGCAGGTCTTGACATTAAGCGAGCCTCCTGTCTTAGCGAGCCTCCTGTCTTGGCTTCCCTGAAGTGCTAGGATTACAGGTGTGAGCCACCACACCTGGCCATTCCAATTATTTTAGAACTCCTGTGCCCACTTCCTCCTACAGCCCTTTGTACAGCCTCCTATTAACCTAACTTCCTGGAAGTGGCCTTGCCTTATCTGCTGCAGTCGCTAGCAGTAAAGATGGGTCGTGTTCGTTCCACATCATACAGACAGGTCTAGGCAGAGAGATGCCTGCAGAGTCACAGCCTGGTGTGCCTGCTTGCTCTGCTTCTCTTCCCTCACTCCTGCCCAGCTCCCAAGTCCAGATCCACCCTTTTTTTTCCTTGTTATGCCTTCAAAGGAAGAAAGCAAGGACAACTTGGGAAAAGATAAATGTTCATTCCTGTCTTTTCCTCACTGCACATCCAAACATCATCACCTCTGGAACAGCCAGAACCTGACCATTCTTACCACCTCCTCTACCACCACCATCCTCTCTCCATCCCCAGCCACCTCAGCAACCATTGATCTGGCCTTGCTGCCCCCACTCTTGTCCCTTGTAATGGAGATCGGCAGCTGCCCACCCCACTTCCCCTCGTTTAGGGGCTTAACCCTAGACCACATAGTCCTGTGCCTGTAAGAAGCTGACCCACCCCCTACCTCCAGGCAAAGGGGGTGATGCATCTCCCTTGTAAATAGTTGGTTCAAGAATGGGTGTGCGATGTCATCCAAACAGAGATTTCCTGGAGGCTTCTGAGAAGATTCTTTTTTTTTTTTTTCCTCTGTTGCCCAGGCTGGAGTGCAATGGTGCCATCTTGGCTTACTGCACCCTCTGCCTCCTGGGTTCAAGCGATTCTCCTGCCTCAGCCTCCCGAGTAGCTGGGACTACAGGCATGCGCCACCACACCTGGCTAATTTTTGTATTTTTAGTAGAAACGGGGTTTCACCATGTTGGCCAGGCTGGTCTCAAACTCCTGGCCTCAAGTGATCCACCCGCCTCAGCCTCCTAAACTGCTGGGATTACAGGCAGGAGCCACCACGCCCCTCCTTTCTTCAAAAGTGCGCCCATAAGGAATCAATCTATCCCCTTGGCCAGGAAGTGCAAAGCAGGTAGCCCCGTGTGTATCAGACAGCCCCCCTAGGCCACCTAGACACTCCAGTACTCAGAATGAAGTGCAATCTGCGGTCAGCAGAGCTGAGAACAGAACCCAAGTCCTTGACAGCATCACAGAACTTGATCCAGGGCTGAATCAACCAACTCTGAAGTCTGCATCACTTCTGAACTTCCCGTTTAAAAGGCCAGTAAATTTTCTGAATGACCAGGACAATTTTCTATCATGAGCAGCCAAAGACATCTGATTCACACACCCCTAAACTATTCTCCACTCAGCAGCCTGGGTGAGCTTTTCAAAGGGGATCAGGTCATGTCAGTCTCCCTTCTAGGGCCCTCCATGGCTTCCCACAGCAACCAGAATCAAATCCAGGCATCCTACTAGAATTCAGCATTGTCGGACTCACCTTCCCCACCTCCAACCAAGTCCCCTACCACTCAGGCCAACCACAACAATTTCTCTCTTCTTCAGATACTCCAGACTAGTTCTTGCCTCAGGGCCTTTGCGCCTGCTGATCTCTCTGCCTGCAATATTTCTCCCAGATCTTTCCATGGTTGCCTCCTTGCCATTACTCAGGCCTCAGTTCAAATAATAACAGGGCTTTCTTGATCTCCTGTCTACGAAAGCCCCTCCCCTCTCCTCTAGGCATCCGCCCTCACCTCACTTTTTCAAATTTTCTTTGTAGCACTTATCACACTTTCAAATGATCAGTTTTGGCCGGGTACAGTGGCTCATGCCTGTAATCCCAGCACTTTGGGAGGTGGAGGCAGGCGGATCACTTGAGGTCAGGAGTTTGAGACCAGCCTGGCCAACATGGTGAAATCCCATCTCTACTAAAAACACAAAAATTAGCCGCCGTGGTACCACACACCTGTAATCCCAGACACTTGGGAGGCTGAGGCAGGAGAATCACTTGAACCTGGGAGGCAGAGGTTGCAGTGAGCAGAGATCATGCCACTGCACTCCTGCCTGGGCAACAGAATGACACTCTGTCTAAAAAAAAAAAAAAAATTGGCCGGGCACAGTGGCTCACACCTGTAATCCCAGCACTTTGGGAGGCCGAGGTGGGCAAATCACCTCAGGTCGGGAGTTCAAGACCAGCCTGACCAACATGGATAAACCCCATCTCTACCAAAAATACAAAATTAGCCAGGTGTGGTGGTGCATGCCTGTAATCCCAGCTACTGGGGAGGCTGAGGCAAGAGAATTGCTTGAACCCTGGAAGCAGAGGTTGCAGTGAGCCGAGATCATGCCATTGTACTCCAGCCTGGGCAACAAAAGTGAAACTCTGTCTCAGAAAAAAAAAAAAAATAGTAGGCCAGGCATGGTGGCTCATGTCTGTAATCCCAGCACTTTGGGAGGCCGAGGTGGGCGGATCCCGAGGTCAGGAGATCGAGATCATCCTGGCTAACATGGGGAAACCCTGTCTCTACTAAAAACACAAAAAATTAGCCAGGTGTGGTGGCGGGCACCTGTAGTCCCAGCTATTCGGGAGGCTGAGGCAGGAGAATGGCATGAACCCGAGAGGCGGAGCTCACAGTGAGCCAAGATGGTGCCACTGCACTCCAGCCTGGGTGACAGAGCGAGACTCTGTCTCAAAAAAAAAAAGTAAATATTACTTTGTTACCTTATTCCTTTATTACTTATTATTGGTTAATCCCTTCTTCATGTGCCAGGCCCCCCACTGGGAATGGGAGACGAGAGTTGACCAAGGCAAGTATCAGCCCTGTTCATAGATGTTGGAGTCAATAGAGGGCCACTGACATGGTTTGGATATTGTTCCCTCAAAATCTCATGTTGAAATGTGATCCCTAACGTTGGAAGTGGGGCCTAGTGGGAGGTGTTTGGGTCTTGGGGGCAGATCCCTCATGAATGGTTTGCTGCTCTTCCTGCAGTAATGAGTTCACATGAAAGCTGGTTGTTTAAAAGAGCCTGGTACCTCCTCCTTCCTCTCTTGCTCCCTTGCTCTTACTTCCACTTGCCATGTGATGTGCAGCTACCCATTTGCCTTCCACCATGATTGGAAGCTTCCTGAGGCCTCACCAGAAACCAAGCAGATGTTGGTGCCACATGCTTTTATGGCCTACAGAACTGTGAGCCAAATAAACCTCCTTTCTTTACAAATTACCCAGCCTTGGCTGGGCACAGTAATTCACATCTGTAATCCCAGAACTTTGGGAGCCCAAAGCGGATGGATCTCCTGAGGTCAGGATTTCGAGACCAGCCTGGCCAATATGGTGAAACCCCATCTCTACTAAAGATACAAAAAATTAGACGGGCAAACCTCGTGAGACATGAATAAACAGCCAGGGGAGTTCTTGATGAAAAAAGAGGCTGCTGGTTGTTGGTAAGAGAACAACAACAGGGTGGATGCAAAACAGCTGCCATGCCCCGTTTCTCAGCCCTCACCCCACCATGAGGCTGCAGGAATAGCTTTCCTGGAATGGCTGGCTGGTTGCAAGGTGGGCAAGATGATCCTTGTCCTCCAAAAATTGGGGGATTTTTGAGTCCTGAGGGATTGGCACAGACTCCTGTATTGGTTTCAGCCCTCTTCTGCTTCCTATGGTAGCATCCATCAGGAGATTTGAAAGGAAAGAACACCTTTTTGGAGCCAGAAATTTACAGACATCATTTCCAGGTCACTGGTTGCCTATAAAGATTATGAAACAAAAACTTCAGTAACCACATGCAATAAGGACTACACATTTTGCAAACATAGTTTGGAAAAGTCTCTAAACAAACAGATGGCTGCAACCCTCAACAAGCAAAAATCAGCAACCCCTGAAGAAGAGGAGAATCTGATTTTCAGAGTTACTACAATAATACCCAAAATGCCAAGTGCTCAACAAAATATTACAAAGCATACAAAGAAAAAGGAAAGTATAGCTTATTCACAGGGGGAAAAAAAAGAATTCGATAGAAGCCATCCCCAAGGAAGCCCTTACATTGGAAACATTAGTCAAAGACATTAAATCAACTGTCTTACGCCCAATGAGCTAAAGGAAACCAAAATAATGTATGAACAAATAGGGAAGGCCAATAAAGAGATAGTTTAATCTTATAAAAAGGAATGAAATAGAAATCCTGGAGCCGAAAAGTACAATAGCTGGAACTTAGAAATTCACTAGAGAGAACAAAAAGCTGATCTGAAGAATCAGGAAGAAGAAAGAATCAGCGAACTTGAAGATAAGGCAATTGAAATTATCCAGTTGTAAAGAGAGAAAAATAAATAAGGAAAAATAGGCTGGCCATGGTGGCTCATGCCTGTAATCCCAGCACTTTGGGAGGCTGAGGAGGATGGATCACTTGAATTCAGGAGTTTGAGATCAGCCTGGCCAACGTGGTGAAACTCCATCTCTACTAAAAATACAAAAATTAGCCAGGCGTTGTGACGCGCACCTATAACCCTAGCTACTGGGGAGGCTGAAGCCAGATAATCACTTGAATCAAGAAGGAGGAGGTTGCAGTGAGCCGAGATCATGCCACTGCACTCCAGCCTGGGCAATAGAGTGAGACTCTATCTCAAAAAAAGAAAAGGAAAAATGAACAGAGCCTGATAGATCCATGTGATGCCATCAAGCATATATCAACATATGCATAGTAGAAGTTCCTGAAGGAGAAGAGGAACAGGAAGGGACAGAAAAAGAAATTTGAAGAAATAATGGCTGAAAACTTCCCAAATTTGATGAAGGATATGAACATACACATCCAAGAAGCTTAACAAATTACAAGCGTGAGAAACTCAGAGATTCATACTGAGACTCACGGCCAGATTGTCAAAAATCAGAGACAAAAAGAGAATCTTGAAAGCAGCAAGAGAGGAACAACTTGTAAGGTACAAGGAGTCCTCAGTAACATTAATAGCTAAGCTTTCATCAGAAACCATAGAGGGGCTGGGTGCAGTGGCTCAGGCCTGTAATTCCAGCACTTTGGGAGGCTGAGGTGGACAGATCACCTGAGGTCAGGAGTTTGAGAACAGCCTGACCAACATGGCGAAACCCCATTCTACTAAAAATACAAAAATTAGCCAGGCGCGGTGGTGGGCACCTGTAACCCCATCTACTTGGGAGGCTGAGGCAGGAGAATTGCTTGAACCTGGGAGGTGGAGGTTTCAGTGAGCCGAAAATTGCACCACTGCACTCCAGCCTGGGCACAAGAGCAAAACTCTAAAAGAGCAAAACTCCATCTCAAAAAAAATTTTTTTTTAAGTGCCAGGCATGGTGGCTCACGCCTATAATCCCAGCACTTTGGGAGGCCAAGGCAGGTGGATCATGAGGTCAGGCATTCTAGACCAGCCTGGTCAACATAGTGAAACCCTGGCTCTACTAAAAATACAAAAAAATTAGCCAGGCGTTGGCAGGTGCCTGTAATCCCAGCTACTTAGGAGACTGAGGCAGGAGAATTGCTTGAACCTGGAAGGCGGAGGTTGCAGTGAGCCAAGACGGCACCCTTGCACTCCAGCCTGGGCAACAGTGTGAGACTCCATCTCAAAAAAAAAAGACAAGGCAGGGCAGGGCAGGGCAGGGCAGGGCAGACACTAGAGGCCCAGAGGCAGTGGAATAACACGGTTAAAGTCCTGAAAAAAAAAAAAAAAAAGACTGTCAACAAAGAATTTCCGGCCAGGCTCGGTGGCTCATGCCTGTAATCCCAGCACTTTGGGAGGCCGAGGCGGGCGGATCACGAGGTCAGGAGATCCAGAGCATCCTGGCCAACACAGTGAAACCCCGTCTCTACTAAAAATACAAAAAATTAGCCGGGCGAGGTGGCGGGCGACTGTAGTCCCAGCTACTCGGGAGGCTGAGGCAGGAGAATGGCGTGAACCCCGGGGGGCGGAGCCTGCAGTGAGCCGAGATCGTGCCACTGCACTCCAGCCTGGGTGACAGTGAGACTCTGTCTCAAAAAAAAAAAAAAAAAAAAAAAAAAAAAAGAATTTCCTACCAGACAAACTATCCTTCAGGAATAAAGGAAAAATTAAGACATTTTCAGATAAATAAATGCAGAGAAAGCTCATTGCTAGTAGCCCTGTTCTACAAGAGCTGCTAAAATGAACCCATCAGGCTGAAATGAAAGGACACTTGATAGTAATTCAAAGCTATGATGAGAAAAAAAAAAGAACACTGTTAAAAATAGTAACTACATACATCAGTAAATATAAAAGCCAGTATTATTGTAGGTTTGGTTCGTAATTCTTTGTTTTTCACCTATCATTTAAAAGGCAAATGCATGAAACAATAATTATAAATCTATGTTAATGGGCACAGAATGTATAAAGATATGATCTGAGACAATAATAATATAAAGAGGGAGGGAAAGAGATGTATAGGAGCAAAGTATTTGTATACTCTTAAAACTAAGTTAGTATTATTCAAATTAGGGTGTTATAAATTTAAGATGCTAATTGTGATCCCCAAGGTAACCACTAAGAAAATAACTGAAAAATATACAGACAGGGAAAGAAAAAGGGAATCAAAATGATACACTAAAATCTATTAAATACCAAAAAAATGTAGTAGTGGAGGAATTGAGGAACAACATTAAAAAAATATACAGAATCCAAGGTGATTCCCTCTCCAAGGGGACATCAGTGCCTCTCAGGAAAGTAGCAGCTTGGAATAGAATCTGACATGCCTAAGGCCTTTGGGGAACTGGGATGCTTATTTCCTCTGCCTTCCTTGGCTGCCCACATGGATGCCTAAGTGTCTTGCCTCCGGGATAGAGCGTCCTCCGTGCACGTGCTGAAGAGTTGTCTTTCTTGATGTAGGCCAGAGGCATTGATGTGCAGCAGGTTTCTTTAGTCATCAACTATGGCCTTCCCACCAACAGGGAAAACTATATCCACAAAATCGGTCGAGGTGGACAGTTTGGCCGTAAAGGTGTGGCTATTAACATGGTGACAGAAGAAGACAAGAGGAGTCTTCAAGACATTGAGACCTTCTACAACACCTCCATTGAGGAAATGCCCCTCAATGTTGCTGACCTCATCTGATGGCAGAATTAAATCCTTTATTGGTAATTACTTTAAATGTAAATGGACTAAACTGTCTAATTAAAAGGCAGAGATTGATAGAGTGGATTTCTAAAAAATATTAATTTATATACTGTCTACAAGAGACTTACTCTAGATCAAAAGATTCGAAAGGATGGAAAGTAAGAAGATAATATGGGCATGTTGGCTCATGCCTGTAATCCCAGCACTTATGCTAGCAATCCCTTGGGAAGCCAAGGCAGGTGGATCACTTGAGCCCAGGATTCAAGACTATCCTGAGCAACATGGTGAGACCTGGTCTCAAAAAAAAAAAAAAAAAAAAAAAAAAAAATCAGCCAGGTTTGGTGGCACATGCCTGTAGTCACAGCTACTTGGGAGGCTAAGGCAGGAGGATTGCTTGAGCCCAAGAGGTCAAAGCTGCAGTGAGCCATGAGCTCACCACTGCACTACAGCCTGGGCTACAGAGCAAGACCTCATGTCATAACAGAGAAGAAGAGATCTGAACAGTAGCATGCGTGTACACATAAGAAAAACCATATGGGATTGTAGTGAGAAGGCAGCATCTGCAAGCCAAGGGGTGAGGCCTGAGAAAATATCAACCCTGCTGACACCTTGATCTTGGACTTCCAGCCTCCAGAATTGTGAGAAAATAAATTTCTATTGTTTAAGCTACTCACTTCGTGGTAAAGTGTTATCACGGCCCTAGCAAACTAACATATCAATAACCTAACTATGTGGCTTAGGTAACTAGAAAAAGAAGAAATAAACTAAAACCAAAGCTAGCAGAAAGAAGGAATAAGTCCGGGCACAGTGGCTGCCTGTAATCCCAGCACTTTGTGAGGCCAAGGCAGGTAGATCACCTAAGGTCAGAAGTTCAAGACCAGCCTGGCCAACATGGTGAAACCCCGTCCCTTCTAATAATACAAAAATTAGCCGGGCGTGGTGGTGCATGCCTGTGATCCCAGCTACTTGGGAGGCTGAGGCAGGAGAACCACTTGAATCCAGGAGGCAGAGGTTGCAGTGAGCCGAGATGGTACCACTGCACTCCAGCCTGGGTGACAGACTCCATCTCAGAAAAAAAAAAAAAAAGAAAGAAAAGAGAAAGAAGGAATAACAAAGATTAGAGTGGAGAAAAACAAAACAGAAAATAGAAAAATGGTAGAGGAAATCAATGAAAATAAAAGTTGATTTTTTTTTTTTGAAGAGATCAAGTCTCACTCTGTTGCCCAGGCTGGAGTGCAGTGGCACAGTCTCGGCTCACTGCAACCTCCGCCTCCCAGGTTCTAGCAATTCTCCTGCCTCAGCCTCCCGAGTAGCTGGGATTACAGGTGCACGCCACCATGCCTGGCTAATTTTTTTGTTTTTTTATATTTTAGTAGAGATGGGGTTTCACCGTGTTGCCCAGGCTGGTCTTGAACTCCTGAGCTCAGGCAATCCACCCGCCTCAGCCTCCAAAAGTGCTAGGATTATAGGCGTGAGCCACCACACCCAGTCAAAAGTTGATGTTTTTAAAGATCAACAAAACTGACTAAGAAAAAAAGAGAAAAGAGTCAAATTACTAAAATCAGAAATGAAAGTGAGACAGTACTGTTTTGCAGAAATAAATTGGATAATACTATGAACAATTGTACTCCAAAAAATTGGAAAACCTTAGATGAAATGTACAAATTTTTAGAAAAACACAAACTACCAAAACTAACTCAAGAAGAAATAGAAAATCTGGTTGGATCTGTAACAAGTAAGGATATTGAATCAGTAATCAAAAACTTGCCAACAAAAAAGCCCAGGAACAGATTGTTTCAAGATGAATTCTACTAAACATTTAAAGAAGTACACAAATCCTTCTTAACCTCTTCTAAAGATTGAAGAGGAAAGAACGCATTCTATGAGGCCAGTAAGACAAAGACACTGAGAGAAAAGAAAACTGCAGACCACTGCTCCTTATGAACATAGACACAAAAATTCTCAACAAAATACTAACAAATTTGGCAGCATATTTGTAAGATTATATACGGTGAACAAGTGGAATTTATTCCAGAGACACAATAGTGATTCACCATATAAAAATAAATCGATGTAGGACGGGTGTGGTGGCTCAGACCTGTAATCCCAGCACTTTGGGAGGCTGAGGTGGGTGGATCACCTGAGGTCAGGAGTTCGAGACCAGCCTGGCCAACATAGTGAAATTCTGTCTCTACTAAAAATGCAAAAAATTAGCTGGACATGGTGATGGGCACCTGCAATCCCAGCTACTCAGGAGGCTGAGGCAGGAGAATTGCTTGAACCTGGGAGGCAGAAGTTGCAGTGAACCGAGATCGTGCCACTGCACTCCAGCCTGGGCAACAAGAAGGAAACTCAGACTAAAAAAAAAAAAAAAGGAATGAAGGGGGAAAACCACATAATAATCTCAAATGGGCCTGCCACGGTGGCTCATGCCTGTCATCCCAGCACTTTGGGAGGCAGAGGCAGGCAGGTCACGAGGTCAGGAGATCGAGACCATCCCGGCTAACACGGTGAAACCCCGTCTCTACTAAAAATACAAAAAATTAGCTGGGCGTGGTGGCAGGCGCCTGTAGTCCCAGCTACTCGGGAGGCTGAGGCAGGAGAATGGCATGAACCCAGGAGGCGGAGCTTGCAGTGAGCCGAGATTGCACCACTGCACTCCAGCCTGGGTGACAGAGTGAGACTCTGTCTCAAAAAAAAAAAAAAAAAAAAAAAAAAAAATCAACACACGAGAATCAGTTTCTATATAGTAGGATATGTATTTCTAAGTAGTACAAAACAACAATCTGAAAAGAAAATTGAGAAAACAATTCCATGTACAGTAACATCAAGAATAAAATATTTAGTAAAAAAATTAACCAAGGAGGAGCAAGTTTGTACATTGAAAACTACAAAACACTGCTGAAAGAAATTAAACAGAAATATATGGAAGAACATCTTGCCTTCATGGATTGGAAGACAATATTGTTAAGGTGACAATTGTTATGGGCTGAATGTTTGTGTTCTTCCAAAATGCATATGTCAGTGCCCTAACCGCCAATGTGACTGTTTCTGAAGATAGGGCCTTTATGGAAGTAATTAATATTAAATGAAGGTGGGGCCTTGGTTCAATAGGATTAGTGTCCCTATTCTGGCAGAGATACCAGAGAGCTTTCTCTTGCTCTGCATGCAAGGAAAGACCATCCAAGGACATAGTAAGAAGGTGGTCATGGACAAGCCAGGAAGAGAAACTTCATGAGAAACTGGCTTTTCCAACACCTTCATCATGGACCCTTAGTTTCCAGAGCTGTGAGGAATATAAATTTCTATTGTTTAAGCCACCCTGTCATGGTATTTTGTTACAGCAGTTCAAGCAGACTAATACAACAATGTTCTCCAAAGCCATCTACAGATTCAGTGCAATTCCTATCCAATCCCAATGGCATTTTTTTGCAGAAGTAGGCAAACTCGTCCTAAAATCTGTATGGAATTTCAAGAGACCCCAAATAACCAAAATAACCAAAAAAGAAGAACAAAGTTGGAGGTCTCATACTTCCTGATTTCAAAACTTACTACAAAGCTACAGTAATCAAAATACTATGAGGCCAGGCACGGTGGCTCATGCCTGTAATCCTAGCACATTGAGAAGCCAAGGCGGGTGGATCACTTGAGGTCAGGAATTCGAGGCCAGCCTGGCCAACATGGTGAAACCCTGTCTGTACTAAAACTACAAAAAAAAAAAAAAAAAAAAAAAAAAAAAAAGATGGGCATGGTGGCAGCTAGTAGTATTCCTATCTACTACTTGGGAGGCTGAGGCACGAGAATCACTTGAATGCAGGACGCAGAGGTTGCAGTGAGCCGAGATCACACCACTGCACTCCGGCCTGCGTGACAGAGCAAGACTTTGTCTCAAAAAACAAAAAAACAAAAAACATTGTGGTCTCAGTCATATAGTCCAATAGACTAGAATAAAGAGCCCAGAAATAAACCCTCTCGTGTACTGATTTTTTACAAGAATTTCAAGACCATTCAATGAGAAAAGGACAGTCTCTTTAATAAATGATGCCTTACATAAGAAGAATATATATGGAAAAGGAAAAAAAAAGGAAAAAAAAAAAACACAAATGGTGCCAAGGAAGCTGGATATCCACATGCAAAAGAATGAAGTTGGACCCTTGCCTTACACTGTAAATAAAAATTAACTCAAGATTGGTCAAAGACCTGAATGTAAGACCTAAAGTCAAACTCAGAAGAAACCATAGGGGCAATCATGATCTTAGATTTGGCAATGGTTTCTCAAATAGGCCACCAAAAGCACAGGCAGCAAAAGAAAAAAACTGTAAATTGGATGTCATCAAAATTAAAAACTTTTATGCATCAAAGGACACTATCAACTGGGCTCATTGGTTCATGCCTGTAATCTCAGCACTTTGGGAGGATGAGGTGGGCAGATCACTTGAGGTCAGGAGTTCAAGACCAGCCTGGCCAACATGGTGAAACCCCATCTCTACTAAAAATACAAAAAATTAGCCTGGTGTTGTGGTGGTACCTGTAGTACCAGCTACTTGGGAGGCTGAGGCAGGATAATCGCTTGAACCCTGGAGGCAGAGGTTGCAGTGAGCTGAGATCACACCACTGTACTCCACCCTGGGAGACAAAGCAAAACTCCATCTCAAAAAAAAAAAAGACACTGTCAAGAGAGTGAAAAGATAACACACAGAACGAGAAGAAACACTTGCAAATCTTGTATCTTATATATAAGGGTTTAATATCAAGCATATGTATTGCACTTTTTTGTTGTTGTCGTTAAGTTGTAGGAGTTTTATGGAAAACCCCCAAATGAGCAAAGAACTTGCATAGCTATTTCTCCAAAGAAGATATACAAATGGCCAATAGGCACATGAAAAGATGCTCAATATCACTAATTATTAGGGAAATGCAAATCTGAATCACAATGACAGACCATCTCACAGCTGCTAGGATAGCTATTATTTTTTATTTTTTTATTTTATTTCTTTAATTTTTTGAGATGGAGTCTCACTCTGTGGCCCAGGATGGAGTGCAGTGGCACTATCTCAGCTCACTGCAACCTCCACCTCCTGGGTTCAAGCCATTCTCCTGCCTCAGCCTCCCAAGTAGCTGGGATTACAGGCACCTGCCACCACACCCTGCTAATTTTTGTATTTTTAGTAGAGATGGGGTTTCACCATGTTGGCCAGGCTGGTCTCCAACTCCTGACCTCAAGTGATCTGCCCACCTCACTCTCCCAAAGTGCTGGGATTACAGGCATGAGGCACCGCACCCAGCCTTAAATTTTTTTTAATTAAAGGAAAATAAATGTTGGCAAGAATGTAGTGAAATTAAAACTCTCTTTCATTCCTGGTGGGAAGATAAAATGGTACAGCCATTCTGGAAGAGAGTTTGGCAGTTTCTTACAAAGTCAAACATAGATTTATACAACCCAGCAATCACAATCCCAGGCATTACCCAACTGAGTTGAAAATTTATGTCAATATAAAAACCTTTATGCAAATATTCATAGCAGCAAAGCAAGAACATGGTTTCAATATACATGTGCTTAGTGACCACCGTAATGTGCAAATCAAGAATTGCCTGTTTTGAATGTGTTACTTCCTGTCTTGGAGCCTGACTTTCCCTAAATAAGAGGAAGAGCCTGAGGATTCCTGAGAGGTTTCCTACTTTGCTGGTGGAAGGAACTTGGGAGTCTGCAAATGTCCCTAAATGAGTTCTGGGTGTCACCTTGACCTGGCTTCACACTTAAGAGTTGCCAGGTTTAGCAAATACAAATATAGGTCATTCGATTAAATTTTAATTTCAGATACACAACAAGTAATCTAATATTTGGAGCATCCTTCTACCGAAAAGAAAATTCATGGTTTATCTGAAATTCAAATTTAATACAGCCTCTTGTATTTTATCTGGCAATCCTATTCCCACTTCTGCCCTTGAGAGCCTCCCCACTTTCCCTCCACATCCATTCTCCTATGTTGCTTTGAAAATAAACAAGCATCAGGGACTGACACACTGATTTCAAAGTCCCTGCCACTTAAGTGGATCCCTTTCATCTACCAGGAACTGAAGATGGAAACAAGTGGGGGGGGACAAAAGAGAGCTGAGTGAAGGGAGGTGGTGGAGAGGAAAGGGGCATTTCATGACGTCGGCCCAGACTGCTGTCTCCACTGAGGCTCAGAGGCCTCAGGGTTGGCCTCCTGCACTGCTTCTCAACCTTGGATGCATGTTGGGAGCTCTAAAAAATAATGCTTGGGCGTGACCTGGGCGGTGGGAAGTTTTTAAGCTTCTCTGGTGATTCCTCGAAACAGCCTAGGCTGCTGTTTTCTTGCTGCTGACAAACTAGCCAAACTTAGTGGCAAAAATCGCCGCTCCCAGCCAGGCAGCCAGGCAGCTCTCATTCAGAGGCTCATGCAGCTGAGGCCATCTTGAAAACTTCTGCTTGCACATATCTGGACTTGAGATTAACTGTCACCTGGGATCTCAGTAGGGCAGTCAACCAGATCACCTGTATGTGGCCTTGCCTTGTAGCCTGGGCTTCTTTGCAGCACGGCTGTTGAGTTCCAAGGGAGCGAGGCGGAAGTGGCATGGCCTTTTCTAATCTAGCTTGGGGTGTCGCGTAGTATCCTTTCAGCCACATTCTACTCATCAGAAGCAAGTCACTAAGGCCAGCTCACATTCAAGAGGGATGGAATTAGGCCGGGCACCATAGGTCATGCCTGTAATCCCAGCATTTTGGGAGGCCGAGGTGGGCAGATAACTTGAGATCAGGAGTTTGAGACCAGCCTGACCAACATAACAAAACCCCATCTCTACTAAAAATACAAAAATTAGCTGGGCATGATGGCAGGCGTCTGTAATCCCAGCCACTTGGGAGGCTGAGGCATGAGAACTGGTTGAACCCGGGAGTTGGAGGTTGCAGTGAGCTGAGATCATGCCATTGCACTCCAGCACTCCAGCCTGGGCGACAGAGTGAGACTGTCTCAAAAAAAAAAAGCCGAGGCCGGGCGCAGTGGCTCACGCTTGTAATCCCAGCACTTTGGGAGGCCGAGGCGGGCGGATCACGAGGTCAGGAGATCGAGACCACGGTGAAACCCCGTCTCTACTAAAAAATACAAAAAATTAGCCGGGCGTGGTGGCGGGCGCCTGTAGTCCCAGCTACTCAGAGAGGCTGAGGCAGGAGAATGGCGTGAACCCGGGAGGTGGAGCTTGCAGTGAGCCGAGATTGCGCCACTGCACTCCAGCCTGGGCAAAAAAAAAAAAAAAAAAAAAGCCGAGTGCAGTGGCTCATGCTTGTAATCCCAGTACTTTGGGAGGCCAAGACAGGTGGATCACCTGAGGTCAGGAGTTCGAAACCAGCCTGGCCAATATGGTGAAACCCTGTGTCTACTAAAATATAAGATTAGCCGGGTGTGGTGGCATGTGCCTGTAATCCCAGCTACTCAGGAGGCTGAGGGAGAAGAATCACTTGAACCTGGGAGGTGGAGGTTGCAGTGAGCCGAGATTGCACCACTGCACTCCAGCCTGAGCAAGAGAGCAAGACTCCATCTCAGAAAAAAAAAAAAAAAAAAAAAAAAGAGGGATGAAATTAGACTTCATCTCTTGACGGGACAAATGCCAAGGAATTTGTGATCCTATGTGAAGACCACAACAGCTACCACTGCAATAAAGTCTCCAGAATCCATTCTCCTGTCTACACTCCCCCAGCCCAAGCCACCATCACTGCTCACTGGGAAATCCAGTGGCCTCTGCAGGGTCTCCCTGCCTCCCATCTCCCACCCCAGGCTGCCCTCCACACTGCAGCTGGAGTCTCGAGCCCAGAGAGTGGAGTCCATGGCCCCCACAAGCTGGCCTTTGTATCTCCAATTCATTCGCATCCTCAAGCTCCCAGGCAGAGCCAGACTCAGTACAACCAGGTGCTCTCCCGAGCCATGCATGAGCCTAGCTCCTGCCAGACAGGCATGTCATCCCTTGGTAGGGAGCCACAAAACTTCCCAACCCCCATCCCTTGCTCCTCCTTCAGGACCTTACCCAGACCCCTCTCCAGGGAAGCCTTCTCTGAGCATCCCCAAGGTGGGTCAAGCTCAGCACCCTGGCCTTTCCTTTGCAATGTATAGGTCATTTCATACATTTTCTTTTAATCTTGTACTGCAGTTTAACACATATGCAGAAAAGTGTACAAATCCTTAGCAAATTTTCACAAAGTGAGCAAGCCTGTATATCCAGCTCTCAGGTCAAGAAACAGAACATTTCTAAGGCTGGGCGAGGTGGCTCACGCCTGCAATCCCAGCACTTTGGAAGACTGATGGGGAAAGATCACTTGAGGCCAGGAGTTTAAGTCTAGTCTGGGCAACATAGTGAGACCTCTTCTCTATAAAAAAATTTTTAAAATTAGCCAGGCTTGTTGGCACATTCCTGTAGTCCTGGCTACTCAGGAGGCTGGGGCAGGAAGATCACTTGAGCCCAGGAGGTTGAGGCTGCAATGAGCTATAATTGTACCACTGCACTCCAGCCTGGGCAACAGTGTAAGATTCTGTTGAAGGAAAGGAAGGAAGAAAGGAAGGAAGGAAGGAAGGAAGGAAGGAAGGAAGGAAGGAAGGGAGAAAGGAAGAAAGAGATAACATTTTTACTTGGGTGATGGGTGCACCAAAATATAGAAATCACTGCTAAAGAACTTATTCATGTAACCAAACACCACTTGTTCCCCAAAAACCTATTGAAATAAAAACAAAAAGAAAGAAAGAGAGAGAGAGGAAGGAAGAAGGAAAGAAAGAAAAAGAAAGAAGAAGAAAGAAAGAAAGAAAGAAAGAAAGAAAGAAAGAAAGAAAGAAAGAAAGAAAGAAAGAAAAAGAAAGAAAGAGAAAGAAAGAAAGATACATTGATTCCTATTACCCCAGGAGCCCTCCAAGGTCCTTTTGTTCACCATCCACCATCCCTTCCTCCCCCAGCCCTGGTAACCACTATTCCAACTTCCAATCCTTTAGACTAGTGCCACCTGTTTTTAAACTTCATACCAATGGACCCATATGGTATGTGCTCTGGGGTCTGGTTTCTGTGTCCAGTCTCATGTTAGTTCTTGTAGCATTTTAATCAGAGCCGGCTACATAATTTGTGGTGCCCAGTGCAAAATGAAAGTGTGGACCGTCCCCGCCAACGCCACCCCCAACACCGTTCAAAAGTTATTAAGAATTTCAAGATGGCAGCTGCAGAGCCTAAGTCAGTCACGTGATTCTTCTGAGTGCAGGGCCCTGTGTAAGTCACACAAGCCCACGAAGCCATCCTGTTTCCAGTTGCCTGTTTGCTCGAGTGTCTCTTCCTTGAGGGCAAGAGCTGTGCTGGGGGCAAGTCACCATCTCTGTGGAGTTTCTTCAGCCTTCATTCATTAAAACCTCACAGAGGCCCTGAGGCCGAGAAGGAGGGTGATCATTATAAGCATCACACCTGTTTAATTGATGCAATGTCTAGACTGAAAATGCCGCAGGACTCAGCCAAGGTCTCACAGTGAGTGAGTGCAGGGGCAGACCTCACACACAAGCCCTCTGGCTCTAGGCAGCCTCCCCCTGCCTCCAGCTCTGCCCTAGAATCTATTGCATGCCAAGTACTAGACCCAGGACAAAGGGAATAAAGAGTTCCTGCCCAAAAGGAACTTTCAATTCAACTGGAAAACAAAAACAGGACTTACACACATGAAAACATTATTAACCGAAACATTTTGTCCTTCACGTGCGGGCCTTGTAGGTGCAAGAACTGGAGGCTGTCTCTGCCTAACCAAGCAAGAAGGATCAACAAGAGAGGGTGCAGCCAGGTGTGGTGGCTCACACCTGTAATCCCAGCACTTTGGGAGGCCAAGGCAGGGGGATCACCTAAGGCCAGTAGTTCGAGACCAGCCTGGCCAACATGGTGAAACCCCGTCCCTACTAAAAATACAAAAATTAGCCGGGCGTGGTGGTGCATGCCTGTGATCCCAGCTACTTGGGAGGCTGAGGCAGGAGAACCACTTGAATCCAGGAGGTGGAGGTTGCAGTGAGCCGAGATCACACTGTTGCACTCCAGCTTGGGCAACGAAGCGAGACTTCATCTAAAAAAAATTTAAAAATTTAAAAAAAAAATAAGAGGGGGTGCAGAGAGCCTGGACAGGAAGCTGAGGGCAGGCAGAGCTCCTGGGAGCCCTAGCGAGCAGTGGAGCCCCACCCTGGCTCTCACAGGGGCATGGTCTGGTCAGTGTGCTGCTGTTGCATCTGTGCAACACACACTCCAGCCATCCCATCAGTCCCGGTATCACTTGCTCACAGGACAGCCTCTGATTGGCTGAGCTCTGGCCTGGGGCTCAACCCCTGGCTCTCCTAGAGCTGGGAGACAGACGGAGGACCTGGCCCCTCTGTTCTCACAGTGGGAGGGAGGGAATTCCTCAGAAAGCAATCAAGGGGTCATGAGGACCAGGGATGAAAGCGAAGTGGCCAAAAAATGACAGAAACCCCCTATAATGCACATGTTTGTTTAGATCGCCAGTACGCCACGCAATAGTGGGGGGCTCCTGTCCTTGAGACTGACTTTGCCTGTGCTTGTGGAGGAGGCTGGTAAAACCATTGTAAAAGGCGAGTCCACAAGCACCCAGGTGTTTGTGAAAGTGTGGTGTGATGGTTACTTCTAGGTGTCAGCTTGACTGGGTTAAGGGATACCCAGATAGCAGGTGCAACATTATTTCTGGGTGCATCTGGGAGGGTGTTTTCAGAGAGATTGGTACTCAAATCAGTAGACCGAGTAAAAAATATCTGCCCTCACCAATGTAGGTGGGCAACATTCAATCCACTGAAGGCCCAAATTGAACAAAAAGACAGAGGAAAAGCAAATTCACTCTCCTCTGGACCTGGGACCTCCACCTTCTCCTGCCCTGGGACATCGGAGCTCCTGATTCTCAGAACTTCAGGCTCAAACTGAATGATACCATCAGCTTCCCTGGCTCTTCAACCTGCAGAGAACATACTGTGGGACTTCTTAGGTTCCCAATCACTCAGGCCAATCTCCATTATAAGTCCCCTCTTCTAGGTCTATAGCTATGTCTACAGCTCCATCTGTATCCTGTTCATTCTGTTTCTCTGACTAATCCATGTGGTTAAAGTAAAAACCCTCAAACCCCACACTAACAGCAGAGAAGTTATAACACAGTCAAGCTTCAACTCACCAATGCATACGCCAGAGCCCTCTTAGAAACGTGGCTTCCTCAAAGGGAAGACCATGTTATCATCAAGGCAGTGACCCCCAAGGAGCCTGGAAAAGAGTGAGAAGGTCCACTGGGAATAATGTGGAAAGAATTCCCATCTGTGACATAGGAGAGAGGCCCAGAATCTGGCGGACATGAAGATTCCAGTTCTGTCTTGTGGGCAGGGACACATCCCTAGGCCTCACCCAGCACCCTGGGGCTGGAATAAACCTTTAAATTGTATCCTACCTCCAGTCCCAGCTAGGCAGGACTGTGTTCTGGGAAGTAGATTGTGGAAACCAAGTTGTTTGTGGGTGACAGCTGCCTATTGCTCCCTGGACTGGGCAAAAGGGGCTCCATTTGCCCTCACTACCTCCTCTTCCCAGTGCTAGGCAGGGCAATATCAGTGGCGACGCCATGGGGCATGGTTATGAAAGTGGGAAAATGCTAGATCCCACTTGTGCAAGAATTTTCTACTCTGTGTATGGGTACAGCAGTCACTGAACAGGGGTGGGGGACCAGGGGCTGCTGCTTTGTGTATTTGTTACACAGCAACAGCTAACCAATACATGGACATTCCAAAGCTCAATGGCTGAAAAAAAAGAATAATGTCTTATTTTTCATGAGTTTGTGGAGGGCTGGAGTGCTGCTGGAGGTTGGAGGCTTGGCTGAGGCAGCTCTGCTCCACATATTTCACCCTCGTCCTAGGACCTGCTGATTTTGTCCTTCTCTTAGAGATGGCAAAAATGCACAAGATGGCATAGAGACACTCAGGGCCTCTGGAACTGGTGCACTGTCACTTCAGCCTGGTTCTGTTGGTCAACACAGGTCTCATGGCCAGCCCAGAGTCACACTGAGAGGGCACTGCAAAGTAATGTGGTAAAGGGTGTAGATACAGAAAGAGGTGATGAAGTGAGGCCAGTACCCAAGGGTGAATGGAGCTGGTGGGGGGGCAGAAACTAGGAAGCTGGCTTGATCCATGCCAAGTTGCAAGGGCAAGTTCAGGCCATGCACAGAGGAGTTGGGAGAAGAGTCAAGCCTGGGGGAAATCCCAGGGAGGGAACAGAGACTAGGGAGGCACGAGGCCATGGTGCTGGTGGCTTAAAGTGGCCTGGAGCAAGCTGGCATGAGCATGAATCTCATCAGCTTCTCCTTGTGCTCAGAAAGGGCTTGTGCCAGGGTACCCAGGCCCACAAAGCACCACATCAGAGCAGACCTGTTCCAAAGATCCAGAGCAATTTTAGATGTATCTGTGTTTATCTTTGTTGTTGTTGATTTTTTTCATTTTTGTTGTTGAGATGACCTCTCACTATGTTTCCCAGGCTGGCCCTGTTGCCCAGGCTGGCCCTGAACTTCCGGGCTCAAGCCCTCCTCCCTCCTGGGCATCAGCTGGGACTACAAGCACATGCCACAGCTTCTATCTGTTTTTATTAAAACCATATTTCCTGAATTTTAGCCATTTGCATTCGAATTTTATTGATTTTTTTGCCATATCCGCTTGCCGCCTATACTAATATTTACTTGGTATTTTTATTTAAATCAACTCATATTTTTTGTTTTCATTATTTAGTTTTTATTTCATAATCATAAACTTGACTCTGCAATCCAGCTAGGCATGGAAGGGAATTAGGAAAACTTGGAGCTCAAAAGGAACTGCTTTTCTTTGTGAGAGCACAAAGATTATAGGATATTGTCAGCAAATGGGGTGGAGGAGTGCTCTCCGGAGCTACAGAAGGAATGGTCTCAAGGTTAAGATAAAACACAAGTCGACTGGGCACAGTGGCACATGCCTGTAATCCCAGCACTTTGGGAAGCCGAGGTGGGTGGATCACCTGAGGTCAGGAGCTCAAGACCAGCCTGGCCAACATGGTGAAACCCCGTCTCTACTACAAATACAAAAATTAGCCAGGTGTGGTGGTGCTCACCTGTAATCCCAGCTCCTCAGGATGCTGAGGCAGTAGAATCACTTGAACCTGGGAGGTAGAGGTTGCAGTGAGCTGAGATTGTGACATTGCACTCCAGCCTGGACAGCAAGAGTGAAACTGTCTCAAAAACAAAACAAAACGAACACAAGTCAAGCTTATTAGAGTTGTCCACAGTCAGCAATGGTGATCTTCTTGTTTGTCTTGCCATTCCTGGACCCAAAACCCTCCATGTCCTCCACAATATTCATGCCTTCTTTCACCTTGCCAAAGACCACATGCCCGCCATCCAACCACTCACTCTTGGCACTGCAGATGAAAAACTGGGAACCGTTTGTGTTGGGTCCAGCATTTGCCTCGGACAAGATGCCAGAACCTGTCTGCTTCAGAATGAAGTTCTCATCATCAAATTTCTCCCCATAGATGGACTTGCCACCAGTGCCATTATGGTGTGTGAAGTCACCACCGTGACACATAAACCCTGGAATAATTCTGTGAAAGCAGGAATGCTTATAACCAAATCCTTTCTCTCCAGTGCTCAGAGCACCAACATTTTCTGCTGTCTTTGGAAACTTGTCTGCAAACAGCTGGATGGAGATGCGGCCCAAGGGATCATTGAAGAACTTGGTGGGGTTGACCATGGCTGATAGTGTGGGGCCCCTGGAGGCAGTGGCGGTGTATGCAAAACTCAACTTATATTTTTAATGTAAAGATTTAACTTAATAATATTCATTAAATCATTGACTTCTGTGCTTGTTTTATATAGACACACACACACACACACACACACACACACATACATATATATGTAGTTTTTTTTTTTTTTTGAAACAGAGTCTCACTCTGTCACCCAGGCTGGGGTGCAGTGGCACAATCTTGGCTCACTGCAACCTCCACCTCCCGGGTTCAAGCAATTCTTATGCCTCAGCATCCTGAGTAGCTGGGGTTACAGGCATGAGCCACCACACCTGGCTAATTTTTGTATTTTTAGTAGAGTCAGGATTTCACCATGTTGACCAGGCTGGTCTCCAACTCCTGACCTCAAGTGACCCACCTGCCTTGGCCTCCCAAAGTGCTGGGATTACTGGTGTGAACCACCGCACCCAGCTCCAACTCATGTGTGTGTGTGTGTGTGTATATATATATATATATATATATACACACACATATAGGCTCAATCTTGGCTCACTGCAACCTCTGCCTCCCAGGTTCAAGTGATTCTCCCGCCTTAGCCTCCTGAGTAGCTGGGATTACAGGCACCTGCCATCATGCCTGGCTAATTTTTGTATTTTTGTAGAGACAGGGTATCACCATGTTGGCCAGGTTGGTCTTGAACTCCTGACCTCAGGTATCCGTCTGCCTCAGCCTCCCAAAGTGATGGGATTACAGGTGTGAGCCACCGTGCCTGACCCCAATTCATATTTTTAATGTAAAGATTTAATGTAATAATATTCATGAAACCATTGACTTCTGTGCTAGCTGTATCTTTACTAATGTCACAGTAAAACAAAATATAACCTCCAGAACAAAATAATTTTTTATATATATATATATATATTTTTTTTTTTTTAAGATGGAGTCTCACTCTGTCGCCCAGGCTGGAGTGCAATGGTGCGATCTCGGCTCACTGCAACCTCCGCCCCCCAGGTTCAAGTGATTCTCCTGCCTCAATCTCCCGAGTAGCTGGGATTACAGGCGCCCACCACCATGCCTGGCTAATTTTTGCATTTTTAGTAGAGATGGTTTCACTATGTTGCCCAGGCTGGTCTGGAACTCCTGACCTCAGGTGATCTGCCGCCTTGGCCTCCCAACGTTCTAGGATTACACATATGAGCCATCACGCCCAGCCAATTATTCATATTGTTAAAGAAAGAAAACAAGTCATAGCAGGATATTTAGAGTGTGAATCCATTTATACAGAAATCGAAAACAGCCACCGCTATATATTTGAGGTAAAGTTTAAAAAGGTCAGCCAGGTGAGGTCTGGAGTTCGAGACCAACCTGGCCAACATGATGAAACCCTGTCTGCACTAAAAATACAAAAATTAGCTGGGTGTGGTGGTGGACACCTGCAATTCCAGCTACTCAGGAGGCTGAGGCAGGAGAACCACTTGAACCTAGGCTGCAGTGAGCGGAGATTACGCCACTGCACTCCAGCCTGAGCAGAGTGAGACTCTCTCTCAACAAAAAGGAAAAAAAGAAAAGTTGACTCCCAAGGAGACAGGCATCCAGCTCAAATCTGTCTCCCTGCTGGCTTTAAGGCAGTCATTTTATTAGTCAAGGTTTGGGGTTGGATTAGCAGGTGATTGGTGGAAGGAAGAGGGAGATGGGCAGACTCCTTGAGGATTCATGGTTATCTTCTCATGCTAACTTATGGTTCGCATGTGCAAATTCAGAGGGAGTTATCTGAAACATAATGGAAATTCAGGCTGCGATGTCAGCAAGCTGGTTCTGCACAGACTCTAGTTGGCCATGTTCGTTCCAACTGATTTCAGCCAGTTTTGTTATCTTACGAATGAAAGGAGTTTCAGCATTTCAGCAAGTTGTTTCTTTCCTTATCTGCTATCCTGCAAACTCAAGAATTTCTGTTACTTACTGGTTTTGTTGTTGTTTTTGTGAGACAGGGTCTCCCTCTGTCGCCCTGGTTGGAGTGCAGTGGTGCACAATCGTGATTCACTGCAGCCTTGAACTCCTGGGCTCAAGCAATTCTTTTGTCCCAACCTCCTGAGTAACTGGGATGACAAGCATGTGCTACCATGCCCAGCTAATTTTTATTTTGTGTAGAGACAGGTTCTCACTGTGTTGTCCAGGCTGGTCTTAAACTCCTGGGCTCAAGCAGTCCTCCTGCCTCAGCCTCCCAAAGTACTGGGATTACAGACATGAGCCACTGTGCCCAGAGTTACTGATTTCTTTGACTCTTTGAGGCACAATTTCAGAAGGAAGGAAAGAAGGAAGAAAATATTATGGTTGCAATAGCAGTTACTAAGCAAAATACAAAACAAAACTAGGACGAAGACTGCCTGCCTGTCTAACATAGCAAAATCCATTTCTCCTGGTTTGCTTTGCAAGGTTCAGTCTTGAGCGGCAAGACCTACCTGTGCAGACACTCATCTGGGCCCTTCTGTAGCGAATGTAGACAGCAGGTGCAGAGTGGCTCTCAAGGAATGGCTGTGTGTCCTGCACAGAGGCCTCCTGTGTGGGGCAGGGAGGACAGCAGGAACTGGACACATACAAAACTACCCTGAAACAGCAGGAACAGGCAATTGCAGGCACAGCATTGAGGCATCCGTCTTACTTTGGGAGGCCGAGGTGGGTGGATCACTTGAGGTCAGAAGTTCGAGACCAACCTGGACAACATGGTGAAATCCCATCTCCACTAAAAATGCAAAAATTAACCAACACAAATTTGGGAGTTCCCACAACATCTGTCAGTGTCACTGGGGTGGAGGGTGTCCAGGCTCTTGGCATCTTGAACAAGGAATTGGACAAAACACACAAAGCAAGGAAGGAATGAAGGGATTTATTGAAAATGAAAGTACACTCCACAGTGCAGGAGCAGGCTCGAGCATAGGGGCTCAAGGGCCCAGATACAGAATCTTCTTGGGTCCAAATACTCCCTACAGGTTTCCCATTGGCCACTTGGTGGTTAACTCGTGTAAACGAAGTGGTGGCCAGAAATCTGTCTGATTGGTTGTGGTAAGCAACCAATGGGAGGTTGAGGCAATCCAGTCAGGAGTCATTCTGGGTTTGGCTTTTGTTATTGCCATGGTTTCCGTCAGTGTAACACTAGGTTCAAATTCCTCTAGAATTACCTTGTGCTTCAGATGGGGGTTGAGTTGCTTCAGTGTCTTTCTTTCTCCCTCCCTCCCTCCCTCCATCCCTTCTTTCCTTCCTCCTGTTATATATAGTTTCAGTGCTGCAAAACAAATAGCACTCAAATATAAAATTTTCTTTTAATTCTTAGCAAGGCAAGGTACTTCTATAGAAAGGTGCGCTCTTACAGATAGAACAATGGTGAGCGCACACTTGGACAAGGGAGGGAGGGGAAGGGGTTCTTATCCCTGACCCACATGGCCCCTGCTGCTGTGTTGTTCCCCTGTTGGTAGAGTTAGACCGCACAGGCTAAACTAATTCCGATTGGCTAATAACGGGGTGAGTGGTTTGGCGGGAAAAATGGTTGTAACAGAGCAGGTAATCGGAATGAGTCAGGGTGGAGCAGGTAATCGAAAAAGGTTGCTTTATGAGGAAGTTAAGTTTAAAAGTAGAAGGTAAAGAATTGAACATACTGACATATTGATTCTTTGAAAAGAAATTTAGAACTCATATCTAACACTTCCTTCCTTCCTTCTTTCCTTCCTTCCTTTCTTCTTTTTTTCTTTCTTTCTTCCTTCTTTCTCTGAGACAAGGTCTTGCTCTGTCACCCAGGCTGGAGTGCAGTGGTTGCAATCATAACTCACTGCAGCCTTCAACTCCTGGGTTCAAGCAATTGATCCTCCCACTTTAGCCTCTCAAGTAGCTGAGACTACAGCTGTGCATCACCACATCTGGCTAATTTTTAAATTTTTTTTGTCAAGACTGGGCCTTGCCATGTTGCTCAGGCTGATCTTGAACTCCTGGCCTCAAGCAATCCTCCTGCCTCGGCCTCCCAAAACCCTGGGATTACCTCCCAAGGGTCTTTCTTAATATTTCTTCCTTACCCTCAGTTTCTGGTCTTCTCTGTGCACTCACACCTTGAGGGGCTCTCCTCACACTCTTGCCCCTTTAATGGGAAAACTGCAGTTACTTGTTACTTCATGCTTCCTGTGTCCTTGGGTCTCAGAGGCAGGACTTTCTCAGCAATCCCTCCCCACTTCCCTATGGCAGACTACAGTTTTTGTTTCCTAGGGGAGTAGAGATGAAGGGTCTGGGCCAGGTGCAGTGGCTCACGCCTGTAATCCCAGCCATTTGGGAGGCCAAGGCAGGCAGATCACTTGAGGTCAGGAGTTTGAGACCAGCCTGGGCAACACGGTGAAACCCTGTCTCTACTAAAAATACAAAAATTAGCCAGGTATGGTGGCGTGTGTCTGTAATCCCAGCCACTCAGGAGGCTGAAGCAGGAGAATCACTCGAACCTGGGTGGCAGACATTGCAGTAAGCCAGGATTGCACCTCTGCATTCCACCCTGGGTGTCAAAGCAAGACTCCCACTCAAAAAATAAATGGAGGAAGGCTCATCATCACTGGCCATCAGAGAAATGCAAATCAAAACCACAATGAGATACCATCTCACACCAGTTAGAATGGCCATCATTAAAAAGTCAGGAAACAACAGGTGCTGGAGAGGATGTGGAGAAATAGGAACACTTTTACACTGTTGGTGGGACTGTAAACTAGTTCAACCATTGTGGAAGTCAGTGTGGTGATTCCTCAAGGATCTAGAACTAGAAATACCATTTGACCCAGCAATCCCATTACTGGGTATATACCCAAAGGATTATAAATCATGCTGCTATAAAGACACATGCACACGTATGTTTATTGCGGCACTATTCACAATAGCAGAGACTTGGAATCAACCCAAATGTCCATCAATGATAGACTGGATTAAGAAAATGTGGCACATATACACCATGGAATACTATGCAGCCATAAAAAAGGATGAGTTCATGTCCTTTGTACGGACATGGATGAACCTGGAAACCATCATTCTGAGCAAACTATTGCAAGGACAGAAAACCAGACACCACATGTTCTCACTCATAGGTGGGAATTGAACAATGGGAACACTTGGACACAGGGTGGGGAACATCAAACACCGGGGCCTGTCGTAGGGTCGGGGGTGGGGGGAGGGATAGCATTAGGAGATACACCTAATGTAAATGATGAGTTAATGTGTGCAGCACACAAACATGGCACATGTATACATATGTAACAAACCTGCACGTTGGCACATGTACCCTAGAACTTGAAGTATAATAATAATTTTAAAAAAGAAAGAAAGAAATGAAGAGTCTGGATGGTGTTTATGCCTCTCCCACAAATGTGGCCAATCCTATTGAGAAATATGAATAAAATTCTAAGTGCCTCCCCGCCCCCGCCCAACTGGCTGAATGGACCACCTCCTGGCCAAGGGAACGCAGACTCACCTTGAAAACAGAATGCTTGGCCATGATGGGATGGGGGGTCTGATGCACCTCATTGTTACACTCCCTCCCTCACTAACTACAATTAGATTTTCTTCCCTAAGGGCTAAACAGAAACCAGCCCTTTCAAAAGACTCCACACTGATATCACCTATAACCACCTGAGGCTGCTGCTTCTTTTTTACCTGATAAGAGACCTCCATGGTCTGGTCAGTCCATGGAGAATGCTCAATAAAAGTTTTTGCATCTTCATGTCACCTTTTGACATCAGAGGGCTGAAAACTCCACCCTTGAATCAGGCTGATACTGCCATGTTTTTGTACATGGGACCCGTGAAGGGACATGAAGCTCACTTGCACATGTGTTTCTCCTTTCGTAAATATTCATGACTCCTATATCTTATTAAATATGTATGTTTGGCCATCCCGCTCAGCATAAATTCCTCTTCCCTTTGCCCCTCCCTTGAAGTGACTGATTCTGGCTTGTGACCAGAGGCTATGCTTCCTAGCCTGTCAGAATGGCCACCCTGCAGGCTGCAACCCTTTATGAGAAATAAAGCTCTCCTTTCCAAATGTATGAGCCTCGTTGTTCTTCAGTTGTCACTATCCTCTAACTCTGTACCAATGAGGGAGGTGGTCTCTGGTGTCCTGCTCTGCTCCTGGTCTTTCTCATAAACTGGAGGTCTATGAAAACGCTCCTTGAGTCTGCAGCGCTCAGGGCTTTATATGCCTACTCTAGTTTGCACTCAGGCTCCAGCAAATTTGCTAAACATGTTAGCTAAATAATGTTTTCTCTCGTGCATGGCACCAGGAACCTCTTCCTCTTGTACTGCACACAGGTGAGCTGGTGCTCATGTCCCATCTATCACTGGGGAGGCAACTGTCTTTCCTTAGATTTCAGGCTACACGGTTGCCCTGCCTCTTCGGCTTTCCAGTAGGTTCAAGAAAAAGTTTGCTTTTGAGGTTTCCTGGCTCTTTGCTTTTGCAGTTTTCCTGCTTTTGCTAGGGTGGGAGAAATGCTGTTTCTCCCTTACTATGGCCTAGGTGGGAGACGGATTACTTGGTAATATCCATCTTGCATTTTGAATGATTTTGTAATATTACGCACTGGTCATTTGGAAAATGTTGGTTTCGCTAAGCTATGCAAAACTTCCAAATGTCAGTTTTATTATACAATATCAAAAATCACATTTAAAAAATATCACTAGTGATCTCATCTAAAAAGTATCTAAATATTGAGAAGCTGGCCAAGCGCAGTGGCTTATGCCTGTAATCCCAGCACTGCACTTTGAGAGGCCAAGGCGAGTGGATCACTTGAGGTCAGAAGTTTGAGACCAGACTGGCCAACATGGTGAAACCCCATCTCTACTAAAAATACAAAAATTAGCTGGGCATGCTGGCAGGAGCCTGTAATCCCAGCTACCTGGGAGGCTGAGCCAAAAGAATCACTTGAACCCAGGAAGCAGAGGTTGCAGTGAGCCGAGACCGTGCTATTACACTCCAGCCTAGGTGACAAGAGTGAAACTCTGTCTCAGAAAGAAGGAAGGAAGGAAGGAAGGAAGGAAGGAAGGAAGGAAGGAAGGAAGGAAGGAAGAAAGAAAGAAAGAAAGAAAGAAAGAAAGAAAGAAAGAAAGAAAGAAAGAAAGAAAGGGAAAAGGCAGGCAGGCAGGCAGGAAGGAATTGAGAAGCTGTCAAGCTCTTGGTAGCAGATAACAAGTTTTCCCAAAATCCTAATGCTCAACTTGAAAGCTTGAATTTTATCATTGGCAAAACATCCTGCCAGTTCAGTTGTTTCCCTTGAAGTGACAGGCTCATTTTGTTCATTTTTGAGAAAATGTCTGCCAAACACCAGAGTCTGAATATCTGTAGTTTGATGTGTCAGCACTTTCTTCCAAGTAAAACAGTGTTCCATGATAAAAAGCAGCTAGTTCAGCTTGCAACTCAAACAACTGCACCAGTGTCTCACCTTGAAAAGCCATCGTACCCTGTGTGTGGCAGAATCCTGTTCTGTGTTCACTCTGTCACAATCTTCAGAAGTGGACTCGAGAATTCAAATGTAATAACACTAATTCTTACTGCTTCGTTAGGAACATTCTTAAGGGAAAGTGGGTTGTTTTAAACAGTGAGTAGACTCACGCCTGTAACCCCAGCACTTAGGGATGCTGAGGTAGGCGGATCATCTGAGGTTGGGAGTTCGAGACCAGCCTGGGCAATGTGTCGAAACCCTGTGTCTAATAAAAATAAAAATATTAACCAGGCGTGGTGGTGCATGCCTGTAGTCCCAGCTACTAGGGAAGCTGAGGCAGGAGAATCACTTGAACCTGGGAGGCAGGGGTTGCAGTGAGCCGAGATTGCACCACTGTACTACTCCAGTCTGGGCCACAGGGCAAGACTCTGTCTTAAATAAATAAATAAGATAAAATAAGTTAGCCGTTGTGGTGGCGCACACTTGTATTCCCAGCTACTCGGGAGGCTGAGGTGGGAGGATGGCTTGAGCCTGAGAAGTTGGGGCTGTAGTGAGCCATGATCGTGCTGCTGCACTCCAGCCTGGGTGACAGAGGGAGATTCTATCTCAAAACATAAAAATTAATAAAAAGTAAAAATAAATAAATAAACTGTGAGTGGTGAAGAATACAATGAGTTCTAGTGCACTCAGTGCCACTGACAAATTAACGTCAAGTGCAAGCAGTATTACTCGCTATTGCTTTTATACCATCAGTGCAAATACCAAAATAAAAGGTAAATGACATCTTAGTATTATCGTAAATAAATATAAATTGTAAAATAGTTTTTACCTTGTAGATCCCTGGAAAGAATCTCTGGGATCCCAGAGGTCTACAGATTCAACTTTTTTTTTCTTTTTTTGAGACAGAGTCTCACTCTGTCTCCCAGGCTGAAGTGCGATCTCGGCTCACTGCAACCTCCACCTCCCAGGTTCAAGCGATTCTCGTGCCTCAGCCTCCCAAGTAGCTGGAACTACAGGCATGTGCCACCATGCCTAGCTAATTTTTGTATTTTTAGTACAGACCAGGTTTCACCTTGTTGGCCAGGCTGGTCTCGAACTCCTGACCGCAAGTGATCCACCCACCTCTGCCTCCCAAAGTGCTGGGATCACAGGTGTAAGCCACCATGCCAGGCCCCAAATTAAACTTTGAGAACTTCAATAGAGCTTGGCAGAGTGCCTGGCATAGAGTAGCAATCCAATAAATAATTAGTTCAATAAATTAATGAACTAATAATTTTTATTTATTTTACTTTTCAAAATAAAGATAGAAGGCTGGGCGTGAAGGTTCACACCTGTAATCCCAGTGCTTTGGGAGGCTGAGGTGGGAGGATCACTTCAGGCCAGGAGTTCAAGATCAGCCTGGGCAACATTGCAAGACCCCATCTCTCTACAAAAAAAATTAAAAATTAGCCTGGAGTGGTGATGCATGCCTGTAGTCAAGACTACTTGGAAGGCTGAGGCAGGAGGATCACTTAAGCCCAGGACTTGGAGGCTACAGTGAGCTATGATCCCGTCACTGCACTCCAGCCCGGACAAAGTGTGAGACTCTGTTTTTAAAAATAAATAAATAAATAAAGATAGATCCCCCCCTGTCTTTTTATGGGAAAGGAGGCTATTTCTCTAAGGAACAAGACAATTTTGATCCAACATCCTATTTCGAGTGGATTGCAGGTCAATTGATGTCCTGGATGAACTGATTTGTCAGGGGACATTTCCCCAGACCCTTCAGACCCTTTTCTTTCTTTCTTTCTTTTTTTTTGAGACAGAGTCTCGTTCTGTTGCCAGGCTGGAGTGCAGTGGCACGATCTCAGTTCACTGCAACCTCTGCCTCTCGGGTTCAAGGGATTCTCCTGCATCAGCCTCCTGAGTAGCTGGGATTATAGGTGAGTGCTATCATGCCCAGCTAATTTTTGTATTTTTAGTAGAGACAGGGTTTCACCATGTTGGTCAGGCTGGTCTCAAACTCCTGACTTCGTGATCCACCTTGGCCTATGGAATTACAGGTGTGAGCCACCAAGACCATCCCCCAGACCTTTTTCTTGTTAAGGTATCTCATGACCTCCTCCAAACTAGAGTGGAAACATGATCTAGTTCTGATTATCATCATAATTTCTGCGACATGGAAGGACAGAGAACAATAGCTAGGAATCAGCCTCTGTGGATCAGCCAAGCCAGGGGTTCCCAGCTCTGGCTGATCATCAGAACCACCTGGGAAGCTTTACTTCTTATAAAAAATTTCAAGCAAGTAAAAAGGTAGAACAGCATAGTGAGCCCTCACGTATCCATCATCTGGACTCAGCAACAGTCACTTCATGGCCAATTTCATTTCTTCTGTACGTCCCCCTACTGCCTCCCCTGGCTAGTTTGAAGCAAATCCCCTAAATTCTATCATTCCATCCATCAATATTCAGCAGGTATCTCCAAAATATAAGTATGTAAAAATATAACCATTATCACATCTAAGGCAAAATAGTGATAATAATTCCTCCTTTGGGAGGCCAAGGCAGGAGGATCACTTAAGGCCAGGAGTTTGAGACCAGCCTGGGCAACGTAGCAAGTCCCTGTCTCCAAAAAAAAGATGGGGGAGAGAAAGAGAGACAGAAAAGAGAAAGAAAGAAAGAAAAAGAAAGAAAAGAAAGAAAGAAAGAGAAAGGAAAGAAAAAAAGAAGGAAGGAAGGAAGGAAGGGAAAGGAAGGAAGGAGAGAAAAGGAGAGAGAGGGAGAGAGGCAGGAGAGGGAGAGAAGGAGGGAGGGAGGAGGGAGGAAAAGAGGGAGGGAGGAAGGAAGGAAGGGAGGAAAGGAGGGAGGGAGGAAGGGAGGGAAGGAGGGAGGGAGGCAGGCGAAAGAAAAAGAAAGAAAGAAAGAAAGAAAAGAAAGAGAAAGAAAGAGAGAGAAAGAAAGAAAGAAGAAAGAAAGAAAGAAGCAAACACTTTACAAAGAGAAACAAGAGCTTTCAGATTGAGGAGGCCCTAGGCTGCTGCCAAACTTCCCCAGAATTACGCACCCTTGGCCTCCTTCCGGGTGATTCCCAGTGTAGCCAAATCATCTGTGGGGCAACTCTTCAGCACTTTGGTCAGGATTTAATGGGCCCCGGGGCCAAATGTTGCAACTGCACATCAGTCATCCTCTCGAGAAACTGATTTTTTGTCACTGACAGTGATTATTTCATTGATAATAATCATACAAAAACCATTTTAAAATCTCAGACATAGAAGCGTACCAACACTGAGCTGCTTTCTAGAGGAAGCAAAATTAACCTGATGAATGACACTTCCTTGCACAGATCCATAAGTGGTGCCCTCATATTTTTCTAATTTATCTTTCTTGTTCTCGTTTCACTCTCCCCTCAACAATACAAGTGGCCACCGCAGTATCTTGCTCATTATTTACATGCAAACCAGGACTCCAGGGTTAAAGTAATCTGCTCTCTGGAGGAAATGAGGTCGATGTTTTCTTTTGCCGGTTGCATATATTATTGACCTGGTGGCCCTCCCAGCCCTAAGGGCCTCCCGGTCTGCCCTCCGCGTAAATGTGCCCAGCCATTGTAGCAACATATGCCATATATCATCATAATGTTAAAACAACCTCGGGGACTAAAGAATTACTTTCCCTGGCTTCCCTCTAGTCCCTTAGAACTGTGCTGGGCCTTTGCTGAGGGCCTGGAGCCGGGAGCAGCAGGCAAGCCGACCCTTGCACTGCACTGCAGGAGTGGTAAGGGGCACCGGCAAGGCAGGACGAAGCCCATTTACAGACCACAAAGCCACGCCACTGAAATGAGAATCACCCAAGAGGTGATGGCCTGCCCCCTAAGCCATTTTGGGAACTGCATATGTTTTTCTTATTTTATTTTTGTTTTTATTTTTTTGAGATGGAGTCTCGCTCTGTCGCCCAGGCTGGAATGCAGTGGCACGATCTCGGCTCACTACAACCTCCACCTTCCGGGTTCAAGCAACTCTCCTGCCTCAGCCTCCTGAGTAGCTGGGATCACAGGCATGTACCACCACGCCTGGCTAATTTTTTGGTATTTTTAGTAAAGACGGGGTTTCACCATGTTGACCAGGCTGGTCTCGAACTCCTGACCTCAGGTGATCTACCCGCCTTGGCCTCCAAAAGTGCTGGGATTACAAACATGGGCCACCGCACCCAGCCTGTTTTTCTCATTTTAAAAATTTACACTTGAGCTCAGGAGTTCAAGACCAGTCTGGGCAACATGGCGAAACCCCGTCTCTACCAAAACTACAGAGAATTAGCCGGGTTTGGTGGTGTGTGTCTGTGGTCCCAGCTACTCAGGAGGCTGAGGGGGGAGAATCACTTGAGCCCTGGAGGCAGAGTTTGCAGTGAGCTGAGATCTTGCCACTGTACTCCAGCCTGGGCGACAGAGTGAGACACTGTCTCAAGAAGAAAAAAAAAATTTACTAGTAGTATATAAGGTACACCTCGTGGTGCTCTTTCATTATGGTTCTACTTTTTCCAAGTGAATATCTTTTTCTTTCTGCTCTTTAAATCACAACATAATACATGATCACAAGAGAAAAATCAGAAAATACAAGGAAGCAGAAATAACTTAAAGAAATCAACAAATGCCATGCACTGAAGGAAAAGACATTGTCATCTCTCAATGTAGGTCCTTCACTATCCCTTTATTCCATTCATTCATTCATGTAAAAAGGATTTTTGAGCTACCAATGTGCCAGGTGCTATGCAGGTGTTAGACATGAAGTCGTCAAAATACAGTTCCTTTCCTAAAACAGATCAACCAAGTGGAGACAGAGAAGTAAATAAACAATTATCCTGTAATCCCAGCACTTTGGAAGGCCGAGGCAGGAGGATCACCTGAGGTTGGGAGTTCGAGACCAGCCTGACCAACACGGTGAAACCTCATTTCTACTAAAAATACAAAATTAGCCAGGCATGGTGGCGCAGGCCCGTAATCCCAGCTACTCGGGAGGCTGAGGCAGGAGATCACTTGAACCCGGGAGGCAGAGGTTGTGGTGAGCTGAGATCGTGCCATTGCACTTCAGCCTGGGCAACAAGAGTGAGACTCCGTCTCAAAAAAAAAAAAAAAAATTACACCTAAAGATTCCTACTTATACAGCTATCCATATATGTAGATACAGTCTTTGCAAAAATTAGAATATATCATGAATGCTATTAAACTAAGTTTTGGCCTAATATGTCAGAAAAAGATTTTCATGTCAATAGATTCATTTCAGAACAACAAAAACAAACTCTAGAATTAAACCTAGCAAGAATCGTGGCCAGGTGTGGTAGCTCATGCCTGTAATCCTGGAACTTTGGGAGGCCAAGGCAGTAGGATCACTTGAGATCGGGAGTTCCAGACCAGCCAGACCAACATAGCAAGAGATCTCATCTCTAAAAACATTCAAATAAAAAATTAGCCAAGCATGGTGGCATGCACCTTTAGTCCCAGCTGATCGAGAGGCTGAGGCAGGAGAATCGTTTGAACCTGGGAGGCAGAAGTTGCAGTGAGCTGAGATTGCACCATTGCACTACAGCCTGGGCAACAGAGTGAGACACCATCTCAAAAAGAAAAAAAAATCAGCAGTAAAACAGCATAATATTAATATAATGCCATGAGGGATCAGTAGAAGAGAAATTCCAGAAACAACCCTTATTTAAAAACTAGTTTAAATTTGGCATTTCGAATTAAAGAGGAAGTAATGAAATTATAAACACTGTTGGAAGAACTGCCTGTTGTTTTGGAAAAGAATCTTATACTAAAAATAATAACCCCAAAATAAGTGTCAGATAATTTATAGACCCAAAGTAATAAAAAGTATTATAATAGAAGAAAATATGATTAATGTTTATAGTTTTTGAATAGGAAAAAAATATATATATTTTGAGACAGAGTCTCACTCTGTTGCCCAGCTGGAGTTCAGTGGTACAAGCATGGCTCACTGCAGCCTCCCCGCCTCCCAAGTTCAAACAATTCTCTCCTGCCTCAGCCTCCCGAGTAGCTGGAACTACAGGTGCACACCACGATGCCTGGCTAATTTTTCATATTATTTTTAGTAGAGGCAGAATTTCACCATGTTGGCCAGGCTGGTCTCAAGCTCCTAGCCTAAGGTGATCTGCCTGCCTTGGCCTCCCAAAGAGCTGGGATTATAGGAGTGAGCCACAGTGCCCAGCCAGAATAGGAAAAATATTCTTAGGCAAATATAATAGCATTTAAAAAATTATCAGATTTAACTGTGTAAATATAATAAACTTTTCTCCAATAAAAGATACTACAAAGTGTTTTTAGAAACTCTTATAATTCAAGAAAATATTTACAATACTTTTAGCAGACAAAAGATTAATATCCAGATTATATAAACATCTCCTACAAATAGGAAAAGAGAAAACAGTTACTACAAAAGAGAACAAAGAAGATGAAGGGCAATTCAGGGAAGAAGAAAAATAAACGGCTAATGCATATATGAAAAGCTTATTCAACTCCTCTAATGCTCAGGGGAATGCAGATTTAAATTGATATTACATTTCATTATTAGATTGCAGAAAATTAAATACTCAGTGTTGGAATATATGAGGAAAATTGATGCTTATAAACTGCTGAAATGTGAAACAGCATAGCTTTGGTGAGCATAATTTAGGAATATGTTTTAAAATTATAAAAATGTAAACCATGACTGCAATTCTTCTAGAAATAGATCTTAAGCAATTTATATATATATATAGAGAGAGAGAGAGAGAGAGAATGAGAGAGAGATGTTGAGAGAGAGAGAGAGAGAGAGAAGGAGAGAGACAGGGTCTTGCTACGTTGCCCAGGCTGGTTTTGAACTCCTGAGCTCAAGCAATTCTCTTGCCTCAGCCTCCCAAAGTGCTGGGATTACAGGTGTGAGTGACTGCGCCTGGTCAGAAGTTATTTTTAAATATTTGTTTATTTAGTTAGTTATTAAGAAGGAGTCTTGCTCCATCACCCAGGCTGGAGTGCATGGTACAATTTCAGCTCATTGCAACTTCCACCTTGTGGTTTCAAGTGATTCTCTTGCCTCAATCCCCCAAGTAGCTGGGATTACAGTCACTCACCACCACTCCCAGCTAATTTTTGTATTTTTAGTAGAGACGGAGTTTCACTGTGTTGGCCAGGCTGATCTTGAACTCCTGACCTCAAGTGATCCACCCCTCGGCCTCCCAAAGTGCTGGGATTACAGGCATGAGCCACTGCGCCCAGCCCAGAAATGTTTTGTAAATGGAGCTAAGCTTCTCTTGAAATAGTTCACTTTGCTAAATGTCCATCTGTAGGGAACTGGTTAAATAAAGTGTATACCCATGAACTGTATCAGTCAGCTATTACTGCTTAACAAGCCACCCCCAAAACTCAGCCATCTCTCCTGGCTCCTGTCTCCGTGGGTTGGCTGGGAACTGGCTAACTGAGGCTGTGCTCTGCAGGGTGGCTGTGCTGCAAGCTGCAGGTCCAGTGGGCTGGGCTCCTCACTGTGCACTGGCTTATGGCTGCTCCACAGGTGTTCATTTTCATTCTTTGGAAAGAGCAGCAAAACAGATAAACATCCAGCCAGGCTGATCAAGACAAACAGAAAAATGGACAAATTCCTTGAAAACTATGACTTGCCAAAATTAACACAAAATGCAACAAAATCTGAAAAGTCCTATGGATCTACTAATGAATTTGAATTGGTAATTAAACATTCTCCAAGAGAGAAAACTCCAGGTCCAAATGACTTCGCTGGCGAAGGCTATTATAATTTCCAGGAGGAAATAGCACCAATCTCACACACCCTTTTGCAAAACAGACAGAGTAAGCCGGGACACTTCTCATCCCCTGCTTTGAAACCAGCAACACCTAACACCAAAATCTGACAAGGACATTTAATTTAAGATTTAAAAATCAATGTAAGACCAGGCACAGTGTTCACTCCTGTAATTCCAGCACTTCGGGAGGCCGAGGCAGGTGGATCACTTGAGGCCAGGAGTTCGAGACCAGCCTAGCTAACATGGTGAAACCCCATCCCTACCAAAAATTAGCCCATGTGGTGGTGCACACCTGTAATCCCAGCTACTTGAGAGGCTGAGGCAGGAGAATTGCTTGAACCTGGGAGGCAGAGGCTGCAGTGAGCAGAGATTGTGCCACTGCACTCCAGCCTAGGCAACAGAGCAAAACCCTGTCTCAAAAAAAAAAAAAAAAAGTCAATACAATTTACCATGTTAACAGAATATAACAGAAAAACCAAATGATCATTTCAATAAATGTAGAAAAATACTTGACATATTTTAACATCTATTCATGATTTAAAGAACTTTTTTAGCAAACTGAAATAGAAGAGAATAGGAATAGAGGGGAATTTCCTCAATCTGATCAAACACACCTTTGAAGAGCCTACAGTTAAAATCATCCTTGGCCGAGCACAGTGACTCACGCCTGTAAT
Organism: Hylobates moloch; assembly: GCF_009828535.3. Lineage (NCBI taxonomy): Eukaryota > Metazoa > Chordata > Mammalia > Primates > Hylobatidae > Hylobates > Hylobates moloch. The sequence goes on along the minus strand of NW_026652287.1, from coordinate 58,259,556 downwards.
CCCAGCACTTTGGGAGGCTGAGGCAGGCAGATCACTTGAGGTCAAGAGTTCGAGACCAGCCTGGCCAACATGGTGAAAACCCATCTCTACTAAAAATACAGAAATTAGCCAGGCATGGTGGCACAAGCCTGTAATCCCAGCTACTAGAGAGGCTGAGGCAGAAGAATCTCTTGAACCTGGGAGGCAGAGGTTGCAGTGAGCTGAGATCGTGACACTGCACTCCAGCCTGGGTGACAGAGCAAGACACCATCTCAAAAAAATCATAATAAAATTAAAATAAAAAATAAAATCATCCTTAGAGGCGAAATAGTGAATGCTTTCCCCTAGGACTGGAGACAAGGTATGAATGCTTACCCCTAACACTTTTATTCAATATTGTCTTGGAAGTTTTAGCCATTGCAATGAGACATTAAATAAATGAAAATAAAGTAAAATGAAATAAAATACAATAATAACATATGAAATGAAATATAATACATAAATATTGGAAAGGAAGAATACCCTGGAAATTATATGATTGTTTACATAAAGAATTCTAAGGACTCTACAAAACAATTGCTAGGACTAATAAGGGAATTTAGCAGGTCGCTCGGGGGTGGGAAGGACCTTGGGGTCCACACTGAGTAGAACCGGGGCATTCATGATCCTCCTGGACAGGAAGCTCACGAGCGTGGTAGGGCCAAAGCCTAAAACCGTGCAGTGTCTGAGGTTTCTTCTGCTTTGAACAAACTAACAAAAAATGTTCAGCCGGGCGCAGTGGCTCATGCCTGCAATCCTAGCATTCTGGGAGGCTGAGGTGGGTGGATCACCTGATGTCAGTGGTTGAGATGAGCCTGGCCAACATGGCGAAACCCGTCTCTACTAAAAGTACAAAAATTAGCTGGGCATGGTGGTGCATGCCTGTAATCCCAGCTACTCAGGGGGCTGAAGCAGGATAATTGCTCGAACCTGAGAGGCGGAGGTTACAGTGAGCCGAGATTGGACCACTGCACTCCAGGCTGGGCGAGAGAGTGAGACTCTCTCAAAAAAACAATAAAAAATAAAAATTAGAGTGTTTATTGTTTATTCACAAGAGCCAAAGAAAGACTGGAAACAACATAAACGACAAAACAACAGGTGAATTGACAAACAAAATATGGTATATCTGTACAATAGGAAAGTACTCGGTAATATGTGTGAACGGAGCACGTGGCTAAACACCAAGATAACCATGCAGAGTGAAAAATGCCAGACACAAAAAAAATGCACACGGCATCATTCCACTTACATAAAATCTGGAAAATGCAAACTCATCTCTAGTAACAGGAAGGAGGTCAGTGGTCCCTGTGGCCAGGTGTTGAGGAGGGGACTGAAGAGGGCATAAGGAAACTTTTGGGGGTGTTGGAAATGTTCTGTCTCGGTCGTAGTGTTGCTTTTGGTGGGTGCACACGTCTGCCAAACTCATCAAAGTGCACACTACAAATGGATGCACTTTTTTTTGTATGGAAATTATACCTCAATTAACTTGATTAAAAAAATAAAATTCAAAGGCATCGAGGGGTGCCTTTCAGGAGCTCTTAAAAGAAAGGCATAAAAATTTTGACAGAATGAGTTTCCCTTTGCTTTGATTGGAATTACACTAAATTTGTAGACTAATCCAAGGAGAATACACATCATTCCAACAGTAAGTCTTCATTTAGGGACATAGCAGGTCTTTTTCTATGCTCTGGGACAGTCAAAGCAGAGCAATTATTTTCTTGTCCTTTAGGATTTGATAGATTTTACCCATGAAATAACCTGGGCTGGGTGCCAAGGGACAAGGGGTGGATGGTGGGGGGTGGGGGCACGCTGGTGAGCTTTCATTGTTAATAACAAGGGTGGAGATTGGATTCAAATAGCACTTACTCCCCATCACCAGTTCATTGCCACTTCGTAAAAATCTCAAGATGAGTAGTCTCCATTCAGTTTTGTTTTGTTGTTTTGTTTTGGAGATAAGATTTCGCTCTGTCACCCAGGCCGGAGCGCGGCGGCACAATCATAGCTCACTGCTGCCTTGAACTCCTGGGCTCGAGGAATCCTACCACTGAGCTTCCCAAATACCTGGGAATACAGGTATGCACCACATGCCCTGCTAATTTTTATTTTATTGAAAACAAAATTTTCTTAGAAACAGAGTCTTGCTACATTGCCCAGGCCGATCTTGAACTCCTGTTCTAAAACACTCTTCCCACCTCAGCTTCCCAAAGTGCTGGGAATACAGGTGTGAGCCACTGTGTCAGCCTTACCTAGTTTTTGGTTATTCACCCTTTTCAGCCAAATGTTTACAAGCACAGATCTCTCTCTCTCTCTTTTTTTTTTTTTTTTGAGATGGAGTCTCTCTCTGTCGCCCAGGCTGGAGTGGAATGGCAACATGCGCTACTGCAACATTCGCCTCCCAGGTTCAAGCAATTCTCCTGCCTCATCCTCCTGAGTAGCTGGGAATACAAGCATCACCCCATCATTCCCAGCTAACTTTTGTATTTTTGTAGAGACAGGGTTTCACCATGTTGGCAGGCTGGTCTTGAACTCCTGACCTCAGGTTATCCACCCGCCTCAGCCTCCCAAAGCGCTGGCGTTATAGGCGCGAGCCACCACACCTGGCTACAAGCATAGGTGTTTCAGCAGATGCTGTGACTGGCCCACCCTGCAGCTCCTCAGCCCACCTCTGGGTTCACCCGTAGCTGTGGCAGACACTGCCCATGCAAGCCTCCCACCACCAGCTTTTGCTCCTCTCTGCTTTTTTTTCGGTAGGGGGTGGGGGGCGGGTGAAGGGCAGAGTCTCACTCTGTCATGCAGGCTGGAGTGCAGTGGCATGATCTCGGCTCACTGCCACCTCTGCCCACTGTGTTCAAGTGATTCTCTCACCTCAGTCTCCCAAGTAGCTGAGACTACAGGTGTGGGCCACCACTCCTGGCTTTTTTTTTTTTTTTTTTCAGTAGAGACAGGGTTTTGCTGTGTTGGCCAGGCTGGTCTCGAACTCCTGACCTCCAGTGATCTGCCTGACTTGGCCTCCCGAAGTGCTGGGATTACAGGTGTGAGCCACCGTGCCTGGCCTCCCCTCTGATTTTTAAGCTGAATGATTTTTGCTTGCTTAGTCAGCATGGAGGGCAGCCTGAAAGTACTGGAGAGTTATCCTAAGGGCAACTCTCCACCAAGAAAGGACAGAAATGGGGGGGAAGATATCCCAGCTTCCTCATTCCTCAATGGAACAATTTGAATGCATTCTACCTGATCTCTCAGAAGGCCCCGTGGAGCGGGGTGAGCCTGTCCTGAATGCACCGTCCCTGTCTCTTTTTTTCTGAGACAGAGTCTCACTCTTTCACTCAGGGGCTGGAGTGCAGTTGTACGATCTCAGTTCACTACAACCTCTGCCTCCTGGGTTCCAGTGATTCTTCTGCTTCAGCCTCCAGAGTAGCTGGGATTGCAAGTGCATACCACCACACCCGGCTAATTTTTGTATTTTTAGTAGAGATGGGGTTTTGTCATGTTGGCCAGGCTAGTCTCGAACTCCTGGCCTTGAGCGATCTGCCCGCCTCGGCCTCCCAAAGTTCTGGGATTACAGGCATAAGCCACCGTGCCTGGCCCCCTGTCTCATTCCCTACTCCCTCCTTCATACTTCCTGAAATCAACTCCCAAATAAACTACCTGCACCCATTCCTTATCTCAAGTGTGCTTTTAGGAGATCCCAAAGACGTGCCACCCATACGCATGTACTATGGTACTATTTCACTATGTTTATAATAAAACATACACTGACTAGATGTTTTAAGGATAAGCTGAAGATAAACAATATTTAAAATAACTTATTTATTAACAACACAATCTTTTTACTCTCACCCAAATATTAATTATGATACTCTTAGTGAATGGCAATGTGATTAAATGTGCTTCATTATTTTTGAAAATCTTGATTAACACTTTGTGATGCAGCAATTTGAAAGCCTGGTTCTGAGTTCATTTTATTTTGATACTTGGTTTAATGGCTTGATAACTAAACAGGCACTTCAGGGAGACATGTGACTCCCACAGAGCCGGGGGACCGCTCGGTCATGGTGCTCCCCTTCCAGTGACCACGCCTCCCACCAGTCATACAATTGGACCAAGAGTTCTGTGACAATCCGGCCAGCAGATGCCAATCTTCCCTGATGACAGTCGGGGTTTGTGCTCCTTGAATGAGAAGAGTTGCATTTTTATGTTTTCAATCAGTAGAATCAAAATCCTCCAAAACTAAGTAGTTCAGAAGGTTTAAAACCTATTTCTGGGCCAGGCGCCGTGGCTCACGCTTGTAATCCCAGCACTTTGGGAGGCCGAGGCGGGCGGATCACGAGGTCAGGAGATCAAGACCACGGTGAAACCCCGTCTCTACTAAAAATACAAAAAATTAGCTGGGCGTGGTGGCTGGCGCCTGTAGTCCCAGCTACTCGGAGAGGCTGAGGCAGGAGAATGGCGTGAACCCGGGAGGCGGAGCTTGCTGTGAGCCAAGATTGCGCCACTGCACTCCAGCCTGGGCGTCAGAGCAAGACTCCGTCTCAAAAAAACAAAAACCTATTTCTGGCTGGGTACGGTGGCTCGCGCCTGCAATCCCAGCACTTTGGGAGGCTGAGGCAGGCAGATCGCTTGAGTTCAGGAGTTTGAGACCAGACTGGCCAACATGGTGAAACTCCATCTCTACTAAAAATACAAAACTCAGCCGGGCGTGGTGGTGCACACCTGTAGTCCCAGCTACTCTGGGAGGCTGAGGCACTAGGATGGCTTGAACCCAGGAGGTGGAGCTTGCAGTGAGCCTAGATGGTGCCACTGCACTTCAGCCTGGGTGACAGAGTGAGAAAAAAAAAAAGAAGATGGTTTAAAGCCTAATTAGACTGGAGTATGGATTCGCCAAATCTTCTCTAAGTTCATTTAAAACGGATGCATCTCTTTGTGATGTGGGACTTGATGGTGCCTCAACAGCTTACAAATAAGCTCCAGATGTTTCCAGGAAGATCTACGGAGGCCCAAATTTCCAGGAAAATTCAGTCAGTCATCTAAATGGTTCTCTTCTTTCTAGAGTGAAGCAGAGTGGTTGAGCACGTGGGCCCGGGAGGCCTTGCAAACCAGAGATAAGGCCAGACCGCTGTGGCAGTCCAGAGCAGAAATAAATCATCCTCCCATGTGTGTCTCTGATGACACAATGCTTTTTTTCCAAGGTATCTGCCTGCCCTGACCCTGGGACCTTCCTCCCCTCCATGGGTCTGCCCAGGCCCTGGGAGGGAGAGGGCAGAAAGAGGCCTGGACCGCATTTAGAAGGAATGGAGGCCTGCCAGGTGGGTGGCAGGAGTAACTATGATGCCACCAGGGCTGTGCACAAATTCTGCAGCCACACAAAATGGAGAGATGAAGGAAGCGCCTATGCCCCCTGCCCCCACTGCCTCCTCAGCTTCCTGGCAGGGAAAAGTGGACCTTCCTTGGGGTGCCCCAGCTCCCCCTGCAGCAAATTGTGGGGACATGGGATGCTACCTCAGCTTCCGGAGAAGTTCTGCTTGACTTGAAATAGATTCTGGTTTCATCAGTACAGACTGTCTTCTTCTCGACAAAAATGAGAACACAGGTCCAGGCCTGACTGCTTGCAAAGAGACAGACTGTGGTTCACCCATCAGGTCTGGACCCTACAAGGCTAAAAAAAAAGCTGGCTTACATTGTCTAAATGCCATGGGTTAGCCATCATGATGTCCATTTCACAGATAAAGACACTGAGGCTAAGTTGCTTACATGAAACCTACAGCAGCCACGCCTCCTACAGGAAACCCAGTCTTGGGAGGGAAGAAGATCAGAATAATGTGATGATAGGATGAATTTAAAATGGCCTCAAGGCTGGCCATGGCGGCTTACGCCTTTAATCCCAAGATTTTGGCAAGCTGAGGCTGGTGGATCACCTGAGGCCGGGAGCTCAAGACCAATCTGGCCAACATGGTGAAACCCCATCTCTATTAAAAATACCCGGGAGGCGGAGCTTGCAGTGAGCCGAGATCGCGCCACTGCACTCCAGCCTGGGCGACAGAGCGAGACTCCGTCTCAAAAAAAAAAAAAGAAAAAAAATACAAAAATTAGCCAGTATGATGGTGGGTGCCTGTAAACCCAGGTACTTGGGAGGCTGAGGCTGGAGAATCTCTTGAACCTGGGAGGTGGAGGCTGCAGTGAGCTGAGATCACGCCACTGTACTTCAGCTTGGGACACAGAGCGAGACTGTCTCAAAAAAAAAAAAAAAAGTATATGTGGCACTTTACCAAGGTCCAGCTTAGCCTGCTATGGAAATGCACCAATGGACCAGGAACCTCGGCCACACATTGACCCAAGGCTACATCTCAAGTAGAGCCTTTGGAAACTCGAGGGTGGAGGCTTATAGAACCTGGGGACATTCTGCATCAAAGTCCGGAGCTGGCCTGCCAAGCAACTCTTCCAGATGGTGCCAGGAAGCTGGAAGGAAGAGACCAGAATCTTGCCTGCGTTGGAAGCTCATGGTTAGATAGGGGACCTGGGTCACAGATATGCACCAAGGCGAAGAGCACTACCCTCTCCCTGGAGCTTAGAACTGGGTGATTTCAACACCGCTCTCACTCCCATGTCCTCTAAGGTGCCCACTGGCCTCAGTGCGGACTCCCCCACTTATATTTGGCCGAGGTTTTCATCTTCCGCTAAGATCTTGTGCTTAACTCTGTATCTTTCTTTCTGCTGCTTTGTCCCCACCCAAATGCAGATACAGGCTTTGCACCCAGATTTCCCCTTTATACTCCAAGGCATAAAAAGCTAAGGTCACGAGAGATCCATAAGAACAATCCCTCCTCCCCCGCCAGGCTTCTAAGCAGGAAAATATCCAATGGAGCTGGCAAGAATCAGGGAAGACTTCATGGAGGAAGTGGCATTGGAGCTGGGCTGTGCAGAATGAAATGACAAAAAGATGGAGAATTCCAGAAAGCAAGAAAGGTTATTGAAGATTAGCAAAGTGAGGGGTGCAGCTGGAGCAGTGCAGAGATAGGCTGGGACTAGCCCATGGGAAGCCTCAAATGCCAGGTGAGAAATTCTTGCTAGAAGGACTTTCAGAGCAATACTGTGTTTTCAGTACTGGTCTGGCATGTAAACTCACTAGAATGTATCCACCCCTGCACATCTGTGACCACATCCAGTCATGTCTGGGCCATGGGACCTCCTCACCTGTGAGGTGACCACAGTCGCTTCACTTGCCACCCCTCACTGATCACAAAAGGGTGAAGACACAGCCCTATTAGTCCTTTGAGAACAATGCAGATCTCTCTCCAATCAAGCTGCAGAAGCCAAAAGGCTGTGTCCTGCCTTTGACACCACACGCTGCCCTATCCTCAGATTGCTGCAGCTCTGAGGGTCTAGATAGTGTCTTTCCTGTTTATCTTCTCTGTGAGCCAAGACTCCTTTTGTTGTAAGTGACAGAAAATACAATTCAACCTGGCTAAAGGAAAAAATATTATCAGCTCAGGCAAGTGGAAACTTCCAGGCACAGTGGGCTCTGGGAGCCCAATCGATGTCATAAGGACTTGGCCTCCTCTCCTCTGTCGGCTTCAGTCTCAGGCAGGCCATCTCCATGTCATGGTGCCAACCTCTCCCCCAAGAGACCCCAAGCAGCAAAGGGCTTATCTCCTCTTTTAGTTCCAGCAAAAGCGCCAGGATGACATCCTGGTCATGTACCCACCTGTGAGCCCATCTCAGGGACTAGGGCAGGCCTGGATCACATGGCCACTGTGGAATGAGGGGATAGAGAAGCCCCCTAGACCTTAGGGAATAAAAGTGGGGCAGAGGGGTCCTTCAAGGGACAATACAGATGTCTTTCTCTGAAGCAGGAGCATGCATGCCATGCAGGAAAAAGCAACACAAAGTCTACTTCTTTAATATGCTCCCCAGGCTTGGGGAGAGTCCAGCACTGGGCCCGGGACATATTTGTCCTTGGTAAATGTTTATGGGATGCATGGGTGGATGGATGGATGGATGGATGGATGGATGGATGGATAGATGGAAGGGTGGGTGGATGCATGGATGGATGGATGCATGCATGCATGAATGGGTGGGTGGGTGGGTGGGCTAGATTCATGAGTATCTACCTACCCATGGATAGATGGGTGGATGAATGGGTGGATGGATGGATGGATGGATTCATAGATGAGTGGATGGACAGGATAGATGCATGGGTAGATGGATGGATAGATGGGTGGATGAATGGGTACATGGATGGATGGATGGGTGAATAGATGCATGGATGGGTGGGTGGGATAGATGGATGAATAGATGGGTGGATGTATGGGTAGATGGATGCATGGATGGATGGGATAGATGCATTGGTAGATGGATGGATAGATGGGTGGATGAATGGGTATGTGGATGGATGGATGCATGGATGCATGGATGGGTGGGTGGGTGGGATAGATGGATGGATAGATGGGTGGATGGATGGGTAGATTGATGCATGGGTGGATGGATGGGATAAATGCATGGGTAGATGGATAGATGGCTGGATTAATGGGTATGTGGATGGATGGATGGAACAATGGATGACTAGATGAGTGGATGGGTGGGTGGATGGGATAGATGCATGTGTAGGTGGATGGATAGATGGATGCATGAATGGGTACACAGATGCATGGGTGGATGGATGGGATAGATTCATGAGTAGATGGATGGATAGATGGACAGAAGAATGGGTAGATGGATGCATAGGTGGGGTGGATGGGATAGATTCATGAGTAGATGGATGGATAGATGGGTGGATGAATGGGTAGATGGATGTGTGGGTGGATGGATGGGATAGATTCATGGGTAGATGGATGGATAGATGGGCGCATGAATGGGTACATGGATGGATGGATGGGTGAATGGATGCATGGATGGGTGGATGGGTGGGTGGATGGGATAGATGGATGGATGGATGAATGAATGAACAATGTTTCCTATTTCCTGTGGTGCTCCACTTGAGATGTCTGGCCAGAGCAGGGCCAAGCGCCACTGACCTGCTTTCTCCGGGAGCTGAGATTCCCAGCACATGTGGTAGGAATGCAGCATTCTGGAAAGAAGTCTGGAGGGAGGAAATGGGGTATCGGGAGTGGACACCAGAACAGGGTAAGGGCCAGAAAAGCGAATGGTGAGGCTTGACAACCTCCTTGATTAAGAAGGCAGCTGTAACTACCACGTGATGAAACTGCTGGCTGTACATGTGTGGATGCTGGAGTCTGGGCCTAGGTAGCCGGAAGGGACTGGCTTGAACTGAAACAGAGGGAGGTCTCTGCCTGGGGAACCCCAGACCCAGTACTGCCTGTCTGCTTTGGCCTGGCTCCCTAGCCTGGAATCTTCCACCAAGACTCCTCTCAGGCCAAGGCCAGGAGCTCCCCTGGGCCCTTCAGCTTCCTCTGCAGCCTCAGGTATGGGAGGAGGAGGAGGAGGAGGCCCCCCGGGCAGTGATTCCTCTGTTCTGTCCTCACTGCTTTTGCCCCTAGAGCCAGTTCTGCACGTGGGGCTGGAGGCAGGGAAGGAGACAGTGTGGATGGCAAATCCCCAACCCCAGAAATCTTCATCCACCACTCCATCTGCTTTTCCAAGGCCTGGGGGCCCCTTTCCAAAAGGCCTTGAAAAAGTCGGAAAACAAAAATCCAAAAAAAGTTTCTGAATGCAAGAATGAAATACTAGGTCATGAATATGGTAAGTCATCTTATGAAAATTTTGCTGATTGATTGATTATAGACTCACTAATCTCCTAGATTCGAAGGTACCTGAAGAAAATGTGAACTTGTGAATTCTGGTCAAACAGTATAGGACACTGCCTAACTTACTTTCTTTAAAGTGACTTACCCCAATAATTTCTGGCTTTAAATTCTACATGAATATTTCATAAATATTCCATACATTTAAGATTTTAACAATTTTTACATCATATCTACAGTACTTTAGTACCTGACTTGTATATTTATGTGACTATTGTTAGAAGTGACTAATTGGGTTTGATTAGTTTCATCATTAATATTCTGTCCATAATTTAACATGCTTCAATAAAATACCCTAAAGCAGCGTAATGATTAGATTTCAGGAATATGTGTTTTGCAATTAAGTTCCTCTTGATTTTGATATGCAGATGAAGAAATGGTGGTCTCATTTAAAAAAAAAAACTGCCCTTATTAACTCAGCAGTATACTCTGAAGATTAGGTAAGAAATCCAAGATTTTCTCTTTGTATATGCTAGTTAAAATGTATTTCAATCAAGCCTATGTGGGCAAATCAGATTTGATTAGTTTAAGTTCACAGTCATTCTATCTAAATGAATAATGTGTCACCTAACATTGCAAAAATTTGATTAATAGTTTATCAGTTAATTAAAAACGGGGTTTAATTTTTCTTTTTTAGGAAAATGCAAGGTAGATATTCCTTGTGTTCATCATAAATGCAAATTATTTCAGCTTGAATCTATTGTTCCTTTTTTGCTTCTTAGCCAACTGGCAAGAAAATAGAGCTCTTAGAAATATCTCTGGCAGGGAGGAGTAGCAAAACTTTCTTTGCTCCCATCTGCGGCTGTTGCTTGAGTCCTGCCTGCAGAGAGCTTGCGCTGGGTAGAGTTGGTTCCCTGGACCTCAACTTCTCCAGGCATCTCACCTCCTTTCCCCGCGCTTCTCTCCCTCTCCTCATTCCACCTGCAGTCTTTAGCCACAAGACTTTGACTTTCCTTTTTTTTTTTTTCTTTTTGAAACAGAGTTTCACTCTTGTCACCCAGGCTGGAGTGCAATGGTGTGATCTTGGCTCACTGCAACCTCCGCCTCCAGAGTTCAAGTGATTCTCCTGCCTCAGCCTCTTGAGTAGCTGGGATTACAGGTGCCCACCACCAAGCCCAGCTAATTTTTGTATTTTTTAGTAGAGATGGGGTTTTGCCATGTTGGCCAGGCTGATCGCAAACTCCTGACCTCAGGTGACCCACCTGCCTTGGCCTCCCAAAGTGCTGGGATTACAGATGTGAGCCACCGCACCCGGCCTGACTTTTCTTTTTCTGTTTTTATTTTTTATTTTTTATTTTTTTTAGAGACAGGGTCTTGCTCTGTTGCCCAGGCTAAAGTGCAGTGGTGCGATCATAGCTTACTGCAGCCTTGAACTCAGGCTCAAGTGATCCTCCTGACTTGGCCTCTCAAGAAGCTACAGACACATGTCACCTCACTCTGCTAAGTTTGAAAAATTTTTGTGGAGATGGAGTCTCACTATGTTGCCCAGGGTGTTCTCAAACTCCTGGCTTCAACTTCCCAAAGTGCTGGGATTACAGTCATGAGCCACTAAGCCCTGCCCTAAGGCTTTTCCAAATGACTCCTTTCGTCACCTTGTCCAGTTTAATTTGTCTGTGGGGCAGGATCCAGGAAACCGAAGGAGTCCCTTTACCCAGGAACCTGAGACCCAACATCAGAGGTGAAAGAGACACCAGCGAACTCTCATCCTCCTCGGGGCAGGTTCTCCACGCCCAGGAATTAGAACACCAGGGTGCCTTTTCCACAGAGGTTGGGTTCATCACTGCAAAGCTGCTGAGCCAAGGGATGGTTCTTGCAGGCATATTTCAGGGAGTGTTGTGTGCAGCAGGGAAGGGAAGGAAGTCCGCGCTTCCTTCCTAGTGTACACGTGTAGTGTATGACTGAGCAGACGCTGCTGCAGGCAGCTACTCTACTGGGGCCTCTGGGAGGCAGTGCAGACCCAGCCTTGACCCATCCTATAGACATGGGAGCTGGGCTACTTACCCAGCTTCTCCTCATCATTGCTGAAGGCTGTTCCCTGGGCCATTAATTTCTGGCGCTTCCCCCTTGTTCTGCACACAACAGAGCAGGCTCCTGGAGGCAGAGCCTTTCCCCAGGCAGAGAGTGCCAGGACCTTTCTGGGTCTCATGCAAGGGAGCAGTGAATACTGGAGGGACACAGGCAGGGTGTCCCTGAAGCCTCCTACTGTGGGTCCATTGCTAATGTGGCCAGCCCTAGTCATTCTCCTAAATTCTTTCTTAGCTTTATGAGGACCTTACTGTCCTTCGATGTTAATCAAGTGCATTAATCAGCAGATGGTTAAATGGGGGAGCAACCCAGCTCCAGACACAGTTGTAGCTGCTATAACTAGAGCTGTGAATTTGCACTCTACAGGCAGGAGACTGACACACATGTGGCAGGTGTGGGAAGCATTTTGTGCGGTGGAGGAGGTGGGGAAGTGGTGGGACAGTGGCAGGGATTCCTTTAGCCTGAGTGGTCAGGGAGGGTTTCTCAGAGGAGGTGACCTTGAGCAAGACTTAAGGGTGAGAATCAACCTGCTATGTAAAGATCTATGAGGAGGATGTGCCAGGAATAGAGAAGAGCAAGGGCCCAGGCTTCAAGGTGAAGATCAAGGAAATGTCTCTGTAGCTGGAGCGCAGGGATTGAGGTTAGCAGAATGGGGGTGACATCGGGAAGGAGGGGAGGGGCCAGGTGACTGATAAGGGGCCCTCAACCCTGCCTGCCCCAGAGTCACTGTGGAACTCTCCATACACGGAGAGAAAGCAGAACTACCCAGAAAGCCCCCTGACTTGCCACCGGGACAGCATGCGTGGTTTAGGGTCCACAGCTCCGTACAGGAACTCTCACACGTGTTCATGTTCATTGAGATCCTCCAGTCTGCACCAAAGGATGTCCGAGAACTAACGATCAACTCCATTTTCCTGGAAATGAATGTGGAGGGGGAGACTGAGGTTGCAGGGTGTTCCTGGAGGCCTACGGTGGGCCCTGTGCTAATGTGGTCAGCTCTATTCACAATGCATGCTGGAAAATGAGGCATCAGGGTAAATAACAGTGCTCTCTGGGTTTTTTTTTTCTTCCCCCCTCTGCCCTCCTCTTTTTTTTTTTTTGAGACAGAGTCTTGCTCTGTCACCCAGGCTGATGTATAATTGGCATGATCTTGGCTCATTGCAGCCTCCACCTCCTGGGTTCAAGTGATTCTCCTGCCTCGGCTTCCTGAGTAGTTGGGATTACAGGTGCCCACCACCACACCCAGCTAACTTTTATATATTTAGTAGAGGCAGTGTTTCGCCATGTTGGCCAGGCTGGTCTCGAACTCCTGACCTCAAGTGATCCAACGGCCTCGGCCTCCCGAAGTACTGGGATTACAGGCATGAGCCACTGCACCTGGCCTTCCCCCTGTATTTTTATGCATAGGTTGGAAGTGCTTTCTGTCTGGGGGGCCACGTGGAAAGATGGGTCGAAGATGGAAGCAGTGATGCTCCTAATAGCAGCCTGGCTGCAGATCATCTGGGTCTGGAGCTAAATCTTGGTGAATTTGACACACAGACTGATTATTGTCTGGAAAGTTCTGGAGAGGAACTCAGTCACCTGTCACCTGTCTTCCCAGGCAGGTATTTTCTTCGAGCTCTTTGAACCTCAGCACTGTGCTGGGGAGTGACCCCTGCCTGGGTTTAGGTTCTGCAGTTGGCATGTAGGTCAAAGTGTATCGGAGGTGTGCCTGCAACACAGGCCAGGGCCTGACTGGTGCTATGTGTGCCATTATCCTGGAATTGCAGGGAGGAGCAGGCACTAGAATTTTGAAGACGCTTCTCAGGCGAGGGCTGTGCACAGCCAGGGTTGACAGGCTCAGGAGCTGGGCGGGGGTCCTGGGAAGAGGGCGAGAATTGGACTTTGATCTCACCAGCCAGGTGCTTCAGGCTGGGTCCCAGAAACACCTGTCAGGTAGGTCACAGAGACGAAGGACAACTCAGGTCCCAAGAAGTCAAGAAGAAAGCCAGCCAGCAAGCAGGTTTAAAAGTTAGAGCTGGGCCAGGTGCGGTGGCTTACGCCTGTAATCCCAACACTTTGGGAGGCCAAAGCAGGTGGATCACTTGGGGCCAGGAGTTTGAGACCAGCCCAGCCAACCTGGCAAAATCCTGTCTCTACAAAAAATACAAAAATTAGCCAGGTGTAGTGGTACACATCTGTAGTCCCAGATATTCTGGAGGCTGAGGCATGAGAATCGCTTGAACCCAGGAGGTGGAGGTTGCGTGAGCTGAGATCACACCACTGCACTCCAGCCTGGGTGACAGAGCAAGACTCTTTGTCTCAAAAAAATAAAAAGTAAATAAAAGCTGGAGCTGGCTAGATTGTGGGGCTCATGCCTGAAATCCCAGTGCTTTGGGAGGCTGAGGAAGGAGGATCATGTGAGCCCAGGAGTTCCAGATCTCCTAGTGATACCCCCATCTCCACACAAAAAATAAATACATAAAAATAAATTTTTTTTAATTAAAATATTAGCCAGGCATTGCGGCACATGCCTATAGTCCCAGGTACTCAGGAGGCTGAGGTGGGAGGATCGCTTGAGCCCAGGAATTTGAGGCTGCAGTGAGCTGAGATGGTGCCACTTCACTCCAGCCTGGGCAACACAGCAAAATCCCATTTCAAAATAAAATAAAATAAAATAGCTGGAGCTTCTTGTCACCATAGAAGCTGAGAAGTGACTAGATTTGTAGTAACAAAACTCCTGCATGGAGTCCGGGGACATCATCTCAGACCATCCCCCAGTGGCTCCCTGCAACCCTGGGCTATCAGGGATGAGGGGCTGCTTTTCAAGGAGGCCAGTCCAGGACCTTGGCCTGGCCTGCCTGACACAGCTACTCCTGGCTGCCTCCCCACCCCTCCCACACATCTGCATGGGATGGCTGCCCTCCTTCCTCACCGCGGCCACCCAAGCCTGCTCGTCTTGGCTTCCAGGAGCCACAGATGCCCAGGCCAGGGGCAGCAGCCATCCTCTGGCTCTCCCAGTCCTTTGTCTCTGCCTTGGCTGAAAGTCAAGGTTATTTCTGCCCCTCCTACCTTTTCCCAAAAGCCCTCAAGGGCAGGGCCGGTTATGGGCAGGGCAGGGCGAGGGGTTGGAGGGCCATTCTGCCCAGGCCACTCATTCCTGATGAGCCCCCAATGCAGCCTGTTGTCTCTGTGTTGGGGAGGGTTTCTAGGAAGTATCTATGTGTGTTGAAGTTAAAGCATTCACTTGCTAAATATAGATGTATTAGGTTCACCTTAATTTGTGTATCCCTGCTTTGGGAAAGAAGAAAAGAAAGAAAGAGAGAGAAGGAAGGGAATGGGAATGGGAAGGGGAAGGGGAAGGAGCAAGGAGAGGAGAGGAGATAAAGGAAAGGAAAGGAAAGGAAAGGAAAGGAAAGGAAAGGAAAGGAAAGGAAAGGAAAGGAAAGGAAAGGAAAGGAAAGGAAAGGAAAGGAAAGGAAAGGAAGAAGGAAGGAAAGGTGAGAGGGAGAGAAGGAGGAAGGGGAGGGAGGGAGGGAAGGAAAGAAAGAAAAGAAGGGTGCAGTGACTTACACCTGTAATACCAGCAGTTTGGGAAGCCAAGGCAGGTGGATCACTTGAGGTCAGGAGTTCCAGACCGGCCTGGCCAACATGGTGAAAACCCATCTCTACTTTTAGTAGATATAAAAATTAGCTGGAGGTGGGGCGCAGTGGCTCACGCCTGTAATCCCAACACTTTGGGAGGCCGAGGTAGGCAGATCACGAGGTGGGCGGATCAGCAGATTGAGACCATCGTGGCTAACACGGTGAAACCCTGTTTCTACTAAAAAAATACAAAAAAATTAGCCAGGCGTGGTGGTGGGCGCCTGTAGTCCCAGCTACTCAGGATGCTGAGGCAGGAGAATGGCATGAACCCGGGAGGCGGAGCTGGCAGTGAGCCGAGATCGTGCCACTATACTCCAGCCTGGGCGACAGAGCAAGACTCTGTCTCAAAAAAAAAAGAAAAAAAATTAGCTGGGCATGGTGGTGCACACCTGTAATTCCAGCTACTTGGGAGGCTCAGGCAGGAGAATCACTAGAAGCCAGGAGACTGAGGTTGCAGTGAACAGAGATCACACCCCTGCACTGCAGCCTGGGTGACAGAGCAAGACCCTATCTCAAAAAACAAAACCAAAAAAAAAAAAAAGAAACAAAGAAAAAGAAAACTCTCTAAAACTCATCAGGAACAAACTCCAAAGACAGCATCTCTCAGGTGAGCTCAGGAAGGGCTCTGAGCATTTTGAAAATCAGGACTTGGTGAGGCCCAGTGGTGAGAGTGTCTGTGTAAAGTTGCATTTTTCAGAACAAGTTTTCCTGTATAAAAATAATACCAAAAAACTAACCGCAAATGTCAGTGATCAGAGGTTTGGAATTTGGACTACTTCTGCTCCAGAAGGAACTATCTGGAAAGATGGCAGATGGGACCAGTTTCTTTCTGGGGAATGAGACTGGGCTGATGTCAGAATTCCCCAATTTAAAATCAGAACTTCCCCCCTGCCCCCAGTTCCAGGCCCTCCTGGCTCCTGGGAGCCACAGAGAGATGGCTCCCGTGGGGAGCCGCTGTGGATGGAGCCTTTATTGGGCATCTGGAATTCCGAGCACCAGCCCCACATTTGCAAGCAGAGCCTGCAGGTGACCAAAGTGGAGCTGCGCCTGTGAAGTGCTAACTCCCCATCTGCTGGGCGGCACAGCGGGGCAGAGGGAAGGTAGAGAACCCCCTGCCCTCGCCACCCCTCCAACCCCACCTGTCCCCCAGCCAGCTAAAGCGGCTTCAGGAAGGGCCACGTTCTGAAATGAGGGCTGGGAGCAGGCCACGAGGATGCTATTAGTCCTGCGTTTGCGGCCTTCTTGTCTGCCTGGCTGGTCCATGAGACCAAGCAAGGCCTTTTCTCCCCACCAGCGGGAAACATGCTGCCACCGGAGGTGTGGCAAAGGGTTTACGGGCAGTTGACAACGTGGTGTGCTATTTCCATAAATGCTGATGAGTTTCTACTAGTTGTTCACACATCATTCAAGAGATACCTTTTGAACACCAAGAATACACAAAGCCCAGGCAGGGAAGGCAGAGAGCCCATGCCTGGCTAACACTGGCAGGAGGCAGCTGCTCCCTTCTTTGATAGAGGCAAGTACTCCAGAGGTGACAGAGGGGCCTTGCACCCAGGCTTTGGGGCAGCCAAGCAGAGGCTCGGCAGAGGGTGCTTCATTATGGGCCAGGCATTGCCCCCAACCCCCACCCTCACCTGGAGCTATCCACTGCTCCCACTTCTCAGGTGCAGGAAGTAAGTCTGTGAGAGGTTAAGGAGCTTCCCCAGGCCTTTCACTACTCAGTGGTAGAGCTGGGATTTGAACCCACAGCACATGCTTCACACCTCTCCTCGAGCTAGAATCAGTTACATGTTTGGGGGTCCGAAAGGCCAGCGTCTGTTGTGAATAATACAGGAACAGAGATGGGCTCTTGGAATGAACATGTCACTCCTGGCCGGGCTGGTGGCTCATGTCTGTAATCCCAGCATTTTGAGAGGCCCAGGCAGGGAGATCACTTGAGGTCAAGAGTTCGAGATCAGATATAGTGAAACCCTGTCTCTACTAAAAATACAAAAATTAGCCAGGCATGGTGGTACATGCCTGTAATCCCAGCTACTCAGGAGGCTGAGGCAGGAGAATCGCTTGAACCCGAGAGGCGGAGGTTTCAGTGAGCCGAGATGGCGCCACTGCCCTCCAGCCTGGGCAACTGTGGAGACAGGGTCTAACTGTGTTGCAGAGGCTGGTCTCAAACTCCTGGGCTCATCAAGGAATCCTCCTGCCTTGACTTCCCAAAGTGTTGAGATTACAGGCGTGATCTGTAATCAGATTTTTGAGACTCCATCTCAAAATAAACCAAGAGAAAATGTCAGCCCTTTGTTGGATGAAGCCATTCCAGGCTGGTGTCACATAATTCACTGTGCTTGCCTGCCCATCCCTCACCCACTGCAGACCTAAAAGAGGGCATTGCACAAGGACACCTCGACATTCTGCAGATGCACACCATTTCTTATGGGTGAGCGCTGATTAGTCACAGGCCACGCAGCCCAGCCCTGTGCCAGATGATGTGGGGCAGATTAGAAACCACAGCCCATTTCTGCCCCTGAGGCCGAATTCCTCCATGGGAAGTCAGGACCAGAAAGCAAAGCAGGAGATGAATATGATCAAGCATTGGATGGAAGCCCCCATTCTCTTATTTCTGCATTTCTCTTAAAGCTCTGTGTTTCAGTCAAGAGTCCACCCAAGGCGGGGCAAAGTGGCTCATGCCTGTAATCTCAGCGTTTTGGGAGGTCAAGGCAGGAGGATTCCTTGATGAGCCCAGGAGTTCAAGACGAGCCTGTGCAATATAGTGAGACCCTGTCTCTACAAAAAATAACAACAACAAAAAATTAGCCGAGTGTGGTGTCATGCACTTGTATTCCCAGGTACTTGGGAGGCTGAGATGGAAGGATCTTTTGAGCTCGGGAGGTCGAGGCTGCAGTGAGCTGAGATTACACCACTGCACTCCACCCTGGGTGACAGTGTGAGACCCTGTCTCTGACAAAAAAAAAAAAAAAAAAAGAGTCCACTCCAGGCTCCCCATTGCTGGGCAGGCTTCCCGTCTCCCTCTCCCAGCTCCAGCTCAGACTCTGATCTGCACTTGCACTTAGGACAGCTCACTGCACCCCACCAACCCCTCTCCCACCGCTACCCTTCTAGAAGCTGAGCCTCCTGGGAGCAGTGTTGGGGCAGGTTCTGCTTGGTTTCCCTCCAGCACCGGGGCCAGGGCGCGGCACACTCACACCCACCCACTCGGTCACTCCCTGGGTGTTTCTCTAGGGCCCTCCGTGGGCCAGTCTCTGAGCTGGATGCAAACGTTCTTAAGGAGAAAAAGAAATCAGTTTCTGTCTTCTGAGAGCTGACAGTGTAACAGCAGCGAACCCAATAAACAACCACAACAAAATACTCAGCAATGGCAGACCACGATAAGAGTTATGCAGGGAAGGAACAGGACACTCTAGGAGAGAGGAACAGCAGAAACTAAAGCTACATGGGCATGGGGCATCAGGGAGGCCTCTGCTCAGGGTTTGCACGCCCAGTGCCTCATAGGGGCTCACAGTTTGATGAACACATTTGAAGGTAATGGAAGGAAAGGTGACAAGAGAGGAGAAAGGGTCCAAAGTGGGGCAAATGAGCTGGGCACAGTAGCTCATGCCTGTCATCTCAGTGCTTTGGGAGGCCAAGGTGGGAAGATTGCTTGAGCCCAGCAGTTCAAGACCAGCCTGGACAACATAGAAAGACCCCCATCTCTATGGAAAAAATAAGATATATATATATGTATTTTGAGACAGAGTCTCATCTGTCGCCCAGGCTGGAGTGCAGTGTCATGATCTCGGCTCGCTGCAACCTCCACCCGCCCAGGTTCAAGTGATTCTCATGCCTCAGCCTCCTGAGTAGCTGGGACTACAGGGTTGGACCACCAAACCCAGCTAATATTTTTGTATTTTTATTAGAGATGAGATTTCACCGTGTTGGCCAGGCTAGTCTTGAACTCCTGACCTCATGATCCACCCGCCTTGGCGTCCCAAAATGCTAGCATTACAGGCATGAGCCACGGCTCCTAGCCCAGAAAATAATTAAACAAAAACAAAAAAAGCAAAATGAAATAAAGTGGGGCAAAGCAAAATCCGACTGAAAGAGAGCCTGGCATTCGGTAATCAAAACCCTTTCCAAAGTTGAAGGACCAAAGCTCCATATGAAGGTGACCAAGGAGGGCCTGGGACAGTTGGCCAGCCCGCTCCTGAACGGCTGCAGGTGCACCTGATTCCAAAAAGTAGGAGTAAGTCAGTGCCAGCGGGAAGTACAAGTTCAGCTCCCTGAAGCCTGCTGTGCCGTTTATGGGCCATTTCTGCGTGTAAAACACGAAATTAGGGCATTAAAAATGACGAACGAGCCAAATTAGCCCATCTGTCTCTCACAGAATCCCCCTGGGTTACAGTAACTGTGACCCTGGCCAGCCCCTGAGAGCTGAGAACCAGGCAGGCTGCAGGTCTCCTATGCCCACGGTGCCCGACTCTGCCTCTCTAGGAGACTGAACCCGGAGCAGGACTCCGCAGGGAGCTGCCTCAGCCAGAGCGGTGGTGGGCATGGTGGGGATGGGCGAGATGGCAGGGTCTGAAGATTTCCCAGGGACATCTCCTGGAGAGAAGAGCAATCTCCTTCCGGAAGTTTCCAGCAGCCCTGCACCCAGGGGTTCAAACAGTGGCATCAGGACCCAGATTGTCATGAGAGGCTCAGCTGTCCTCGGAGTGGAATTCTTTCTCAGGTAGGCTCTCCTCAGTGGCGCCAAAGGCGACCACAGCTTCAGTCCCAGCCTCAGCTCAAGGAGAGGGCCTTGTTAAGCAGTTCCCCGCCATATCTTGGGATTCATTCTGATTGGTTCAGCTTAGCTCACTGCCCACCCCTGAACCAATCACAGTGGCCTGCAGCTGCACTTCTGTGCTCTCATTGGTTGGCCATTCCTGGGTAGTGCCACTCCCTGCTGGAGCTCTACTTAAATCACAAGGACTGTGAGTCATGGATGGGTCCTCCAAAGAAAAGCAGGATGCCTTGGACAAAACAAACAAGACAGCCAGCTACAGCTGGGATAAGAGACGTGTGAAGGGGGAAAAGCAAAACCGCAATGGAAAGGAAAAGTCCCCAAAGAGAAGTGTTAGGGCTCAGAGATGGAGGGGGACCCCGGCAGATCCAGGAGGATGTAATGGGCCCCGCATAGCGGCTCCCGCCTGTAATCCCAGGACTTTCGGAGGCTGAGGCGGAAGGATCGCTTGAGCCCAGGAGTTCCAGACCAGCCTGGGCAGCAGTGAGACGGTATCTCTACAAAAAATAAAAATAAAAATATATATATGTAGCCTGGCGTGGTGGCATACGCCTGTGGTCCCTGCTACTCGGGAGACTGAGGCAGGAGGATCATTTGAGCCCAGGAGGTCGAGGCTGCTCCCTCGGGCTCACTCGAGGCTGATCATAGCTCACTATGATCCCACCACTGCACTGCAGCCTGGGTGACAGAGTGAGACCCTGTCTCAGGAAGAAAAAAGAAGAAGAAGAATGTCATGGAAGGAGTGACAGTTGGATGGTTATGAAGACTGGGGAGTTCTCATGAGCAGTAACGACTAGGCCATTTTCTACCCTGCACTTTCTCTCCCCTGCGGGTGCCTTTTTCTTAATTACACCCAGAGAGTATAGGAAAGTGGATGCCAGCAATATTTATTTTCTGCTCTGAGCCCAGCACAGGTATCTCACCAGGGGCATCTTTCTTAATGAGGGAAGAAAAATGTCAGAACAGCGATCAGCCTTGATGCACCCAGTGGACTTAAAAATAAGCAAAAATAACATGAAAATTTATTTTGCATTAGCTGGCTGTATATATCATCCAAGACTCTGAGAGCAGGATTTTCTTTGTGCCATGGTGAGATCTGTTACTAGGGGTTTCCTCATAGTGGACGTGCTTCATAGAGTGGATATTCATTCTGGGGATTATTTTATTCAATTTAAAACCCAAGCAGAAGTCTTAGGCTCGAGCCCATCTGTTCCAGCTGAGGTGCCAACCTCCTCCTGGTGTTTCAGGTCTGTATCCTCCACCCTCTTGGTACTGCCTCCTTACCTGCATCTGAGGTTACACCTTTTATGTGTATTTGGGGGCTTCAGGGGCAGAGCAGAAGTCCCTGCCACTTAATAATAAAGCAACCCTCTGTGAGCTCATATTACCCTCACACAAACCTGTGGATAGGGATTCTCATCCCCATTTAACAGAAGAGGAGACTGAGGCTTAGATGGGCTTATCCACTGATCCACTGTGCTACACACCCTCCCTATCTGCTCTATCAGGGCCAGAGATAGGCTGGGCACGGTGGCTCACGCCTGTAATCCCAGCACTTTGGGAGGCTGAGGCCAACGGATCATTTGAAGCCAGAAGTTTGAGACTAGCATGGCCAACATGGGAAAACCCCATCTCTACTAAAAATACAAAAATTAGCCAGGCATGGTGGCACGAACTCTAATCCCAGCTACTTGAGAGGCTGAGGCACAAGAATCACTTGAACCCGGGAGGCAGAGGTTGCAGTGACCCGAGGTCATGCCACTGCACTTCAACCTGGGCAACAGAGCAAGACCCTGCCTAAAAACAAAAAACAAAACAACAACACAAATTAAGAGGAAAAAAAAACAATTAGTGGGTATGCCTGTAATCCTAGCTATTTAGGAGGCCGAGGTAGGAGGATCTTTTGAGCCCAGAAGTCAGCGGCTGCAGTGAGCCATGATAGTGCCACTGTACTCCAACCTGGATGACAGAGCAAGGCTGTCTCAAAAAAAGTAAAGAAAGCTGGGCCCAGTGGCTCACACCTGTAATCCCAGCACTTTGGGAGACCAAGGTGGCTGGATCACCTGAAGTCAGGAGTTTGAGACTACCCTGGCCAACATGGTGAAACCCCATCTCTACTACAAAAAAAAAAAAAATTAGCCAGGCATGGTGCGCATGGCCTGTGCCTGTAGTCCCTACTACTCCAGAGCCTGACGTAGTAGGATCAGTTGCTTGAACCTGCGAGGTAGAGGTTGCAGAGAAATCGCACCACTGTACTCCAGCCTGGGTAACAGAGCAAGACTCCATCTCAAAAAAAAAAAAAAAAAAAGAGTCTAGCCCAGAGCCCAAGCAGGGTGGCCCTGGATGCATTCTGTCTGATGACTGAATGAATGGGTCATGGGTCCTCACCCATGTCAGGACTGTGCGCTCCGGGCACAGGCACCCCAAATCATTTCTGAGGCTGGGTGCACAGGTGGAGCTCTCAATAAGGGCTTGATGCTGGCCAGAGGGGCTGCAGAGAGGAGGGGACTAACTCCCCCGCCCTAATTCTAGGCCAAGGCAGGAGAAGGATGAAAAGACTCGGAGGAGGAAGTCCTTGAAGTGATGAAATGAAAGTAATCCTGATTGGCTTCACTTAGAGTAGTTCAGAGGAGGAAGAGCAGAGAATCAAATGAAGCGTGTCCCCAGGTCCCCAGGGCTCAGCTGCTCTCCTTCCTCTAGCAACACAACAATGGTGTAGAGTGCTTGGGGGCCCCACTGCCACTGGATCACTTGGGAGAGGTGAATGGTACTCACCTTGCCTCTTCTGCAGCAGAGAAGTGGGGAGGATATATCAAGAGGAAAACAGAGAGGAGAGTCAGTGAGAGACGGGAGATGATGAAACATGAGAAAGAAAGAGAAATGGTACTTAGCACAGGAGACAAGGAAGGAGGCTGAAGAGGTGGAGTGGGTCCAAAAAGGAGAGAGGAGCTGGTAGTCTCCCCTCTGCCCTGCACACCCCCTTCACCCTCCTCCACTGGCTCTGTGTACCCCTCCACAGACTCTATCTGTGGATGCCTCGCTCTGCCTTCTGGGCAGGTGGACCTTGGAGGCCCTAGCAGGAGACTGGGGGCAGAGGAGGGCACCTGGAGTGGGGGGTTCCCTGAGCTCCTCGTTCTTCAGTCACCACTGCTATCAGGAAGGGCTGCCTACACAGCCACCTTGCCCCGCGTCAGAGAACGCCTCCTCACTCAGCCCTGCAGCCCCAGGGATGGGAACAGCCCACTGCTACTAGACCCAGCATACCACCCCTCCTCCTGAGGTCCCCCATGCAAACAGTTCTTTATTAAACTCCACCTGGATGGCCAGAATGAGCAATCCACCCGCTCCCCCACTGGGTCCTGGATGATACAGGGGCATTTGGGGCTTTGAATCCCCAGGAGGAGAAGAACCCATGTGTGGAGGAGAGAGGCCCGTGCCTCTGATTTGAGAGGCTGTCCTCACTTCAGAGGTCACAGAGCATCCCCTGGAGTGGAGCACGGCCTCTTTTGGAAGGCAGCAGCCAGCACAGACTTCTTGGAAGGCCCTGCCCTCTGCTGAGTACCCATGAATGGCTGTTTGTTTTCTGTTGTTGTTTGTTTGTTTGTTTTTGTTTCGTTGTTGTTGTTTTTGAGATGGAGTCTCACTCTTTTGCCCAGGCTGGAGTGCAGTGGTGCAATCTCGGCTCACTGCAACCCCTGCCCCCTGGGTTCAAGCGATTCCCCTGCCTCAGTCTCCTGAGTATCTGGGATTACAGGCGCCCACCACCACACCCGGCTAATTATTGTATTTTTAGTAGAGACGGGGTTTCACCATGTTGCCCAGGCTGGTCTGGAACTCCTGACCTCAGGTTATCCACCCACCTCCATCTCCCAAAGTGTTGGGATTATAGCGTGAGCCACTGCGCCCAGCCGTGAATGGCTATTTGATGAGTGAGTCCCAGGCTCAGCTGCAGCTGTCTTCAGAGGACAACCCTTAAGATAAATAAATAAAGCCTCCCCTGACTGTGCATGCCCATGTCCAGGCTCCGAGCTCTATTTTTAGAATGTAGGACAACTTTCTCCCGGAATAGACAAGACACGCTAATCCAGGAGGGAGGCCTGGAGAGATGAAGACATCGAGTCCAGATATGAATTAGTCGTGAGTATATTATTTGAAGAAATGTTGAACAGCTAGGCAAATATTTGATACCTTTGAATTGGAGCCGGCGTTTTCACAGGCGGAGTGCTGGCAGCTGCCGAGACATCCCCCTTACTGGTGGCATACCTGGCTGTCACACCCTGTGCTGCAGGCCACCTCTGTGGTACACTGAGAAATAATTAAAGCTGCATGACTGCTGGAATCCCACGTAGCCATGCACCCAGCCGCATGTCTCCGGGACAGTGCTTGGCATGTGAGTGGATCCAAATCGCTTTTTCTTTTTTAAAGAAATATTTATTTTCCTTAAATATACCATCATCTTATTAAAGGAATGAAGTTTCTGCCTCAGTGGGGCTCCTTTTTTTGGAAAGAAAACATGACCTGTGATTTGGACTCTCTAGTCTGTGATGGTGCGGAGAGGGTTCCCAGGAAAGATACCCGCCTTCCCTTGGGTCAGGAAACAGGCCTTGCCTATAAGGCAGGAGGATATGGGGGGAGACCTCAAGGTTTGGGGGCAGCTGTGGGAGTCTCTGCACACTGGCAGAGAATTAACTAACCTCTGGGAGCTTAGAGGGAAAACCCCGGGGATCAATGATGCCAGGGGGCACGGTCGGCAGGGAGGCCGAGTCATCTGTACACCAGGTACCTCATCCGGGAGTGGGGGCTGGCATTGGCATCCCCAGTTTATAGAGGGGGAAACAGAAAATCCCCGATGTGGCCAGCACCAGTGATGTGAGAGCCGAGCCAGGGCATGAGGGAGCGGGTCTGGGAAGCAGTTTGCAGACCACCCCATGGGGTTTACAACAGCAAAAGCTAATACTCTTCGAGCTCTTGCCTGGGCCTGGGGCTCTACCTGCCTCGCTCAGTCCCCTGTCCCCAGGCTTAGAGGATTCTGGCCCCCCGGTGACAGTCCCCTCCCCCTCCCCCCTCGCCCCGAGCCTACTGCCAGTTCTGCAGGGGTCATGCCTTGCTCTTGACGATCAGGGCGATCTGCAGGTGCTCCTGGTGGGAGCCTGGCCCGCCCTCCTCGTTTCTGCACCCCCTCCAGCACCCGCACCGAGCCAGCTCCGAGGCTGATTCTCTGCCAGTGTGCAAATACGGCTGCCGCCAAATCGCAGCCTCATGCCCGCAGCCTCGTGCCTCAGGGACAAGGCCTGATTTCTGAGCTAAGGGAGCCTTGCAAGCCTCCACAAGGCACGCACTTCCATGAACCCCACTTTAGAGATGAGAAAACCGGGTTAGAGAGGGACGCACATCACCCCCCGGGCGCGGCGCCAGCCACCGCGCGCTGGCTGCAAGGAGACGTGGGGCTCGGTTTCTGCTGGGAGAAGCCGAGCAAAGCCAGAGGCTGTTGGGGACTTCCCGGGAGAGCGGCGCGGGCGCCGGGGCGCTGGGTGGGGGTCTGAGCACCAGCCTGGCCAGGCCTCCCCGCTCCGCAGCTGCCCAGGCGTCGCCACCAGATGGCAGCAGACGCTTTGCGATCGAGCGGCCGGGAGGGCGCGGGGCCGGGTCGGAGCCGGGTCAGGGGAGCCCACCCGCCGCGCGGCTCGGGCTCAGGGCCGCCTCCTCCCTCCGCTTCCCCGGCCTGCGCCACCCAGGCCTCCAGGAGCCCGCCCGAGCCGCACCCCGCCTGCCCTCGGGCAGCCACCTCGCGCTGCTCAGGAAGCTCTGATTGGCTTGGGCCGGAGCCGGGTCTCCCAGCCATCGACCCCGCTGGGAGGGCGCGGAGCGGGCGAGGACTGAGGCTGGGGAGGCCGCGGAGACCCCTCGGACCAGCCCAGCTCACCCCCGCTACGAGAGGGGCCGTCACCCACGCGATCCCTGAGGATGCTGGCCCGGAGGGGCGGCAGTGGGCAGAGGGCAGAGCGCGACCACGCCCGACGGCGCTCAGAGCCCGGCCTGTAGTGCTGGATGCGAGGGGTTTGGGCGAGCATGGGTGCAGGCACCGTGGGCAAGTCAAGGGCGCCTCTGAGCTGGCCCTGGCTGGGGTGTTGGGGGTGGAGGCTGCAGAATGGGGGAGGGTGGCCAGGCTCCCACCTCGGGGAGATCGCCTGGCCCGTCAAGGGCAAAGCATTGCACAGGGGCACAAAGATGGACCAGCGGACACTGGGGACTACCACGGGGTGTGGGCGAAGCAAGGGCTGAAAAACCACCTACTGGGTTGCATGCTCACCACCTAGGTAACGGGATCATTCGTACCCCAAACCTCACAGTACACCCGTGTAACAAATCTGCAGGCGTACCCATCCCCCGAATCCAAAATCAAAGTGGAAATTATTATTACTATTTTAAAAAGCAATTCAAGACTGGCGCAGAACGGGATGGAGGTTCGAGTGGGGGTGGAGGGCCATGACCCGGGAGCTGGAATCTTCTGTGCCGGGGACGGGGGCTGAGAGCTGAGAGTGCCCGGGGACCCTGCACTCCACAGATCGGGACACTGCAGCCGGGAGCAGCCGCGGGCACCCGGGCGTCAAGGGGGAGGTGGAGGCAAGCACTGGGAAAGCGGAGGAGGTGGCTCCATCGTAGCCTTCAAGGAGCTAAAAATAAAGTGCCTCGCGGTGGACGCTGTACAGCCCACTAAAAGGAATGACCTCCTCGGCCCGCGCCATAAAAAGCCCACCTGGCCGTGCGCTCCCACGCGCAGTCCCGAAGCTCTCCGCTGCCCCTTGGCCTGGAGCCAGGCTGCCTGCGGGCGGGAGGGCTGGGCTGCCCGCCTCAGGCTCATCAGCGAAGCCACCCGTGGGCGGGGAGCAGGGGCTGCACTGCCTACGCTTGGGCGCCTACTGTATGCACATTGCAGTTCCACGCATTTATTCACAAGTCCTTAGAAAGGGTAAAAACAATGAAATAAAACAAAATACAATGAAGAGAAGTAAAACAATAAAAAATTAAAAGACAGTGTTGTGGTGTGGAATGAAACCTCAAGTTCCATTCCTGGCTGTCATTCCTCTCTGGGCTGGGTCACCGGGATTTTTGTTTGTTTGTTTTGTTTTTGTTTTTGTTTTGAGACAGGGTCTTGCTCTGTCGCCCAGGCGGGAGTGCAGTGGTGCTATCTCGACTCCCTGCAACCTCCACCTCCCGGGTTCAAGTGATTCTCATGCCTCAGCCTCCTGAGTAGCAGCTGGGATTACAGGCGCGCGCCACCATGCCTGGCTAATTTTTATCACGCCTGGCTAATTTTTTTTTTTTTTTTTTTAAGACAGAGTCTCACTCTGTTGCCCAGGCTGGAGTGCAGTGGCGTGATCTCGGCTCACTGCAACCTCCGCCTCCCAGGTTCAAGCTTAATTTTTATATTTTCAGTACAGACGGGATTTTGCCATGTTGGCCAGGCTGGTCTCCAACTCCTGGCCACAAGCAATGCGCCTGCCTCAGCCTCTCAAAGTGCTGGGTTTACAGGCATGAGCTACCGTGCTTGGCCGGATTCTTCATTAAATGAGAATATGAATGCTTGCTGCAGACATTTAAAAGGAAGGAAACACGGGGCAGGGTGTGGACTAAGACCTACCAGCTTTTTCTCAGGGTCTCAGGCCCAGGGCCTTACTGCCTTTATTTTATTTTATGTTATATTTTCTCACTTTGTTTGTTCTTTACTTTGTATTGTGTTTCATTGTTTTTGCTCTTTCTTTTCCTAAGAACCTGACCCTAATGCTGACCTGAGCCCTGCACATTCCTGCTCTGTGGTCTGTAAGTCTTGAACACACTGTGAGCACGTAGTTGGCGGGGGGGCTCTCTATCAGATCTTCTGATCTGCCCCTTGCCCCAGAAAGAACCCTCCCTGCTCACAAGGCTGGCTCCACTTCCTGGGCCTCCTTGACCTTAATAAACAAAGGCCTCCTACAAGCTGATAACAAAAAGGCAAACAACACCATGGAAAAATGGGCCAAGATAGGAGGAGGCAATTCACAGAAGAGGAGCTCCAGACATCCTACAAGCACGTGCAAAGATCCTCAGCCTCTCAAAGTGTCAGGAACATTCCTGCCAGAACAGTAACTGTGACTGTGACGAAAATTCAAAAGAGACTAGCATTTAAGGTGGATGAGGTTGTGGGGAAGCGGACACCTATCCTGGTCATTGCTGGTGGGACAACAAATTGTTACATGTTTTGCAAAGTAACCATAATTTTTATTACAATTAAAAATGTCTGTGAGGCCAAGCATGGTGGCTCATTATCTGTAATTCCAGCATTTTGGGAGGCCTAGGTGGGTGGATCATCTGAGATCAGGAGTTCAAGACCAGCCTGGCCAACATGGTGAAACCCCATCTTTACTAAAAATACAAAAATTAGCCGGGCGTGGTGGCAGATGCCTGTAATCCCAGCTACTGGGGAGGCTGAGGCAAGAGAATTGCTTGACCCTGGGAGGCGGAGGTTGCAGTGAGCCAAGATGGTGCCACTGCACTCCAGACTGAGCCACAGAGTGAGACTCTGTCTCAGAAAAAAAAAAAAAAATTCTTCTCCTTAATTCCTTTTTTTGATCCACATGTTAAGAAATAGTTGAGGCTGGGCGCAGTGGCTCGTGCCTGTAATCCCAACACTTTGGGAGGCCGAGACGGGCGGATCACGAGGTCAGGACGAGACCATCCTGGCTAACACAGTGAAACCCCGTCTCTACTAAAAATACAAAAAATTAGCTGAGCGTGGTGGCGGGCGCCTGTAGTCCCGGCTTCTCGGGAGACTGAGGCAGGGGAATCGCTTGAACCCAGGAGGTGGAGGTTGCAGTGAGCCGAGATTGCGCCACTGCACTCCAGCCTGGGCGACACAGCGAGACTCTGTCTCAAAAAAAAAAAAAAAAGAAATGGTTGAATTTCCAAGTAAGTATTACAGGTTTGTTTTCCTCAATGATTCCTGAGGGGAGCAGGCGGGGGCCGTGGGGGGAGGGGGGGGCGTGGGGGGTTGGTTTTTTTTTTTTTCCGAGACGGAGTCTCCCTCTGTCGCCCAGGCTGGAGTGCAATAATAGCGTTCTGTTTTCACTAGGATATGATCAGAGAAGATAACAGGTAGAATTTTTTTTTTTTTTTTTTTTTGGTCTTGATTCCCTGAGATCCTCCCGCCTTGGCGACCAAAGTGCTGGCATTACAGGTGTGAGCCACCGTGCCCGGACTCCTACAGAGGCCTTTCTACAGACATCTACCTCTTTCTGAAAGAGATACAAGTCATCATCATTATCCAAAAGTAATTGTATTAGAGGAAAAAGAAAAAACGCTTCAGCGTGAATCCACTTGGGGGAGGGCAAAATTTCATGCATAATGTTATACCGAGACATGAAACCAAGTAGTACAAAAAAGACATTAACTTTATCCAATATTTACTGAAATTTAGGTTATAATTGCAACAATGTCATTTTTAAGACAAATATAAATCCAGTGTACTTTCCCATAGGTATGTTGTACTTGAATAAAAAGTTTGCTTAAAAATAATAAATCTAATGTTGACTTTTTGAAAGTATAGTGTGATATCATGACAAGACACCCTTCACTTCACATCTGACTTCTGCAATACCACTATGTTTTGCAAAAGGTAATTGATGGCTTCAGCTATCATCCGAAAGGCCTCTCTTAATCCTTTGCTATTTGTATCAGTCAGGGTTGCATTCGACAGAAACCCAATTTAGCAACTTTAACAAGCTAGGAGCTTATTTTTCTTACATGACAAAAAATCCAAGGGCAAATGGATGGGCTGGTGCCATTGCACACAAAAAAATCACAGATGCGGACCTTCTGGCCGCCGCTTCACCCTCCTGAAGGTTTCCTGTTTGCTTTCTCAAGGTAGTGGCTGCACCTCTAGGAATCTCATCCACATTCCAGTTCAAAGGGGGCATGACTCAAGGCAAAAAGTTTGAGCCACCTTAGTCTGCCCCTTATTTATCGGGAAAGCAATAACTTTCACAGAAGCCCCACAAGTAGAATTTTTCATGTTACGTTGGCCGAAACACCATCACACGTCTACCCCTAGCTGCAGAAGAGTCTGGGAGGAGAGAATTTTTAACTGAGTACATTACCACCCTAGGCAAAACTGGGTTTGTGTCCGTGAAAAGAGAATGAATATTGGGTAACAGTTGACAACTCCTGTCACAATAATCAAACCATTTATTTTTATTTATGTGCTGAGACAAGCTCTCACTATGTTGCCCATGCTGGTCTTGAACTCCTGGTCTCAAGCAATCCTCCCACCTTGGCCTTTCAAAGTGTTGGGATTACAGGTATGAGCCACCAGCACCTCACCCAATATTAATCTTTCATAAAATCTTTTTTTTTTTCAAAGTGTAGTTTCACTTTGTAATTGACTTGAATTATATTGTATTATGGGGTATTTCTACAATTATTGAGAAGCTGACCGTCAAAAATGTTGATGCATTTGTCCAGGATAAATGCTAACAGTGAACTGGGAGGAATGTTTGAGTGAATAATAATTTTATAAAAGCTCAATTCGTTAGTAACTGGATTCAAGTCATGACTTAACTGTGAATCATAATCATAGCTGTGAAAATTTGTGCAAATTACTCAACCTTCCTGTGCTTCTATTTCCTCATTTGCAAAATGGGAATGGTTTCTCAGTTGTCTAGTTCTGCAAAAGAAACCAGTTCAAAAATTTTAGACAAAAACCATTTTGTTTTCTCACAATTCTATGTGTGGCAGTTTGGTGTGGGCTCAGCTGGATGGCTCTTCTGCTGATCTTGCCCGTGGTTACTAATGCAGCTACAGTTATCCAGCAACTCAGCTGGGACCAGATGTTCTAAGATGCCTCACCCACATGTCTGATGATGGGTGTTTGGCCACAGGTCTTCAGCAGCCCAGCCCAGGCTTCTTCACACGATGG
Source organism: Hylobates moloch (assembly GCF_009828535.3). NCBI lineage: Eukaryota > Metazoa > Chordata > Mammalia > Primates > Hylobatidae > Hylobates > Hylobates moloch. The sequence goes on along the minus strand of NW_026652287.1, from coordinate 58,228,409 downwards.
TGGAAGTGTTCCAAGAGACCAAGAGTGGAAGCTATGCAGTGTCTTGAGGCCTAACTCATAAGTAAAAAAAAAAGTAATTTCCACAACATCCCATTGTCAAAGCAAGTTGCAAAGCCAGACCAGATTCATGGATATAAAAATAGATTCTCTTTGGGAGGCTGAGGGGGCTGGATTGCCTGAGTTCAGGACTTTGAGACCAGCTTGGGTAACACGGCGAAACCCTGTCTCTTCCAAAAATATGAAAAATTAGGTAGGCTTGGTGGCTCGCACCTGTAGTCCCCACTACTCGAGAGGCTGAGGTGGGAGGACCACTTGAGCCTGGGAGGAGGAAGTTGCAGTGAGCTGAGATTGAGCCACTGCACTTCAACCTGGGTGACAGAATGAGACCCCATCTCAAAAAAAAAAAAAAAAAAAAAATAGGCTGGGTAGAGTGGCTCATGCTACAGCACTTAGGGAGGCTGAGGCGGATGGATCACCTGAGATCAGGAGTTGGAGACCAGCCTGGCCAACTCGGCAAAAACACATCTCTACTAAAAATACAAAAAAAAAATTAGCTGGGTGTGGTGATGTGGTGTGCACCTGTAGTCGCAGCTACTTGGGAGGCTAAGGCAGAAGAATCACTTGAACCTGGGAGGCAGAGATTGCAGTGAGCTGAGATCACATCATTGCACTCCAGCCTGGGCAATAGAGTGAGACACCATCTCAAAAAAAAATTTTTTTAAATACATTCTGCCTCTTAAAAGAGGAATTGATAAAGTCACATTGCAAAAGTTTGCATATACAAGGGTGGAAGAAATTATTATAGTCATCTTGGCTAACAGATAGTAATAAATCATGACATACAATTTGTGGTAAGGACCAAAAGTGTTAGTACATGTAAAGTACTTAGAACCTTGGCTGGCGCATCGTAAGAGCTTAATGTTTGTTATTTCTTATTATCATTATTGTTGCTGCTGTAATTGTACCAGGAATACTTTTGTTTTTCAAAGCAGTCTTATAATTACAGGGACTTGAATAATAGATACCCAGATAATTAGTCCTTTGTATTAAAATACCTTCTATTATAATTATATTTTTATCATGTTCTCTGTGTATTCCTGGGAGTTTTGCTTTATGTGTTTGGCTACCACATTATTTGGTACATACGTGTTTATGAAGACTTTAGTTTCTCTGTGAATTGCACTTCCATGTTTCATAATCTCCTTCTCTGCTCAGGACCTCGCCCCTTGGATTCTAGGTTGATTTATCTTCATACTGCCACTATGCTTCTTTTTTTGTCTGCATTTTTCCATTAACTCCTTGCTCAACAATTAATTTTCAACTTTTCATTGTGTCTTTATTTTAGATGTGTCTCATATAAACAGCATCTACTTGAATTTTCTTTTTTTCTAATTTGATAGGAAAATTCATAATTTATAATGATAGATGGTATAAAACGGGTTTAACCTCTTCCATCTTATTGTGTGTTTACTGATTTTATTACATTTTCCTGGTTCATGCTTACTAAATTATTGTTATTTTCCCTTTCCCATTTACTTTTCTTTGATGTTTGGCTCAGGTTTTTCATCATTCTTTACCCGTATTAATTCAGAAATTCCACAATACTTTTCATTTCCTTTAATGAGTACCTCTCCACTGTTAACATAGAAATTTGTGTTTCTTTACAGATTGTATTATTTATCTATGGCAGGGTAACAAATTACCCCAAAACTTAGCAGTTTACAACAAGAGATGTTTGTTATCTGACAGTTTCTGTGGGTCAGGTCCAGGAGCAGCTCTGCTAAATGGTCCCAGTTCAAGGTTTCTGAGGAGGCTGTAACCGGGTGTTGGCCAAGGCTGCAGCCCTCTGAGGCTAGGCTGAGGCTCCAGGATCCTCTTTGAAGCTCATTCATGTGGCTGTTGGCAGGAGACTTCGGTTCCTTGTCCCAAGGGCATTTATGGGGCTGTTCACAACACAGCTTCCCTCAGATCAAGTGATGAGAGAGAGAGGAACTCCTGGTACCATTTATGCTTTAACCTCAGTCACATCCTGTCACTCTCTTAGATTCTCTTGGTTAGGAGTGGGTCACTAGGTCCGTCCCACACTACCAGGGAGGGAAATTAAGGTCCAGGATCTACATCTTGAAGGGACGATCATCAAAGACTTTGTGGACTTTTTTTTTTTTTTGAGATGGAGTCTGGATCTATTGCCCAGGCTGGAGTGTAATGGCGAGATCTCGGCTCATTGCAATCTCCACCTCCAGGGTTCAAGCAATTCTCCTGTCTCAGCCTCCTGAGTAGCTGGGATTAAAGGCGCCTGCCACCAGGCCCATTTTTGTATTTTTAGTAGAGATGGGGTTTCACCATGTCAGCCAGGCTGGTCTCGAACTCCTGACCTCAAGTGATCAATCCACCTGCCTCAGCTTCCCAAAGTGCTGGGATTACAGATGTGAGCCACCGTGCCTGGCCCAGTGTATCTGTTTTTGGCTGCAGTATTTATTTAGCATTTTCCTCAGAGAGGATATAAGTCTTTGCATACTTTAAAATCTCTTCCAGCTTGGGCAACACAGTGAGGCCCGTCTTTACAAAAAAAATTAAAATAATAAGTGGGGCACAGTGGCACATACCTGTGGTCCCTGCTACTTGGGAGGCTAAGGTGGGAGGATTGCTCAAGACCCGCCAGTCTAGGCTGCAGTGAGCCGTGATCACATCAAGCACTCCAGCCTGAGTGACAGAGCGAGACCCTGTCTCAAAACAAATAAAAAGAAAAGGAGAAATCTCTTGCCATTGCCCTGATATGTGCATGATACCTTTTGTGGACATAGGATTCCTGGGTCACTGTCCTTGTCCCTGAAGTCACTGTTCCATTCGTCTCCTGACTTTCAGGGTGGCAGACGAGAAAGCCAATATCACGTGATTTTTCTTTCCTTTGTAAGTAACCCTCCTTTTTGTCTGGAAGTTCATAATTCAGGAATTACACCAGTAATTGAAAAGTATACGTCTTTTCAATTAATCCTTCCTGGAACTCTATCTGCCCTTTTAATCAAAGCTTTCATCAGCTTAGAAAATGTTCTTTAATTTAGGAGCTGGGTGCAGTGGTGTGTGCTTACAGACCCAGCTACTTGGGAAGCTGAGGCAGGAGGATTGCTTGAGCCCAGGAGTTTTAACACTGTAGTATGCTATAATCACACATGTTAATAGTCACGGAACTCAAGCCTGAACAACATAGCAAGACCCCATCTCTGAAGAAAAAAAAAGAAAGGAAGAAAATGCTCTTTAATTAATTGTTCGATTATCGTTTTCCCTTTACATCTTTTTTTTCCTTCTCTTTCGCTTTTTTGAATGTTAGATCATCAGGGTTTGTCCTCCAAATCTTTTTCTGGTTTTGCACTGCGGTGAGATTTCCTTCCACCTGAACTCTCATAGTATCAACTTATTTCTCAGCAGTGATCATTCCCTTCCTGAGTTTATCAGTTGAATTTTTAAACAGAGAAGTCATTTGATTCTTTTGGTTCCTGGTAGTCCTCCCCGACCATGCAACTACCAGTTCATCTCTGTCTTACTTTTTTGTGAAAGTTCTTTTCCTTCCTCAGCAGTGCCTGCTGTTCGGAACAGGTTTTTTTTTGTTTTGTTTTTTGTTTTCTTCCTCCTCCTCGTCATCTTCTCCTTCTCCTTCTCCTCCTTCTCCTTCTTCTTTTCCTCTTCTTCTTCTTCCTCTTCTTTTTCTTCCTCTTCTTTTTTTTTTTTTTTTGAGATGGGGTCTCACTCTGTTGCCCAGCTGGAGTGCAGTGGCAGGATCTCGGCTCACTGCAACCTCCATCTCCCGAGTTCAAGCAATTCTCCTACCTCAGCCTCTGAGTAGCTAGGATTACAGGCACAAGCCACCCACGCCTGGCTAATTGAGGTTTTTCAGTTTGGACTTCCTCCCTCAGGTTCCTGAGTTTTCTAAGATGGGGTGCAGTTTTCCTGGCTGTCTCATGGCTGGGGGTACCCTGGACAGCCATGTAAATTAGGCTGCTGGCATCTCCTGGCAGTGGCAAACCAGCACCGCAGTTTCAGGCAGCTTCGACCTCAGGGGCTGGCAGGGAGCGAGCTGGCCAACGTGACTCTTCTGCTGAGTGCTGGCGGTGTCCTCTCAGGCCATGCGGGCATGCAGCCCACCAGGTTTCCTGAGGCCAGCAGTGCTATACAGAATGCCAAGTTCCCTTTCCCAGGGGGAGGACAGAGAGGGGCTCCTGTGTGGGCGGTTGTGAGGGTGAGCTACTCCTTCCCCAGCACTCCGCCGTGAGCTGGCCTCACCCAGCACCCAGCAGGAGGGGAAGGACACTTTCAAGGGGAAATCAAGGAGAAAGGGCAGCAGCCCAAACCCCAGGTTTGGGTGTGTGCTGGGGTGGAGCCAAGAGGAGACCAGGAATTATGCAAGGGCTGGAAATCTGGACCAGAAGGTCTGGGCCACATTAGAATTGCCAGGGAGCTTCTTTTTTAAATTTATTTATTATTATTATTATTATTATTATTATTATTTTATTTTATTTTATTTATTATTATTATTATTATTATTATTTTATTTTATTTTATTTTTTTTTGAGATGGAGTCTCTGTCGCCAGGCTAGAGTGCAGTGGTGTGATCTTGGCTCACCGCAACCTCTGCCTCCCGGGTTCAAGCGATTCCCCTGCCTCAGCCTCCCGAGTAGCTGGGATTACAGGTGTGTGCCATCACGCCTGGCTAATTTTTGTATTTTTAGTAGAGACGGTATTTCACCATGTTGGCCAGGATGGTCTCGATATCTTGACCTCGTGATCCGCCTGCCTCAGTGCTGGGATTACAGGCGTGAGCCACCGTACCTGGCCTATTATTACTATATTTTTGAGCCAGAATCTCACTCTGTTGCCCAGGCTGGAGTGCAGTGGTGCAATCTCGGCTCACTGCAACCTCCACCTCCCAAGTTAAAGTGATTCTCCTGCTTCAGCCTCCTGAATAGCTGGGATTACAGGTGCATGCCACCACACTTGGCTAATTTTTGTATCTTTAGTAGAGACAGGATTTCACCATGTTGACCAGGCTGGTCTCGATCTCCTGACCTCAAGTGATCTGACCGTCTCGGCCTCCCAAAGTGCTAGGAGTCTGTGCATTTTTAAATGTAATCAATGTTGCCACGTTGCCCCCCAAGAAGGCTGGTTGTAACAATTTATGCTCCCACCAGCAAGAAAATGGATTCATGAAGCCTTGGGTGGTAATGTCCAAAATGCAGGGAATTCCCTGGGCAGCTCAGTAAGTAATTGTGCCCCAAGTCTCTCAGAGTGACTGTCCTGTATACAGTAAGGGCTTTCTTGGTGCTTTCTCCCTGTCCCCTTCAGTTCACACTATATAACTGCCTACATAGAAATACCCTCCCACCCACTCTCTGCCACCAGGAGAAGGATAAGCAGTGATAGCCCTGGTGCTTCCCTAGACTATGGAACACACACATTCCTCATGCTTCCTCCCCTCCTGCAGCAGTCCCACCTCCATTTCTAGCACCCAGAGGGCACCCTCTGCAGGGTGAAGTCTCCAGGGTAGAGAAGCTTCCTAGGCAGGGTGTGTCACTGGAGTGGCCAGCTCCCCTCACTCTTCCTGTGGTCCACTGCACCACAGGAATTTTTCCTGGGGAACCACCCCTCTCTCAGTGCTCCTTCCTCCATTTCCCCCTCTGCCTGGCACGTTGCTCAGCTGAGCCAATCCATGTATTCTCCCTGTGGCTACGGTAGTTTGTTCAGGAATGGGCACATAACCCAAGTCTATCCAATCAGAGCTTTTCCTGGGACCTTTGTGGGGTTTTTTGTTTTTTGTTTTTTTTTTTGAGATGGAGTTTCACTCTTGTTGCCCAGGCTAGAGTCCAATGGCGCGATCTCAGCTCACTGAAACCTCCACCTCCCGGGTGCAAGTGATTCTCCTGCCTCAGCCTCCCAAGTAGCTGGGATTACAGGCACCCACCACCACGCCCAGATAATTTTGTATTTTTAGCAGAGATGGGGTTTCACCATGTTGGCCAGGCTGGTCTCGAACTCCTGATCTCAGATGATGCACATGCCTCGGCCTCCCAAACTGCTGGGATTACAGGTGTGAGCCACCACGCTTGGCCACCTTTGTGGTTCTATTGAGAAAAAAAACTGCCCTCTTCCACAGGGATTTCTTGCAAGGACAGCGTAAGCCTGGAGCTGCTGGGGCTGCAACTGGAAGAACACTTGCAGGATGACAAAGCCAATATAATGGAAAGCAAAGCCAAGGAAGAGGTGGGGTGTGGTGAGGCATGGTGAGGGGAGAGGAAGAGGGAGAGAGAGATGATGATGTCACCAGAGCCCCAGGATTCAGCAGTTCCAGAAGCACACTGACCTCATCAGCAGGATAGCAGGTGTCAGAGGGACCCATCCTTCCAGGCTCAGATCCTCCCTTCATTCTGAAGAGCCGAGGACATATTCAAGGAAACCTAAACATACCTTGCTGCCAGGCGTGGTGGCTCACGCCAGCAATCTCAGTACTTTTGGAGGCCGAGGCGGGCAGATCACGAGGTCAGGAGTTTGAGAGCAGCCTGGCCAATATGGTGAAATCCTATCTCTACTAAAAATACAAAAATTAGCTGGGCATGGTGGCGCGCACCTGTAGTCCCAGCTACTCAGGAGACTGAGGCAGGAGAATTGCTTGAACCCAAGAGGAGGAGGTTGCAGTGAGCTGAGATGGCACCACTGCACTCCAGCCTGGACGACAGAGCAAGACTCCGTCTCAAAAAAAAAAACAAAAAAAAAAAACTTACTGGTAGGAATATGAGCTATGAGCTATTAGATATTAGATTGGTGCAAAAGTAATTGTGGTTTTTGCTGAAAAGTAAATGCACAAAGATTTTGCACTAATCTAACACAAGTATTATTTACAGTTAAATAATTAAAAGTCATTTTATTTGCACATAAGCTACATGATTATAATGGTGGAGTATGTATTGGTCAGGGCACTTTTGGATACAAGTGATAGAAAACTGATTTCCATTGGCTTAAATACATAGGGCACTTATTGGCTCACCTGTCCTCCCACAGAAAGATCAGGGTAGGCCCGTCTTCAGGAACAGCTGGATGCAGAGATTAGGACAACATGGGACCATCTCCGGGAATATAGTAAGATCCCGTCTGTATAAAAAAAATTAGCCAGGCACAGTGGTGCTTGCCTATAGTCCCAGCTACTCAGGAGGCTGAGGCAAGAGGACCACTGGAGCCCAGGAGGTTGACGCTGCAGTGAGCCATGATTGTACCACTGCACTCCAGCCTGGGTGACAAAGCAAGGCCAGCTCAAAAACGTCTTACCCCCTTTAACTCCAGTTACAAAAATCCTGGAGAAGAATTCTGATTGGTCCAGACTGGGTCACATGTTCACCCCTGTTGTCAAGGCCTGAATCTGTCATCAGAGGTAGGAAGACTGGTACCACACCACCTCCAGGGGAACCCAGCAGCCAGTCTCAATTGTGTTTACTTGGGAAGGAAAGAGAAAGACAGGAGGAAAGGGTGGCCATGGGGGAACTCTGTCTCCAGCACAGCAAGCCTGGAGTCTAATCAAACAACCATGGTGGGGTGCGGTTGGTCACACCTGTAATCCCAGCACTTTGGGAGGCCGAGGCAGGTGGATCACTTGAGGCCAGAAGTCGGAGACCAGCCTGGGCAACATGGTGAAACCCCATCTCTACTAAAAATACAAAAATTAGCCGGGCATGGTGGCACGCGCCTGTAATCCCAGCTACTCGGGAGGCTGAGGCATGAGAATCGCTTGAGCCCAGGAAGCAGAGGTTGCAGTGGACCGAGATCGCACCACCACGATCCAGCCTAGGCAGCAGAGGGAGACCCTGACTCAAAAACAAACAAAACAAAACAAAAGCAAACAAGCAACTCTGCCTAGGACATGAGATGCCCTGAGTCTCAGAATGTGGTATCAGATGGATGGGTACAGTGACTCACACCTGTAATCCCAGTGCTTTGGGAGACCAAGGCAGGAGGATTGCTTGAGTGCAGGAGTTTGAAACCAGCCTGGGCAATACAGTGAGATTTTGTCTCTGAAAAAAAAAAAAAAAGAATTGGGTACCAGAATGGGTATGTTTCCCATCAGGCAGGGGCACTGATAGCACTGTCAAGAGGAGGATGGGGACTCGGAGAGAAGCTGGCCTGCCTTGGAATTATGCAGAGTGGAGGCTCATGGTGGCTTTGATGGTGCTTAATTAAATATTTGGCCCATTTAGTTAACTAAATATTTAAATGTTAAATACAGAATCAGATGTTACTTAGTGGACATTACTTCTCAACAGCCATGAGTCATTCAACAGCCCTCGGAATGGGGCCTCTGCAGCCTCCACCTCCCCTCCCCTACAGAAAGAAGAACTCCAGGACACACCTGGGGAGTGTAATTAATTAATTACCAATTGAGGTTACACTGGGCTGTGCTGTTTCAGAACACCATGTGTTGGCCGGGCAAGGTGGCTTACCCCTGTAATCCCAGGACTTTGGGAGGCTGAGGCAGGGGGATCACCTGAGGTCAGGAGTTTGAGACCAGCCTGGCCAACATGGTGAAACCCTATCTCTACTAAAAATACAAAAATTAGCCAGGCATGGTGGCATACATCTGTAATCCTAGCTACTCAGGAGGCTGAAGCAGGAGAATTGCTTGAACCCAGGAGGTGGAGATGGCAGTGAGCTGAGATCGCACCACTGCACTCCAGCCTGGGCAACAGAATGAGACTTATCTCAAAAAAAAAAAAGAATGTCACAAGTCACTCAGGGGAGCCTCTCCTGCTGGGTCCCAGGGCCAGTTCACAGGGAGGCGGAAGAGGCAAGAGCCCATTTCCTGGGTAGCAAAATCTACCTCAAACCTACACACGCACACCTGCCGCCGCCTCTGTCTAAAACAGCCCCATGCCCCGCATCTCCCCATTGCAGACTGCTTCCTTGGTTTCAGGCCACGTTCCCTACCCTCGACCTGCCATCTTCCCAGGGGTGTTGGGGGCTCCCTGGCAGCCACAAGGGAACATGCCGCCCCTGTGTGGGGAAGGGCTCCCTGCAAATGGGGCTCCCTGCAAATGGCCAAAGTGTGGTGACCTTCAGCTCCTCTTTGGGAGCTGGGAGGACCCTGGGAGGCTCCCTTCCCCACCAAAGCCCCGGGAGCTCGGGAGGGTGGGGTTCCTGGACAGCTTCTGCTGAGGACTGCAAGGTAGGTCGGCTGCCTGCTGAGCCTCAGGCCCGAGGACTTGCAGCTCTTTCCTGGCCAGCACGGTAGGAGGCCTAGGTGTGTGAGTGACAGGGGGTGAGGGGCGATGAGAGGCTAGGCAGTTTGCAGCCACGGCGATCCTTTCGGAGGCCAACTCTGATGGGTTAGAATGGGCTGAGGGCTCCTTACTGCCCTCAAGATAATGTCTAGACTCGGGCTGCCCTGGTCCTGCTGCTCCCACAGTGCCAAGTTACCTGGCCTCCCTAGTCCTTCTCCCAAGCCCAACAGTCTGCATTCTAGCCACATCAGCCTCCTGCCAGTTCCTGAAAGCACAGGGTCTGGGTTCTCTGGATTTGGGCATATTCTGTTCCCTCTGCCTGAAATCCTTTATTGTCCTGCAGGTCTCACTTAAGATGTCAGCTCCGCCGGGCGTGGTGGCTCACGCTTGTAATCCCAGCACTTTGGGAGTCCGAGGCAGGCGGATCACGAGGTCAGAAGATCGAGACCACGGTGAAACCCCGTCTCTACTAAAAATACAAAAAATTAGCCGGGCGCGGTGGCGGGCGCCTGTAGTCCCAGCTACTCGGAGAGGCTGAGGCAGGAGAATGGCGTGAACCCGGGAGGCAGAGCTTGCAGTGAGCCGAGATTGTGCCACTGCACTCCAGCCTGGGCGACAGAGCGAGACTCTGTCTCAAAAAAAAAAAAAAAAAAAAAAAAAGATGTCAGCTCCTCCAGGAAGCCCACCTTCCTTTAGCATAAAGCCAGGATGGGAAGGGGTAGGCAGACAGTCCCAGGCAGGGGCAGCTGGATGGCCACTAGGCTGCCTCATCCAGCTTCTCAGAATGGCCCAGAGCCTGCAAGCCAGGAGCTCTCCAGCCACCTGGGACTCTGTGGTATGTGGACTGGGGGGACGGGGACCCCGGGGGTGGAGGAAGGAGGGTGGCCAGGTGGAAGGCTCAGAACTGCCACCTGCTGGCCACTGAGAGGGGTGGCCTGAAGAGCTCTGGAAGCCTCCGACCTGAGGGATCTCCCAGCCCCTCCCCATTCCTACCTGGACTTCCTGCCGTGCATGGGAAAGGGAAGCCTGGCCACTCTGAAGTTGCCGAAATATTCTTTGAAGAGTCAGAAAAAAAATGCCAAAACAAGGTTATAAAAACCATAGCTGGCTGGGCGTGGTAGCTCACACCTGTAATTCCAGCACTTTGGGAGGTCGAGGCAGGAGAATCACTTGAGCGCTGGAGTTCAAAACCATCCTGAGCAACATAGAGAGATCCCTGTCTCTACAAATAATTTAAAAATTAGGCAGGGCCGGGCACAGTGGCTCAGGCCAGGACAGTGGCTCACACCTGTAACGCCAGCACTTTGGGAGGTCGAGGCAGGCAGATCACTTGAGGCCAGGAGTTTGACTCCAGCCTGGCCAACATGGCGAAACACTGTCTCTACTAAAAATACAAAAATTAGATGGATGTGGTGCACGCCTATAATCCCAGCTACTCAGGAGACTGAGGCACGACAATTGCTTGAACCAGGGAGTCGTAGGTTGCAGCGAGCCGAGATCATGCCACTGCACTCTAACCTGGGTGACAGAGCAAGACCCTGTGTCAAACACAAAAACAAAATACAAAAGAAAACGAAAATAACCGTAGCCTATTTAAAATGAGCAATTTAACGCTTTTTACACCAAAATATATACAACATAATGCAATTATGTTTTTTACAAGATAACTGGAGTTTTTAACGTACAAAAATACTTGGTCGTGGAGCACCACAGGTGCTCTGGGAAGGAGTCACACCACTAAAGTTGTTAAGTAAGCTGGGCACGGTGGCTCATGCCTGTAATCTCAGCACTCTGGGAGGCTGAGGTGGGTGGATCACTTGAGGTCAGGAGTTTGGGACCAGTCTGGCCAACATAGTGAAACCCCGTCTCTACTAAAAATACAAAAAATTAGCTGGGCGTGGCGGCAGGCTCCTGTAATACCAGCTATTCAGGAGGCTGAGGCAGGAATCACTTGAACCTGGGAGGCAGAGGTTGCAGTGAGCCGAGATTGAGCCATTGCACTCCAGCCTGGGGGACAAGAGCAAAACTCCATCTCAAAGAAAAGTAAATAGATAAATAAATAAATAATAAAGTTGTTGAATGGATGTGAGCTTCTCTCCCTCCCCTCTCTGACTCTGTGTAACCTCATTTGGAGAGGATAGTTCCTTTGGGACCCTGAGGCCTGGATCAAGTGGCCCACATGCTCCTTGTATGGCTGAGGAAACTGTGGCCTGGAGCAGGAAAGAGGCTAGCCCAAACGGGGCCTTGCAAACCAGGCTGTCCCCTCTCCCTGCAGTTCCTTCCCTCCAGGCTCTGTGGAGCTCTGCACCCTCCTCTGAGCCGCCAGCTCTGGCAGGACCCTGGCCTCCCAGGCTTCAGGGACCGACCATGGGCCCCCCTCCCTGAGCCACCCCTCCATCCAGCATCCTCTGCCTGACTTCCCTGCCCTTTATAAATATGCATTGGGCCAGAGAGATAGGGGGCCTCTTTTTAAGGAAAAATTAACCACAATGACAAACTTAGATATTCATGCAAACCATCAGCCTGATACACTGATTATGCAGAATGCAAACTGTGAGTATCTGAGTGACTGAGCGGGCTCATCAAAGGCGCCGTCGGGCAGCAGGGGTGCTCCCGGCCTACCCCACCTTCCCACCGCCTTTGTACTCTCTGCTCAGCCCCAGTGCAGGCCACCGGGCTACTTCCCTCACACAGCACCCGTTTCTGACGCAGGGACCCCTCCACGCTGTATTTTAAAGGATTAATTAATCTTGTAAGATTGGCGGGGAGAGCTCCACCTGGCTATCTGCTGCATGAAAGCATCCGCTCACTAGAGTATTTTAAGCTCACAGTGCAGACCATATGGTATTTCAAAGAACAGAAGTTGAAAGTACAGTACATATTTATTCCTTCCACAGAGAGCATTAGAGGGGTTTAAGTATTTTACGAGAGCCTGTATGTGCGGGCATGTGTGTGCACGTGCGCATATGTGTGTGTGTGCATGTGTGTGAAGCCAGCAGAAATATACTCTACTCAGAGAAAAAATAAATTACACAGATTTATTTTCATCTCTCTGCCAACCCACCCCATAGCAACAGTGAAAACTTGGTCTATGTAAACTCGAGAAAACAAGAAATATTTTATCAAGTCGTCTCAACTCATGGCTATTGCCAATTCCCCTCTTTCTGGAAACACGAGCAGTCTCCTCATGTCAGTTTTGCAGGCAGAGGGGAGGGAGTGGGGGGCAGGTGTCAGACGAGAGGGGTCAGGCCACGTGGGAAGCCCCAGGCCTGCTTCCCAGGCAGGAAGTGCAGACCCTGTGCCATCGGCTTGGGAAAAGCCCTTCCTCTCTCTAAGCTCAGTTCCCTGTCTGGAACAACATGATCTCTTGGGATAAAATAAGAACCAGATACAAAAGGTAAAGGAAGTGCCTGGCACAGGGCAAGCAACACTCGTGAATCTTGGATCCGGAACTTTGAGAAAAACATGTTGCGGAAGTCTGTTGATTTCATCCTCCCAGCATGCATCTCCCTTATCTTGGTAACAGTCCCGCCCTTATCCTTGGGGAAGCCCCCTTCTGTCCAGGTGATTGGGATGGCGTTACCTCTGGCCCTGACTGTAGAGGTGGCCATGACCAGGGCTGGCCAATCAGGACCCTGCATCTCCCCCGCTTCCGGGACTGGCTCAGGGATGGTCACATGACTGAAGACAGACCAGTGAGGCTCAGCCCTGAGACTTTGGCTGGAATTCCTAGGAAAGAGGTTCTCTTTCTCCCAGCAGCCTTGCTAGGCTGGGACCTTAGAGCTTACTGCTAAGCTAGCCTTGGGGAAAAAAAACCTAGCGATAGAAGAATCTAGGGTAGATGTAGATTCTGTCTAATGGACAACTCCCCTCTCCTAAGCAGGGACAGGAACTTAAGTTCTAAAAAGAAATAAAAATATTAAAGGAAGAAATAAGGTAGAGTAAGGCAAGCTGATCAGGTTCAGCTGCCCAAGGGCCTGACTGTTCTCTCCTGAAAAAGCCACAGGTCTGATCTAATGGGGACAGGAAAGAGCTCTGGGGAATACCAGACCGCCCCACCCTTCAACAGCTCAGGCTCTGCCCCAAAACTCCTCTGACAGAGACCTGGGACCTGAGAGAGGCAGGGCCTCAGAAGCGGTGGAGGGGTCCCTACAGCCTTGGAAGGCATCTCCAGCCCTGGACTTCCACCCCTTTTTCACAGGGAGAGACTCTTGTCAGGGCAGAAGTTTGTGGCCTCAGAAGTTCGTAAAAAGCACCTAGTGTAAGTATGAAAGCGAGAACAGACTTTGAAATCTTCTAGACCTCCCCCAACCCCACCATTCTATGCATGAAAAAACTCAGTACCTGGAAGATATAACTACTTTTCACCCAGCCTCTCCCCTATCCACCATCTTCAAGGCTTTCCCTTCCTATATGTAGGAGGGAAGATATTTTTAGGCCACAAGATGTGGATGGGAAAATGCACTTTTCTCTACCATTCTATAACCGAAAATTTTACACGATGGCCGAAAAGTCAATCTAGTCAGATGGTGGTTTTCCCAGAAACTTTGAGCTTTATTCAGTCATTTCAGATTTAAATTCAGCCAGTTTAGATTTTCCTCCCCACCCCCTTCCTCCTTTTGAGTTTCAAGGACTAACAGAGTCATGGCATTGTTGACAGCGTCATTGCTCAGAGGTCCTGCTCTTGTCATGGTCAAGTACCTAATATCTGATCAACCCTTCCGGAGCTGACAGCCACAAACCCGAACAGTAACTGAAGGCCCCAAACAGCAACAAAAAGGCAGATACTGCAGGAGAATCAATACTTAGTAGAAGAGAACAGCACTGGGCAAGTTTCCCTTCTGATGGATCTGAGCCATTTGGGACTGCTCCATGCAGGACTCAGATAGAAATCCTTGGGTAGAAAAGTCTTATTGTGCTGGGCGTGGTGGCTCACGCCTGTAATCCCAGCACTTTGGGAGGCTGAAGCAGGGGGATCACTTGAGCTCAGGAGTTCGAGACCAGCCTGGCCAAAATGGTGAAACCCCATTTCTACTAAAAATACAAAAATTAGCCAGACATGATGGCACGTGCTTGCAATCCCAGCTACCAGGGAGGTTTAGACAGGAGAATCTCTTGAACCTGGGAGGTGGAGGTTACAGTGAGCTGAAATTGCACCATTGCACTCCAGCCTGGGTGACAGAGTGAGACTCCATCTCAAAAAAGAAAAAACAAACAACCAACCAAAAAAACTTACTGGCTTGAAAAACTTAAAGGTCACTGTAATTACAGAAACTAAAAACAAAAAACAAAAACGACTGGCGAAATTTCTAAAAAAAAATAAATAAAAAGAGAGAAAAAGGCCAGGCGCAGTGGCTTACGCTTGTAATCCCAGCACTTTGGGAGGCCGAGGCGGGTGGATCACGAGGTCAGGAGTTCAAGACCAGCCTGGCCAACATGGTGAAACTCCGTCTCTACTAAAATTACGAACATTAGCTGGACCTGGTGGAGGGCACCTGTAATCCCAGCTACTCAGGAGGTCAAAGCAGGAGAATCACTTGAACCCAGGAGGCAGAGGTTGCAGTGAGCCGAGGTCATGCCACTGCACTCCAGCCTGGGCAACAGAGCTAGACTCTATCTCAAAAAAAAAAACAAAAAGAGCCACAGAAGGGGAGTCCCCAAATCCATGTAGAAAATGCACAATCTCTTGCCAACTCCAGAATTAGGTATGAGTGAGGAAGTCATCAAGCAGCAGTTAAGGCTAAATGAACTTGAGATTTCAACTGCCATCCTCAACATGCCTCCCCTCTATAGGGGAGAGAGAGTTTACATGTTAAGTTTAGCCAAGTTAATTGCCTACTTACAAAAAAATCAATATTCTTTTTTTTTTTTTTTTTTTTTTTTTTTTGAGACGGAGTCTCGCTCTGTCACCCAGGCTGGAGTGCAGTGGCGCGATCTCGGCTCACTGCAAGCTCTGCCTCCCAGGTTCACGCCATTCCCCTGCCTCAGCCTCCCGAGTAGCTGGGACTACAGACGCCCACCACCACGCCCAGCTAATTTTTTGTATTTTTAGTAGAGACGGGGTTTCACCGTGTTAGCCAGGATGGTCTCGATCTCCTGACCTCGTGATCCGCCCGCCTCCGCCTCCCAAAGTGCTGGGATTACAGGCTTGAGCCACCGCGCCTGGCGAAAAAAATCAATATTCTTCATATTTAAAAATTGCTACGACAGTAGATCTTAAACGTTCTCACCACAAAAAAAAAAAGATAAGCATATGAGGTGGTAGATATGTTGATTAACTTGGTGTAATCATTTTACAATATATACGGATATCGAAACATCGTGTCGGGAGCTAAATGATGAGAACTTATGAACACAAAGAAGGAAACAACAGACACTGGGGCCTATTTGAGGGGGAGAATGGGAGGCGGGAGAGGAGCAAAAAAAGATAACTATTGGGTACTGGGTTTAATACCTGGGTGATGTAATAATATGTGTAACAAACCCCCGTTTGTTGTACAATAAACCCTGTTTATCTGTTTACCAAATCTTCACATGTACCCCCAAACCAAAAATAAAAGTTTTTTTAAAAACCCATCGTGGCCGGGCGCGGTGGCTCAAGCCTGTAATCCCAGCACTTTGGGAGGCCGAGGCGGGCGGATCACAAGGTCAGGAGATCGAGACCATCCTGGCTAACATGTTGAAACCCCGTCTCTACTAAAAATACAAAAAATTAGCCGGGCGTGGTGGTGGGCGCCTGTAGTCCCAGCTACGCGGGAGGCTGAGGCAGGAGAATGGCGTGAACCCGGGAGGTGGAGCTTGCAGTGAGCCGAGATCGTGCCACTGCACTCCAGCCTGGGCGACAGAGCAAGACTCCGTCTCAAAAAAAAAAAAAAAAAAAAAACCCATCGTGTTGTAAATATCTATGATTTTTATATATCAACTATACCTTAATAAAGCTGGGGTGGGGGAAAAACCAATACTCTTTAAAGTATAAAGAGTCCAGAGTCTCTGCAACATGTCATGGCAACATCCAGGATAAAATCCAAAATTACCAGACATGTGAAAACAGGAAAACATGACCCAAACTCCAGAGAAAAGAAAACAAATGGATACGACACAAAAAGTGACCCGTGGCGATGAAACTAGTAGATGATAACTTTAGGGCAGCTCTCATAACTACACAGATGAATACAAAGGAAACTCTGATCAATATGTATAAAAAGACAACTATTCTCGGCAGAGAAATAGAAACTATGAGAAACAAGACCTGTTGCTCTCTGATGTGGAAATCCACTTGTTATAGTTGAGACATCTACACTTGCAGGCATCAGCTGAGAAAGCCATGCTTCCACCTGAGTCACAGTTACCAGATCACACTAGCCCTTGTTCATCCTGCTCTTGCAGAGTAAGAGGCCCCAACAAGTGTGCAAGTCCTCTCTTGAGAAACATCCTCCCCATCTCTTGGGTACAGGAAAATGTGACTGATACCCAAACCCTAGGGCCAAATCTGTGTGGAAAATCCAAAAGAATGTATCAAAAACAAAATAAATAGAAGTGATTGGGCCGGACGCGGTGGCTCACGCCTGTAATCCCAGCACTTTGGGAGGTCCAGGCGGGTGGATCACGAGGTCAGGAGATCGAGACCATCCTGGCTAACACGGTGAAACCCCATCTCTGCTAAAAAAAAAAGTACAAAAAATTAGCCGGGAGTGGTGGCGGGCCCCTATAGTCCCAGCTACTCCAGAGGCTGAGGCAGGAGAATGGCGTGAACCCGGGAGGCAGAGCTTGCAGTAAGCTGAGATCACGGCATTGCACTCCAGCCTGGGTGACAGAGCCAGACTCTGTCTCAAAAAAAAACAAACAAACAAAAAAAGTGATTAGAAACTGAAATTTTAAAATCAATACCATTTAAAATGACACTTTAAAAATGAAATATCAGCCAGGCATGATGGTGTGTGCCTGTAGTCTTAGCTACTGGGGAGGCTGAGGTGGGAGGATCACTGAATCCCAGGAGCTCTAGGCTGCAAGGAGCCATGGTCATGCCACTGCACTCCACCCTGGGTGACACAGCAAGACCCCAACTCTAAAAATAAACAAGTAAATAAATCAATAGTGAAATTCTTAGGGATGAATCTAACAAAATATGTTAATGATTGGAATGCCAAAACATACAAAACATCATTTAAAGAAATGAAGGGCCAGGTGCAGTGGCTGACGCCTGTAATCCCAGCACTTTGGGAGACTGAGGCGGGCGGATCATCTGAGGTCAGGAGTTCGAGACCAGCCTGGTCAACATGGTGAAACCTTGTCTCTACTAAAAATACAAAAATTAGCCAGGCTTGGTGGCACACGCCTGTAATCTCAGTTACTCAGGAGGGCGAGGCAGGAGAATTGCGTGAACCCAGAAGGAGGAGGTTGCAGTGAGCAGAAATCATGCCACTGCACTCTAGCCTGGGCAACAGAGTGATACTCCATCTCATAAAAACAAACAAAGGTGGCCAGGCGTGGTGGCTCACGCCTGTAATACCAGCACTTTGGGAGGCTGAGACGGGAGGAACATCTGAGGTCAGGAGTTCAAGACCAGCCTGACCAACATGGTGAAACCCCATCGCTACTAAAAATACAAAATTAGCCGGCCATGGTGGGACACGCCTGTAGTCCCAGCTACTCGGGATGCTGAGGCAGGAGAATTGCTTGAACCTGGGAGGCTGAGGTTGCAGTGAGCCAAGACTGCGCCACTGCACTCCAGCCTGGACGACAGAGAGAAACTCCATATCAAAAAAAAAAAGAGGAGATTTATTATGGGAATTGGTTCACGCAATTATGGAGGCTGAGAAGTCCCATGACCTGCTATCTGTGAGTTGGAGATTCAGGAAAGACAATGGGGTAATTCGGTCTATGTCCAAAGTCCTGAGAACCCAGGAAGCCAATGGTGTAACTCTCACCATTGCATTGAAGCTATAGATCAATTTGGGAAGAACTGACATTTTAACAATACTGAGTCTTCCAATTCATGAACATGGTATAGATATATATCTCCATTTATTTAGGTCTTCCTTAATTTCTTTCAACAGGCTGGGTGTGGTGGCTCACACCTGTAGTCCCAGCTCTTTGGGAAGCGGTGACGGGCAGATCATCTGAGGTCAGGAGTTCAAGACTAGCCTGGCCAACATGGTGAAACCCCATCTCTACTAAAAATACAAAAATTAGTTGGGTGCAGTGGCAGGTGCCTGTAATCCCAGCTACTGGGGAGGCTGAGGCAGAAGAATTGCTTGAACCCAGGAGGCAGAGGTTGCAGTGAGCCAAGATCATGCCACTGCACTACAGCCTGGGTGACAGAGTGAGGCTCCATCTCAAAAAAAAAAAAAAAAAAGTTCTTTCAACAAAGAGTGTGAAGGCCTGTGAACCAGGAGCTCCAATGTCTGATGTCCGGGAACTGAAGATGGATGTCCCAGCTCAAGGAGAGAGAATTCACCCTTCCTCTGCATTTTTGTTCTATCTGGGTCCTCAATAGATTGGATGATGCTTGCCCACATTGGTGAGGGCACACTTCCTTTACTCAGTCTCTTGATTCTAATGCTAGTCTCTTCCAGAAACAATCTCACAGGCATACCCAGAAACAGTGTTTCCCTAGCTTTCTGGGCTTCTCCTACCCAGTGAGGTTGACACCTAAAATTAACCATCACACCCTTCCTACCCCACCCCTCATTCCAGAGCTGAGCAACATCCAAAATGGTACCGGCTCAAAGCACAACCTCACCTGGCCAGGTAGGGCTGGGACTTGAAGTACCTGGAGCTGATGACTTCATTTGCCACTTCAGCTGACAGCACTCAGTTGCATCCTTTGGTCCTCAGTTTCTTCTGAAAGGCCCCTAGACTGCTGTCCCATTATTGAAAAATGTTTTGTTTTGTTTTTAAAAGTCAGGGAATCTCCATTTGTCTGTGCTGTTTGACAGAAGAGGAGGGAGGAAAATAAGTGGTTTCAGATATCCTTTCTCCTTTGACTCCTAAAGCCAATTCTGAGTTAGGCCTTATTTTTATTCCCATCTCACTGGGAAGAACACCAAAGTTCACTGTGGCTGGGTTTCCTGCCCAAGTTCTCATCTTTAGAGAGCAGAAGAGGGATTGGAACACATGTAAACTCCAAAGTCCAAGCTGTGCCCTCTAAATCCTTTCTGCCTTGACAGAGGAGCAGGATCTGGAATTCTCCAGTTTCTGCCTCCTTATCTGACCTCTGCTTCCTTATAGGCATAGTGGAAATAGGCCTAACCCTTCTCTTCCAACTTTCTTTCTTTCTAAATTCAAAGTCATTTATTGGGGGCAAGACAGGAGTATCAGTGACAAAGGCTCAGAAATCTACAAAATGCTCCAAGGCAGATGCAAATGTCATCTCTGGTCTCACTTCTGAGAAGGTGGAACAAAGTCATTTTGTATTTTGCTCTCAGCTTTCACCAAGTTTCCCAAACTCCTTCCCAGAGGCCAAGCGCTAGGGAATCCCTGCCCTCTGTAAAAATACTTGTCATTGTCTTCATGTACCAAGTTCTACCTGTCCAGGTCCCTCTGGGGGATACCTACATCATAAGCAACACTGTGGACCTCTGAGGAAGTTTCTTTAGGTACATAACCAAGAGTGAAACTGATGTGCAGAAGGTACAAGGCTGGGCCTAGGGCGAGGCATTTTAAACCTAAGGTATAAAATTTAAGAACAAACCGGGTGCAGTGGCTCAAGCCTGTTATCCCAGCACTTTGGGAGGCTGAGGCGGGAGGATCACCCGAGGTCAGGAGTTCTAGACCAGCCTGGCCAACATGGTGAAACCCCGTCTTTACTAAAAATACAAAAATTAGCTCAGTGTGATGCACGACTGCAATCCCAGCTACTCCGGAGGCTAAAGCATGAGAATCACTTGAACCCTGGAGGCAGAGGTTACAGTGAGCCAAGATCACACCACTGCAATCCAGGCTGGGCAACAGAGCAAGAGCAAGACTCTGTCTCAAAACAAACAAACAAACAAAGAAACAACAACAGAAAAAACTAAGAAAGCCCTCACTTTCAGGGCTTTACAAGGAGTGGGGTCTACCCTGACAGTAAGTGCTTCCTTACGTGTGTGCCCAAGCACCTCCCTTCCTCTCTCTGGTCCTAGCCCTGCAAAACTATACATGTATTTAATTTCACTGTAACTGGCTACACACTCACTCACAAGTGCATGGGACTCCCTCTCTCATCCATCCACGCTGGCACTTCACATCATCTGGCTTGCTGAGTTGTGTCAGCTCTGTGGGGCAATGTGACATTTCATTCCTTCCCCTTGCCTTCTTCTGACTGCCAGTGAGAATGAGCCTCTCTGCATACCTCAGCCATTCTGATTTTTCTTCCTGTGAATGGCATATATATATCTGGCCCATTATCATTACTATTATTTTGAGACAGGGTCTCACCGTGTCACCCAGGCTGGAGTGCGTTGGCGCAATCTCAGCTTACTGCAACCTCTGCCTCCTGGGTTCAAGCGATTCTTGTGCCTCAGCCTCCAGAGTAGCTGGGATTACAGGTGCACACCACCACACCCCCGGTGGTTCATTGTGTGTGTGTGTGTGTATTTTTAGTAGAGACAGGGTTTCATCATGTTGACCAGGCTGGTCTCGAACTCCTGACCCCAAATGATCTGCCCGCCTTGGCCTCCCAAAGTGCTGGGATTACAGGCATGAGCCACCGCGCCCGGCTGCCCATTATTTTTTAAATTCGGTTTCCTATCTCTTTCCCTTTTGTGCTGATTTTCAGAAGCTCCTTGTGTATTCTAGTTACAGCCTTTTGTTCATTTAAAACATGGATAATATCTTCTAGCTTATCACTCATATGTTAATTTTGTCTGTAGCAAAGCAACATTTTTCATTTTGGTGTAGTCAAAATCCACCACGTCTCACCTTTCAGCTTATGCTTTGGAGGTCATGAGAAATCCCTTTCTATCACAGAAATATAAGTTACCATATATAATTGAGTTTATGCTGGACTCTCCAAATTATTCCACTTACTTGTTTTTCTGTACCAATACCACATTGTTTTAATTACTATGCCTTTGTAATCCGTTTCAATGCCTGTTGAATAAGAGTTCCCTTTGTCCTTTTTCAAGATTGTCTTAGCAGATCATGGATTTTTATTCTTCCATAAACGTTAAGAATCAAGTTTCTCAAGTTCCAAAACAAATGGGCTGGAATTTTTACTGAAATTGCAATGCATAGTTAGATCATGTAACAGAAAATTTACATTCTTTCAAGGTTAAGACATTATCTCACTATTTATATATTCAAGCCTTTTTAAACAAAATCTATATATTAGAATTTCAGGTTTTTCTCCTTAAAGATCCTGTGCATTTTTTGTTAGGTTAATGCATAAATATTTCAGTATCATGCAGAATACTTTATTTTTATTACATTCACAATACATGTATTATTTTTGTGGAGGAACCCATTACTGACTTTATATTCTGACTCTTATTATTATTATTATTATTTTGAGACAGAGTCTCACTCTGTTGCCCAGGCTAGAGTGCAGTGGTGTGATCTCGGCTCACTGCAACTCAGCCTCCCATGTTCAAGCCTCAGCCTCCCCAGTAGCCAGGATTACAGGCACGCACCACCATGCCCGAATAATTTTTGTATTTTTAGTAGAGATAGGGTTTCACCACGTTGGCCAGGCTGGTTTTGAACTCCTGACCTCAAGTGGTCCGCCCTCCTTGGCCTCCCAAAGTGCTGGGATTACAGGTGTGAGCCACCGCACCCAGCCTCTGATCTTTAATAGAAGAGGGTCTCACTATGTTGCTCAGGCTGGTCTTCAACTCCTGGCCTCATGCAATCCTCCTGCCTCAGCCTCCTAAAGTGTTGGGATTACAGGCGTGAGCCTCCACACCTGGCCCATTCTGACCTTAAACTACCTTTGTGCAACTCTCTCATTAGGTTAATTTTTCTGTTGATTCTTGTTTTCCACGTCGATGATCATCACTTGACAATAACAATGCTGTCATTTTGCTTCCAATCCTTCTATCACTCACTTTTCTCATCCCATTGCACTGGACAAGACTTGCAAGTACCAGGTTGAACAGTGGCAAGGCCAGACAGAGGGCACCCTTGTCTTTTTTTCCTGAGTTGTAAAAAGATGAAGAGCTTTGGCTTTCAGCCTACTGCTTAAAGAAGAAAAATGCGATCATTAGAAATTAGATCTTGAGAAAGATCCCTGCAACCGCCCGTGAAGGCGAGACTTAAGGATAGTAAGCCAAGAGGCAGAAAGATCGGTCTCCTACGAGTCCAGGTGAAGCACGATGTGTTTCAGACCAGGGCCGTGGTGACAAGTGTAGCAGAGAATTGTGGGTCGGGTGGGGTGGAGGAAGAACTGATGGGATTCTGGGACAGATCAGAGGGAGGAGAGTGAGGAGTCAAGACGGAAGCCCTATCTGGGGCTTGCCTGCCACTGAGCAGACCGTGATGCCACTCCCTGAGGAGGAGACCCAGGGTGAAACGGGAAGGAAGAAGGACTTCACTGCACACACGTTGACTCAGAAGGGCCGTGGAACACCCGGCCGGCAGGGAATACGGAGCTCAGAGCAGCGGGCTGCGCGGGAGGGTAAAAATGTGGTTGTCAGGGGTCCAAACGGCATCAGTGTTCAGAAAGCACATGGAAAATAGTTTAGCTACTGTTAAAACTATCAGCATCATCCGCATGCAGGTAGGCGTTAAAACCTGGGAAGGATGAGATCTGCCAGGGGCAGCCTAGAAGCCAAAGGGGCCGAGACCTGAGCCCCTGGAGGAAGCAGCTAGAGGGGCAGAGACAGCAGGAAGGGGGCCCCGGTGGGTCAAGGAAGGAGTACCAAGGAGGAGTGGCTCTGCCAAGGACGCAGAGCAATCTGGGAGTGACGGCGCCTGTCCGAGCTCTATCCGGTTCTGCCTGCCGAGGGCAGGGCCAGCGCAACGCAACCTGCAAACCCGCCTTCGGCTGCTGCGAGGCACTCAGATCTGGCCGCGGAGAAGACTCCACGGCACAGTTGAACTTCAGACCCCGTTCACCGCTGTTCCGGCCCCGCCCCTCCCACAGTGCGGGCCTCTCAGCGCCCCTACGCACAGCACGGCCCGCCCACCGCCGCCCTGGCCCCACCCACCCCGCCGCAGGCCCCACGGAGCTCCGCCGCAGGCCCCACGGAGCTCCGACGCACAGCCTGACCCCGCCCACTGTTGCTCTGGCCCCGCCCCTCTCGCCGGGGGCCCCTCAGAGCCCCTTCGTACAGCCAGGCCCAGTCCACCACCGCCCTGGCCCTGCCCCTCCCGCCGTGCGGGCCCCTAAGAGCCCCTCTGCATTGCCAGGCCCCGCCCCTCACCGCTCTGACACCGCCTTTTGCGGTGCGGGCCCCTCAGAGCCCCGCGCAAGGCCCGGCCCCGCCCCTGCCTCTCCGGCCCCGCCCCTTAGCGGCGCGCGCCCGGATGTGCTTCCGCGCCCGCCGGAGCGAGCTCCCGCGCGCTGGCAGCGCGGACACAGCGGAGTGGCTGGGCCAAGCTCGCCCAAGGAGGCCGTGGCCCGCTCCAGTCTCCCGGGGGGGGTCGTCCGGGCGACGTGAGGCCGGGCTCGGGCCCCCAGTCCCGAGCATCCGCCTTGGCCAGGCTGCAGACGCGCGGCCCCGGAGACGCGGGGCGGGGCAGGGCGGGGCGGGGAGGGGCGGGGCAGCGCATCACGTGGGTAAACACGGCGCACGTGGAGCGCAGCCTGAGCGCTAGGGTGGCGCGGCAGTGCCAGCACTCGAGCCCGAGCTGTGCGGGTCCCAGGCTGTGGGGAGCCGGTGAGGCGTGGGCGCAGGCCAGGGTCCGCGTTGGCCCAGCTGAGCCTCAGTTCATTCTGTTAAAACGTTAATAGGCCAGCGCTGTGGGAGGCCACGGCAAGAGGATCGCTGCAGGCCAGGGGTTCGAGACCAGCCTGAGCAACACAGGAGACCTCATTGGTACAAAAAATAATAAAAAATTTTGCTGGTTGTGGTGGTGCCCGCCTGTAATCCCAGCCACTTGGGAGGGCGTGGTGGGAGGATCGCTTGAGCTTGGGAGTTCGAAGCTGCAGTGAGCGCTGATCGCACCACTGCACTGCAGCCTGGGTGACAGAGACCTTGTCTCCAAAACAATACATAAAAAAATAAAACCAAACTAGCCATGCAAATGCTGACGTTGGCTCAGCCTGCCAGGCCCTGCCCAAGGGAACATGATAACCCTGTCACGTGGGCACCATCCCATTTCACAGAAGGGGAAAGTGGAGGCCAAAGCGGTTAAGAAACTTGCCCAAAGCACTTGGCTGGAAACCGGTGCAACGCAGGTCCGACCTTTTGTAGCGGGGCCCCTTCGTGCTTTGGCCTTGGCCTGCATGACAGGGGCACTGGCCGTCAGTGGACGCTGGGGGTCAGCTCCTGGCGTCCTGTCCCCGCCCCTCAGGGCCGGCCTGGCCTGGTACGCTCGACCGGGCTGGTTTCCCCGTTTGTGCAATGGATTAGCAGAGGTGGCGTCTCCAGAGGAGGCTCAGAGGCGGCCCTCCCCAAATCGTGGCGATAGCTTCCGCCGGGCGTGGTGAGAATGGAACTGGCCGGGGCCTCGGGCCCCAAGTTGCTGCTCACCGGACTGCCGCCCCCTCCTCTGGGGCCCCCTGTCTCCTCCCAGAGCCAGGGGGTGGGCAGAGCCCCGTGCAGGGAAGGCGTCTAGAGCACGCGTGGGCTCCTTCCAGGAGCTGGAGCTGACTTCTACCCAGGCCGGCCTCCCTCCTCTCCCCTCCTCCTCTTCCTCTCCCTTTTCCTCCTCCTCCTCTGCCCATGCCGCGTGACCGGGAGGCGCCGCATTCAGAGTCGGCCCCAGCCTGGGGCCAGCCAAGCTGTCAGCCCGGACTGGCGGCGGAGGAGGCCTGGGAGGGGCCCCGGGGAGGGGGCAGAAGTGCTCAGAATTCCTAGGAAGCGCTTGTCCCGGCAGAAGAGCTAAGCTGCCGAGCTTTAGGGGGGCAACGCGTGCCCTATGCAGGCCTATGTGGCCAGGGCCAGAAACCCCAAAAGCTGATGACTGGGCCCCAACCCTCAGTTGGATTTTGGAGGTCCTATGAGCTGGTTAATGACAAGTCCTATCAACCAGCCCCCGGCTTCTCATGCAGTGTCTTGTCACAGGCCCTGAAGCCAGGCCCCATGTGGGACCTTGCGCAAGTTGCGGGACCTCGGGCAAGTTGCAGGACCTCCCTGTTTCTCAGTTTCCTCTTCTCTAAAATGGGGCCAGTGATCATTCCCACCCCATAGGATTGTGAGAAAATGAAATGACTAAACAGGAGTAAAGCCAGGGCGGCAGTGCCCTGCGGTGTGGATGAGCACTCACTGCTGAAGAACAGCCCTGTGTGGCCTGAAGGGCACACTTTCCTGCTGTCTGCATCCAAGCCCCACCCGACCCCAGTTATTCCCTCAAGGTTGGTTTCATGGATGTTTCCACGCAGTCTCCTTCAAACAGCGTCTTGCCCGGTACACTCACTGAGACACATCAGAGCAGCGACACAGGCCTGGGTGGGGGCCTGGAAGCTGAGCTCCCCAGCTGGCCCCCTCCCAGTTCACGTACCCCCCGGCCAGCCTCAGCATGCCCTTCTCTGATAATGCCCGTTTTCTCCCCTCTACCCCCAGCCCAGGACCAAGAGCCAAACAAGTTTGGCCACACTTGTCCTTTATTCCACTACAACAGGGCAACTCTACCCCGAATGGGTTTATGGGTGGCAGACAGAGGCTTTGTGCATGAGAAGCCCAGACCTGGGGCTTTCGCTAGTGAAGACCTTCCTGGTCTCTGTTTTATTCTCTCCAGGGTCAGGGTGAAGGATGGACCTTACGGTGTTGGTTTAAGGAAGAGGAAAATGGAAATCCAAACACAGGGAGATCTAAGAGACACCAGAGAGGGAAACTAGGGGCCTTAGGGGTGAGGCAGACCTCAACTGCGAACAGTCCCCAGGGGGCTGCTCCCACCCCTGAGGCCAGGTGGCAGGCAGGCTTCCCCACACGGTCGTGCGGAACCTTCCCCATATCCCGGGCCTGGCACAGAGGCCAGCACGCTGGAATTAGAGACGCTGAGGGGATGAATGACAGTGGCCACACAACTGCAGCAAGAAGAATCCTGCTGTTGGAAGCAGGATTTTTGCAGCTGTTCCAGAGCACGCTCCCATCTCTGCAGTCACCCATGCTTTGGGAGGGTCTTTGTTGTTTCTGTACTTGCTGCTTTTGCCAACCCAGCATCCCTTCCCCTTTTCTGCAGAGCCAGGTAGTTCAGATGGACCGATTCCAACTCTGCCCCAGAGACTGACACCTGACACATGCCTGGCTAATCACAGCACTGCATTCCTCTGGCCACAGTGATTAGAGAAGGGATGGGCATGTGACCCAAGCTGGACCAATGAGAAGCATCCCCAGGACTTTTGCTGGAGATTCTGGGTAGGAGGTACTTGCTGGGAGGAATATCTGCCTGGAGAACAAAGTCGGCACAGTCAGCTTTCAGAGCTGAGGCAAGGATTCCTGAGGACAGCAATGTAAACACCCTGATCCAGCCATGCCTGAGGCTAGATAGGCCCCTGGGCCATTCGTTTGAATCCATACATTCATATGAATCCATGAATTCCTTGTTTTCTCCTGGCACTTTGAGTTGTCTTTTCCTTGCAGCTGAACATCTTATCTCATCTGACCCTCTAGTAGAGCAAAGACTTTAGCCACCATTTCTGGATGATCCTTGGTGGCTCCAGGTCAGATGGCTCATCAAAGGTGAAACCTACCTGCAGGTAAGTGGCTCCCGCAATGTCGCCAGCTGCAGGTCCCTGTCTCTGGCCTCTCCCTTGGCCTCCTGCTCTGGCATTCCTGAGCAGTGAGTCTGTGGCCACCCAGCTCACAGATGGCCTTGGCTGTGTGTTCCCTGAGCCTGCGCTGTCTGGGTCTGTCTCATCCATAACCATATCCCCGGGGCCTGGATATCCCCAGAGGTTCTCAGCAAATACGAGTGGAGAGAATTCTGTGGCTGGTCAAGGTTTGGGGGATTCAAAAAAAATCAGGAGCACACGCCTGTAACCCCAGCATTTTGGGAGGCCAAGGTGGCAGAATTACTTGAGCCAGGAGTTCAGGATCAGCCTGGGCAACACAGAAAATCAGTCCTTCTGATGCATCTGATTGGGGAAAAAAAAGCAAAAAATCAGAAACTCCTAGAGCTTCATCTCCCACTCTGCCACCTGCACTTGGCGTGCACTGGCTGGCCCTTAGCGCAGCAGCCCCTCATCCCCCACCTCTGCTGACCACCTTACGTGAGACCTTCCTCCAACACTGCAACCCCTTCCCTGGGCCAGCTGTCTTATGGATGACAACATGGCCAATCTTAAGTGGGGGATGAATTTTCACACTCTCTCCCCTCTGGGTCTTTCTCTCCCACTCAAAAGGCTCAGGCATTCCAGACACTTCCCAGAGCACACTCAGAGGGGCCACGGCCGCTCCCCAGCAGCACGCCAGAAGGGGCGAGTGCAAGCGTACAGGAGGAGAGAGGTTGCTGCTGGAACTCAGACTGCATGCCTCCTGAAATGTGCAGCCAGCACATCTGCCCAGAGAAAAAGGGAGGCCCAGAATTGCAAGCTTTATTTTTACTTTTTGATGTGAGGGGCCATCTGTGCAGGTTGGAGCTTGTCTGGAGGAAGCCAGGATTTGTCAATGAAATTCAAATGCAGGATTACTTTGCAGGCTGTCACGCCAAGACTTCTTCCAGGAGCTGGGGTGGCAGTGCTGATAATTTCTGTAGCAGCAGAGTGTGCCAGTTTCCAGCAGCTGTTCGGGGTGAATGTGCATGTGGAGCCTTCCACCAGAGCATCGCTACTCGCCTCGGCAACTCTACTCAGTGCTGAATCCACCAAGGATGCCAGGAGGGGCCTCGACCACCAGCTGTGCAAATCGGCCCCTAGTGTCTGGGAGGAGGTGGTCTGGAGGGCAGAAAGGCCAGTGGGGGCTGAGGAGAAGAAGGAAGAGAAGAAGGTTGGCAGGGCGGGAGATGGGGATAGGGGGGACTCTGACAACCTCTGTTGTCTCCATCGGTTCCCTCCAAACCATCTCAATCAACACACAGTTGCAGACTCATCCTGGGTATCTGCCTGTGACCCCCACCTTTAATTGCAGGTCATCCTCAAGCCCCCTGCATGGAAATTCCAGAACTGCCTGAGTTGCAGGTGGAGGTGGCTGAGTTGGGACCCCATTAGGACATTTTTTTTTTCTTTGAGACAGAGTATCACTCTGTCACCCAGGCTGGAGTGCAGTGGCACGATCTCAGCTTACTGCAACCTCCACCTCCCAGATTCAAGCGATTCTCCTGCCTCAGCCTCCCAAGTAGCTAGGACTACAGGCGTGTGCCGCCATGCCCAGTTAATTTTTGTATTTTTAGTAGAGACAGGGTTTCACCATGTTGGCCAGCCTAGTCTCGAACTCCTGGCCTCAAGTGATCCACCCACCTTGGCCTCCCAAAGTGCTGGGATTACAGGCATGAGCCACTGTGCCCAGCCTTATCTAGGTCATTTTCACAAACCAGGGCTACCTGGTGAAGTGGGGCCAGGAAAAGTCATCCCAACCCCATTCTGAAAGCGCCTTTTGGTGAAATCTAGGTGCGGAGGCTGCACAGAACCCAGACTTTAGCGGCTGTTTGAAGCTCACATGCTAATGATGTTTGTATCCAAATAATAACAAATATCAGATGTATGCACCTGTCCCTCTCATTTGTATATTGCCTGAATGCTTTTCTCAGTGCCTCTTTCCTGGGCCAGATGTGCAGCTGCCACGTGTTCTGGGGTGGCACGGAGGAGGAGGAGGAAATGATACTGAGGTTTAGCACGCTTAAATTTGGAAACTGTTCGGTGCCATCCCTGACAGTTCACCCTAGGATCTGGGGGTGGAGGGTGATGACAGAAGCGGGCAAATAATCTGTGAGTCTTTCAGCCATCGCTGTGTGCCCCACCATACACATACCCTTTTCTAACGTATGCCAAACAATGAAATCTAATCATAATAGATAAGGATTGTAGGAAGAAAGCAATCTAGAACCGATTCTTTCTTTTCTTTCTTCAGAAAGAACCCTTAGGTGAGAAATGTGATTTGAGGTGCACAAGAGGGGTCCTCAGTTTCTAAACACTGCCCCCTAGACCCCCAATACACACATACCCTGCCTCTACCTCCACCTAAAGAGAGGACTCAATACTGAGGTCAGAGCTCCTCTATGTGGGATTATAGTAAAGAAGAACGCAGGAGAGGGGACGGTGGCTGGGGACACAGCAGATGGGCGCTGCCAGGCAGGACTGCTGTGGGCATTGCCAGGGAGAGCCAGGATGCAAAAATGACAGTGAGGGGGCTCCGGCAAGGGCTTCTAGGGCTTTGCTGATCTCCAGGCTCATGTGAGGGCTGACTAGCTTGGGCAGACAGACCTTTTTTCTTTTTTCCCCCCAATAGAAACAAAAGGATAAAATCATTGGCATCATTGCTGGGCATGGTGGCTCACGCCTATAATCCCTGCACTTTGGGAGGCTGAGGCAGGTGAATCACCTGAGGTCAAGGAGTTCGAGACCAGCCTGGCCAACATGGTGAAACCCTGTCTCTACTAAAAATACAAAAATTAGCTGGGTGTGATGGTGGCTGCCTGTAATCCCAGCTACTCAGGAGGCTGAGACACGAGAATCACTTGAACCCGGGAGGCGGAGGTTGCAGTGAGCTGAGATCATGCCACTGCACTCCAGCCTCGATGACAGACCAAGACGCTGTCTCACAAAAAAAAAAAAAAAAAAAAAAAAGGAGAAAGAAAAAAAGAAATCATTGGCATCAATTGGGCTTATTCAATGTAGATTACTGACATGTTATTGGTTTGAAGATAGAAGAAATCGAATTAATAAAAGCCACCCAGCCTGCCTTTTGTGCTTCCGCGAATTCCTTATTGACGTCTGCATCTATCTCAAGCCGCAGATGAACCATCCTTTTCAGCTGCCCTGGATGGCGCGGAGATGAACAGGGTGGAAGAATCATTCCCGGGATCTGTACACTCATCTTCTGCAACTGCAATTTTTCTTCTGCAGTCTCAGTTTTCTCCATCACAGTGGTGGAATCAGAGAGGGGGTTTCCCGGGAGCACAGTGCAGGGTTCCCTTCAAGGAAGAGCAAAGTCCGCCCCAGTGCTGGAAGCTTTTTTGGGAGGCCTGAGGGCCTTCCCACCTTGGATCTCTCTCTTCAGGGCCACCGGACAACCAGTTACCTTTCAGGCGCCAGGCTTTGATGGGTGTGGGAGAACTATTTCCAGGCAGCGGCCCTGGAATCACACCTGCCTCACCTCTGGCCTTGATGTGCCTTAGAGGGACTGAGGGCCGAAGGTCACCTCAGGGATCACCAGGAGACCTAGGGGATAGAGGTAAGGTGTGGGGTGGAGGCTGCAGGCTTCTCTCTGACCCTGGCAGCCTCTTGCCCACCTGCTTGCTAGTTTGATTTCGGTCCTGCCCACTGTCTCTCTCACACCCACCCACCCTGACATCTAGAGAAATGAAACCTCCTTTGCATGACAGGAAGCAGGGGAGTTCCCTGAAGTATGACTGCAAACCTGAAAACATCCCCAAACTAGTCTTCCATCACCACCTGGAAGACACGAGTTGGAAGAGAAACAGAAAGCAACTTTTTTTTTTTTTTGAGACGGAGTCTTACTCTGTCGCCAGGCTAGAGTGCAGTGGTGAGATCTCAGCTCACTGCAACCTCTGACTTCCTGGGTTCAAGTGATTCTCCTACCTCAGCCTCCCGAGTTGCTGGATTATAGGCACGCACCACCATGCCCAGATAATTTTTGTATTTTTAGTAGAGACGGGGTTTCACCGTGTTGGCCAGGATGGTCTCCATCTCCTGACCTCGTGATCCGCCCGCCTCGGCCTCCCAAAGTGCTGGGATTACAGATGTCAGCCTTGGCGCCTTGGCCAGAAAGCAACTTTTAACCCCCAAGACGCTGGCCTTGCTCTCAGGGTTGCTGGCCAGAGGGTTGCAGCCCCACTGGGCAGATGAGGAAACTGAGGCCCATAGTAGGTAAGTGACAAGCTGAAAGCCCCACAGGACCTTGGGGTCAGAGCTGAGACTCCTATAAATCCAGGAATCTCAAACTCAAGTGCCTATGGGAGCCAGGCCCATAGAAGAAGATGTCTTTGGACACCAAGACATTTTTGTATTGAATGTTAAACATGTTCAAGTAGTCTGCACTTCTAGAAGAAATGTTCCCTGTCTGCCATTCTTCTTGAAACACTCCACCTTCTTATCTACACAGTTTTCTCACTTTTGTTTTGTTTTTTTTTGTTTTTTTTTTTTTTAAAGAGACGGGGTCTTGCTATGTCACCTAGGCTGGTCTCGAACTCCTGGGCTCTAATGATCCGCCCTCCTTGGCCTACCAAAGTGCTGGGATTACAGACATGAGTCATCATGCCCGGCTAATTTTTTAATTTTTTTTTTTGTAGAGACAGGGTCTCACTATGTTGTCCAGGCTGGTCTTGAACTCCTGTCCTCAAGTGATCCTCCTGCATCAGCCTCCCAGAGTGCTGGGATTACAGATGTGGGCCACTGCACTCAAAGCTGTTTTCTCACTTTTGATAGTCACAGTTACAAGAAATATTTGTCTACTCCAAGAAGATGTGCAGCACGTTTGTGAAGATAAACAGCAATGGAGCCTGAGACCCTAGCATAGGGTGTGGTAGAGGTGGTGAGGATTCTGGTATATTGCAGACCGCATGCCCTGCCTGCAGGGCTGCCCAGAGCTGGGGAGCTGTATCTGAATGTGAACTTTCCAGGTTTTCAATATTGCCTCAAGTGTTTTGAAATGACTCGGCAGCCCCAGCACAACCACACCTCACCTGCAGGCCCCAACGTGCAGCCTCTACGTTAGCCCTGAATGCTGGGGCGAATCCCCCACAGCTTAGAAGAGGGATGGAGGATGCAGAACTTCAAAGGCAACACTTCCGACTGGGTGTGGTGGCTCATACCTGTAATCCCAGCACTTTGGGAGGCTGAGGCAGGAGGATCATTTGAGGCCAGGAGTTCGAGACCAGCCTGGGCAACATAGTGAGGGCCCATCTCTACCAAAAAATAAATAAATAAATAAGAGATATGTAAAAAATAAAATAAATAAACTTTTTTTTTTTTAAAGAAAGAGGGAATGCTTCAGACCAAGTAACTATCTTACAGAGCTAGGATATTCATTACTTGTCTATAGCAAGAGATAACTCAGGGGCTTAGCAAGAGGAGCACAGAGAGCTTTCTAGATGACTCAGGCTGTGACTGCTGGAACATACTAACTTTGGATTTTTTTTTTTTTTCTTTTAAAAAAGGGACAGTATCCCAAGGATGGTTCATCACAGTCCTGCCCCAAAGTAGAGGGGATGGATTTGTCTGTGTGTCTGATGGTGCATTGGAGACTGGGCTGTTGGATGCCATACCCCCGGCAACCCCCCCCCAGGATTTCCATGGTGTATGGCACCTTTGCTCAAAAAAGGACTAGAACCTGGACAGGGGCTTGATTAATTTCTGTTAATGTCTCGCTTTCTAATCTTACGCAATCTTTTGGTCTTTTGCAAGTAGAAGATAGTCTATAGTCTCCTGGGCACGAAAATGTAAGAAAGTGGCTATAAACCTAAGAATCCATCCATCCGTCCATTCGTCCATCAATTCATCCATCTGTCTGTCTGTCCATCCATCTGTGCGTCCATGCATCCATGGAGCAGATATTTAATGAGCAGCTCTTTTGTGCCAGGAAGGCAATGGAATCAATTGGCAAGTCATCACTGAGAAATAACAACGGAAAAGGAGTGAGTTTGTATGTGCGTATGCATTTTAAACTACTTAGTGATGGTATAACTGAATGAAACAGCCCTGTAGAAAAACAGCAAATATTTGCATTCACTCATGTGTTAGCGTGTGCGTTGAAAAGAATTCTGGAGCAATGTACACTGTTTTAACACTCAAACTCTTAAGAACGGCATCTCTGGGGAATCGTCAATTTCTATGTTGTACGTGTTTGTAGTATTCTGATTTATTATAAAAAACAAGCTTTACTTTCATAGCCAGAGAAAAACCAATAAAGTTGAATACTAGCAATTTTAATGGGAAGAGAAGTTGACAATACCGAGTACTGGAGCAAGGGTGGAGAAGCAGGAGCTCTCACACTCCCTGGCTGGAAGCGGAGATTGGTGTAGTTTGAGGAAGTCACTGACCACATCTAGTTAAGGTGCTCAGGCACACGCCCTTTGACGTGGCAATCCTACATCTAGGAATGTGCCCTAAAGGAATCCAGGTAAGTGGCACCAATGTGCACAAGATGCCAATTGCAACACAGTTTGTCATGGTGAAAAAATCAGAAACCTACTTGTAGACCAGGGTGGCAGGGAGCATATCTATTGTGGAACATTCACACAGGGGAAAATTCTACCACCATTTCAGAAGAATAAACTCAGCCCTACATGGATCAACATAGGTAAATCTTGAAAATAACACTGAGGCCAGGCACGCTGGCTCATGCCTGTAATCCCAGCATTTTGGGAGACTGAGGCAAGCAGATCACCTGAGATAAAGAGTTCGAGACCAGCCTGGCCAACATAGCGAAACCCCGTCTCTACTAAAAATACAAAAATTAGCTGGGCATAGTCATGGGCGCCTGTAATCCCAGCTACTCAGGAGGCTGAGGCAGGAGAATCACTTGAACCTGGGAGGTGGAGGTTGCAATGAGCTGAGATTGCGCCCCTGCACTCCAGCCTCGGCAACAGGGCGAGACTCCATGTCAAAAAAAAAAGAAAAGAAAAGAAAAGAAAATAACATTGAAAGAAAATAGCAAGTGATATTGTGATATGTATTGTGATATGTAAAGTTTGATTCCACTTAGGTATTTTCTTTTTCTTCTTTTACTGTTTTTTTTTTTTTTTTTTTTTTTTTTTTGAGAAAGAGTCTCGCTCTTTCACCCAGGCTGGAGTGTAGTGGTGCGATCTCAGCTCACTGCAGGGTCCGCCCCCGGGGTTCACGCCATTCTCTTGCCTCAGCCTCCCGCGTAGCTGGGACTACAGGCGCCTGCCACCTTGCCCAGCTAATTTTTTGTATTTTTAGTAGAGACGGGGTTTCACCGTGTTAGCCAGGATGGTCTTGATCTCCTGACCTCGTGATCCGCCCGCCTCAGCCTCCCAAAGTGCCGGGATTACAGGGGTGAGCCACTGCGCCCGGCCTCTGATTTTTTACTATTTCTTTTTTTTCCTTCCACCAAATGTAGGTAATTTTTTAAACACCCAAAGCAGTGTTTGCTATAAGTCTATTTATAGCTTCTGGATCCAAAAATAAATGGTAAAAATCTAAAAATATGTGTGGGCATCATATACATCCACCTTGGGGAGTTGTTTCAGCTGAGGAGGAACATGAGGGGACCTTCATCTATGTCTACAATATTGTATTTCCTTTTTTAGTTTTTTTCTTTTGACAAACTGCTGCATACTCAAATGTTGCATTTCTTCTTTAAAACATGATATGACGCCAAGTAGGCAAATATGGATGATTGATCCACAGCTATTCATTTGTATTATTCTTTGTACTTTAAAATTTTTGCCAACCTGGTGGCTGTGAAATGATCTCATTGTTTTATTTTGTATTTCCCTGATGACTCGAGGATTGAGTCACTTTCATGTTGATTGTATATTGCCAGTTCCCATTTTTCGTAATAGCATGAACAATGGAAGGTGAAATAAGGAGTTTTTGTAGAAGGTGGCGAAGGGCACAGGTGGGGGTCCCCTGCAGGCAGGTGGGGGTCCCCTGCAGGCAGGTGGGTGTTCAGGTGTGCAGCCAGGGCAGGCCTTATTGGGGTACAGACCCCATGCTTACGCGATGCCGGCACAGAGGCAGTGGCAAAGTCTTCTAGGTGGTGAGGTTGCCCAGGGACAAATGTCAAGGGGGTGGCGGTGGCCGGGATGAATCTGTGGCTCCTCCACCTTATGCTGGAGCAGAGAGGAGCTGCCTGGGAGGGATGATGCTTGGTGCATGGGGGTCGGTGGGGGGGCGCTGGCACTGAAGTTTCCAGAGGGAAGGAGGGGTCAGCAGAGCGGAGTGTGGCAGAGGTGCCTTGGGAGAGGAAGGCGGATGCATACTGTGAGATTTGTCCCACAGAGGTCTTAGGTGGCCTTGTTGAGGGCACTGTGTGGTGTGGGGATGCCAATTGGAGAGGGTCCAAGAGGGAGTGACAGTGAGTGTAGATGACCCTTTCAAAGGGGCTGCCCAGGAAAAGAAGTGGCGGCTGGGTGCGGTGGCTCACACCGTAATACCAACACTTTGGGAGGCTGAGGCGGGCAGATCACTTAACGTCAGGAGTTCGAGACCAGCCTGACCAACATGATGAAACTCCGTCTCTACTAAAAATACAAAAATTAGCTGGGCGCGGTGGTGTATGCCTATAGTCCCAGCTACGTGGGGGAGAATGGCTTCAACCCGGGAGGTGGAGGTTGGAGTGAGCCGAGATCATGCCACTGCACTCCAGCCTGGGTGACAGAGTGAGACTCCATCTCAAAAAAAAAAAAAAAAGAAGGAAGAGAAGTTGGGAGAGGGAGGGGGGTGGAAGCCTGGAGAAGACACAGGGGCGGGCCCAAGGGGAGAGGCTAAGGAGGCTAAGGGCTCGCTTGCACAAGCTCCCAGGCATTCCTGGAGTCCTCACTGCTGTGTGCTGGGCTGCGCAAGGCACACAGGGCAGCCGGTAAGTCCCCACCTCAATGCCTTCTCTACCAGGGCTGTCTGTAGGGCTAGAACACGTCCTCAATACTAAACTCAGCCGGGCACAGTGGCTCACACCTGTAGCCACAGCACTTTGGGAGGCCAAGGCGGGAGGACCACTTGAGGCCAGGAGTTCAAGTCCAGCCTGGGCAACATAGTGAGATTCCCCCATCTCTACAAAAAAAAACTTAAAACGGCCGGGCGCGGTGGCTCACGCTTGTAATCCCAGCACTTTGGGAGGCCGAGGCGGGCGGATCACGAGGTCAGGAGATCGAGACCACGGTGAAACCCCGTCTCTACTAAAAAATACAAAAAATTAGCCGGGTGTGGTGGCGGGCGCCTGTAGTCCCAGCTACTCGCAGAGGCTGAGGCAGGAGAATGGCGTGAACCTGGGAGGCGGAGCTTGCAGTGAGCCGAGATTGCGCCACTGCACTCCAGCCTGGGCGACAGAGCGAGACTCCGTCTCAAAAAAAAAAAAAAAAAAAAAAAAAAAACTTAAAACTAGTCGGACATGGTGGTGTGCACCTGTAGTCCCAGCTACTCTAGAAGCTGAGGCGGGAGGATCTCTTAGGTCTAGGAGGTCAAGGCTGCAGTGAGCTATGATTGTGCCAGGGAACTCCAACCTGATGACAGAACAAGACCCTGTCTCTTAAAAAAGAAAATGCTTGGCCAGGCATGGTGGCTTATGCCTGTAATCCCATCACTTTGGGAGGCTGAGGTGGGCGAATCACCTAAGGTCAGGAGTTCGAGACCAGCCTGGCCAACATGGCGAAACCCCATCTCTATTAAAAATACAAAAATTGCCGGGCACAGTGGCTCACACCTGTAATCCCAGCACTTTGGGAGGCCGAGGCGGGCGCATCACGAAGTCAGGAGATCGAGACCATCCTGGCTAACACAGTGAAACCCTGTCTCTACTAAAAATACAAAAAATTAGATGGGCATGGTGGCGGGCGCCTGTAGCCCCAGCTACTCGGGAGGCTGAGGCAGGAGAATCGCTTGAACCCGTGAGGCAGAGGTTGCAGTAAGCCGAGATCATGCCGCTGCACTCCAGCCTGGGAGAGAGAGTGAGACTCCGTCTCAAAAAAAAAGAAAAGACAATGCTCAGTCCTTCACGGAACAGCCTAGCTCAGTGACTGTGAACCCAGTGGTGGCAATAAGAGGGATCAGCTGTCATTTGCTGTTTCTCTTTAATGTGCCAAGCGCTGTGCTCAACATATCTATGCATGACCTCATTTCATCTCCCCTCGGTTCCATGGGGGAAGCACTATGTTGTCATCCTCAGGTCATAGCTGGGAAACACGAAGCTTGGAGAAGTGAAGCACAGAGCCCAAGACCACTCTGGGAAGTGGCAGAGCCGGGTTCCCACATGAGGTGATTGCCTCCAGAACCCAGTGAAGAAATGACATCAGTGTGGGCCAACACCAGGGGTGCACTCCTGCAGGAGGTGGGGTCCAGCCACTGTAGGCAGAGGCCTGGGCAGGGGCACAGGGGCAGAATCACGGGACCTGGGGAGATATGCAGGCAGCGCCATTTAGAAATGATGGTGATGCAGCTGATGTTATGAATGTCCTCATTGCCTGCCTGCTTGTCTCCCACACACTACATACTCATTTTCATTTTCTTTTTTGATATTCTGTTTGTTTGTTTGGAGATAGGGTCTCGTTCTGTTGCACAGGCTGGAGTACAGTGGTGTCATCATATCTCACTGCAGCCTCAACCCCCTGGGCTCAAGCGATACTTCCCACCTTGGCCTCCCAATAGCTGGGATTACAGGTGCACACCACCATGCCCGACTTGCAGAGTCATTTTCTTACGGCACAAAGACACATAACTCTGCACTGGTTCATCAACCTCTTCCTCCAAACCGGCTCTGAGCAAGTCACTCCTGTCTTACAAACACCGGCTTCCTGCTGCGGGGGAAACCACACCCATCTTAGTTGACGGCAAAAGCCCCTTGTGATGTGGTCTTGTCAGCTCTTCACCTTTCTTCCCTATTTGTGAGGGCTTTTGTGACTGCTGGAGAGCATTCCACAGCCCCACCTCCCGAGCTTGAGTCCTGCTGCTGCTCTGCTCCTAGAGTGCTACCTTTTCATTTCATACCAGTGCCCTCTGGGGACTCCAGGGCTTCACCGGTCTCCCAGCCTCCCTTGAGCTCGTGTCTCCAGGACTGGCAGTGTACACTCAGCAGGGGCTCCATCGAGGGCCCCTCACACACCAACCCCAGGGAAGCCAGCATTTGACTTGAACTGCACTGCAAAATCAGATGCCACACAACTTTTGGAATTGGCATTGATCAGGAAAATGATTTAAAAGGTGGGGGATGCTGTTTATTGAATAAAGGATAGCGTTGCCCCTCCCATGTGAGGCTCCCAGGAAAGAGTACCTGGTAAGCCTATGCAACCAAGTACATTAGAGTCTTTTGAAGTTACATTTGGAATTGGGACGAGGTAGGAAAAAAATCTATGCTCATTGGATACAGAATGCAATTGTCTGTTGGTGCAGGAACTGAAGAATCTGCAGCAAATTATATTTAAGACTCTATTGTCGCAGGCGGATTAGCTAATGCTTGATTTTAAGTGTAGGCTTCTAATGCTATTACTCCTGGTTAACTCTGCCTGGCAGGTAACCTTGTGGAACAAATGACTGCATTGCTTGAATAACATATTTGATCAAACAGGACAATTCTTTCAAAAATTGAGTTCTCTGTGGCAATTTGAGACCTGTGATCAGCAAATTAGATGATTACAGCAGGGATAAAAATAGTCTTCTAACAATGTCCAAGGTATAATGTGATTTGAATTTCAAAATGTGGAACATGTGGTAGGAAAATGCACGGTTGGGTAAATATGACTAGACATTATCAGATTTGATTTCTCTTTCTAGCCTTGCTCGGAGCTAGAGCCTAATTTTGCCCGAATAAACTCCAATCTCGTTTGTGTATGAGTTAGAGGGATGGACATGTATTGGGTGCCATGCTCTGAATCTTAAAGGGCTCCATGAGGCCGGGCGCGGTGGCTCACGCTTGTAATCCCAGCACTTTGGGAGGCCGAGGCGGGCGGATCACGAGGTCAGGAGATCGAGACCACAGTGAAACCCCCTCTCTACTAAAAATACAAAAAATTAGCCGGGCGTGGTGGCGGGCACCTGTAGTCCCAGCTACTCGGAGAGGCTGAGGCAGGAGAATGGTGTGAACCTGGGAGGCAGAGCTTGCAGTGAGCCGAGACTGCACCATTGCACTCCATTCCAGCCTGGGCGACAGAGCGAGACTCCGTCTCAAAAAAAAAAAAAAAAAAAAAAGGGCTCCATGGCTCTACCTGCCTTAGAAACTAAAAGTCAGTGTGAACCTCTGCATCATGTATTTATCCACATGGTACCAAATAACCATCATGAAAGAGTAAGCTGTCCGTGTTCCACACAGGGAAGATGGCATTGGAAAACCCTTGACTCCCACCACCTGAGGACCAGGGTTTTTTGTTGTTGTTGTTGTTGTCAGGCACAGTGGGCAGAGAAATGACAACAACTCTGGCGAACTCTAGCAAGTACATTCTTTTTTGGGAGACAGGGTCTCACTCTGATGCTTAGGCTGGAGTGCAGTGGCACAATCATGGCTCACTGCAGACTCAACCTCCCAGGCTCAGGTGATTCTCCTATCTCGGCCTCCTGGGTAGCTGGTACTCCAGGCATGCGCCATCACGCCCAGCTAATTTTTGTATTTTTTTTTTGTTTTTTTTGAGACGGAGTCTCGCTCTGTCACCCAGGCTGGAGTGCAGTGGCGCGATCTCGGCTCACTGCAAACTCTGCCTCCCAGGTTCACGCCATTCTCCTGCCTCAGCCTCTCTGAGTAGCTGGGACTACAGGCGCCCGCCACCACGCCCGGCTAATTTTTTTGTATTTTTAGTAGAGACGGGATTTCACAGTGGTCTCGATCTCCTGACCTCGTGATCCGCCCGCCTCGGCCTCCCAAAGTGCTGGGATTACAAGCGTGAGCCACGGCGCCCAGCAACCAGCTAATTTTTAAATTTTTTGTAGAGATGGAGTTTTGCCATATTGCCCAGGCTGGTCTTGAACTCCTGGGCTCAGGCGATCTGCCCACCTTGGCCTCCCAAAGTGCTGGGACTAGAGGCATGAGCCACTGTGCCTGGCCGCAAGTGAATTCTGTGAGCTGAGGCGGGATATGAGGATATGGTCTGCTCAACCACAATTCAGTGTCTCCAGGGTTGGTGAATCGCTCGCTCTTTCTCCATCGCTAACCCAAGAGTTAGATCAAGGGGCCACATCACCTCCTTTCTCTGGTCCTTCTTGCTAACACATCTCCTCAGGACATCCATTCACCCAAGTTGACTGAGCTGCCATTTTCACCCTAGTGTCTCTTGTGGCCTCATCTGACTTTAGCTGAATAGCAGAACATAAGCGACTTGGTCAAGGGGTATTTGCAGCCAATGAGAGAGAGGCCAAAGCACGGATTACTAGCAAGTGGAAAAAGCTCCTCTTACAAGGGAACTTTGATTTCTACTTACTAGCAGCTCCTAGGGTTCCTGAGTATAGACATGATTGATTAATATGATGTCATTTACCCATTCGGGACTTAGCCTTTATTAGCACCAATGATTAAGAGCTGCCTGTGACAACACTGCCACTTAAAAAGCTTTGACTTCCAGAAATGCAGCATTCCAACAAGTTACATATAAGGCATTCTTATTTCAGCATATTCTAGCACCCTCTGTAATACGGTGGGTTGCTAAATGACCTATGAATTAATATTTACCTCAAATGTGTTTTTTTGTTTGTTTGTTTGTTTGTTTTTTTGGATGTCACCCAGGCTGGAGTGCAGTGGCATGATCTCAGCTCACTGCAATGTCCACCTACCTGGTTCAAGTGATTCTCCTGCCTCAGCCTCCTGAGTAGCTGGGACTGCAGGCGCCCACCACCACACCTGGCTAATTTTTTGTACTTTAGTAGAAATGAGGTTTCACCACGTTGGCCAGGCTGGTCTTGATCTCCTGACTTCAAGTGATCCGCCCACCTCGAACCTCCCTAAATGCTGGGATTACAGGCGTGAGCCATTGTGCCTAGCCTCAAGCGTACTTTCAAATTTGCTGTTACCTCAATGTGTCAAGCTCTCAAATTTATGAAACTTTGGAAATAGAAATTTTTTATTGCCATCTTTTTGCTTAGAAAATGCCAAATGTAGGCCGGACACACTGGCTCACGCCTGTAATCCCAGCACTTTGGGAGGCCAAGGCAGGCGGATCACCTGAGGTCAGGAGTTCAAGACCAGCCAGGCCAACATGGTGAAACCCCGTCTCTACTAAAACTATAAAAATCAGCAGGGCATGGTGGTGGGCGCCTGTAGTCTCAGCTACTTGGGAGGCTAAGGCAGGAGAATCGCTTGAACCTGGGAGGCGGAGGTTGCAGCGAGCCAAGATCATGCCTCTGCACTCCAGCGTGGGTGACAGAGTGAGACTCCATCTCCGAAAAAAAAAATACCAAATGTAGGCCGGGCAAGGTGGCTTACGCCTGTAATCCCAGCACTCTGGGAGGCTGAGGCAGGTGGATTACCCGAGGTCTGGAGTTTGAGACCAGCCTGGCCAACATGGTGAAACCCCATCTCTACTAAAAATACAAAAAAAATTAGCCGGGCATGGTGGCAGGTGCCTGTAATCCCAGCTTCTCAGGAGGCTGAGGCAGGATAATCACTTGAACCTG
Organism: Hylobates moloch; assembly: GCF_009828535.3. NCBI lineage: Eukaryota > Metazoa > Chordata > Mammalia > Primates > Hylobatidae > Hylobates > Hylobates moloch. Next base: position 58,186,682 of record NW_026652287.1, on the reverse strand, counting down.
GGAGGCGAAGGTTGCAGATAAGGCTTGTCTCAAGCTCTTGGCTTTAAGTGATCTGCCCAACTCGGCCTCCCAAAGTGCGGGGATTATAGGTGTGAGCCACCACGCCCAGTCAAAAACTCACTGCTTTTTAAGACTAGAACATCTCTGCCTAAGGTGAAGAAATAACTTGCTAGTCCTATCATTTGACTAAATACCATTACATGTAGATTTACAAATGCATTTATTAGGATAACTGTAGTATTAAAACTTGCCAGAGGGTTGGGTGCGGTGGCTTATGCCTGTAATCCCAGCACTTTGGGAGGCCGAGGGGGGGTGGATCATGAGGTCAGGAGATCAAGACCATCCTGGCTAACACGGTGAAACCCCATCTTTACTAAAAATACAAAAATTAGCCGGGTGTGGTGGTACGCGCCTGTAGCCCCAGCTACTCAGGAGGCTGAGGCAGGAGAATCGCTTGAACCCAGGAGGCAGAAGTTACGGTGAGCCAAAATCGCGCCATTGCCCTCCAGCCTGGGTGGAAAAGCGAGACTCCATCTCAAAAAAATAAAATAAAATAAAATAAAATAAATAAATAAATAAATAAATAAATAAAACTTGCCAGAAAAGCTGGCGCAGTGGCTCATGCCTGTAATCCCATCACTTTGGGAGGCCGAGGAAAGCTGGCGCAGTGGCTCATGCCTGTAATCCCATCACTTTGGGAGGCCGAGGAGGGCGGATCACCTGAGGTCAGGAGTTTGAGACCAGCCTGGCCAACATGGAGAAACCCCGTGTCTACTAAAAATACAAAAATTAGCCGGGTGTGGTGGTACGCGCCTGTAGTCCCAGCTACTCAGGAGGCTGAGGCAGGAGAATCGCTTGAACCCAGGAGGCAGAAGTTACGGTGAGCCGAAATCGCGCCATTGCCCTCCAGCCTGGGTGGAAAAGCGAGACTCCATCTCAAAAAAATAAAATAAAATAAAATAAAATAAAATAAAATAAAATAAAATAAAATAAATAGATAGATAAATAAAACTTGCCAGAAAAGCTGGCGCAGTGGCTCATGCCTGTAATCCTATCACTTTGGGAGGCCGAGGAGGGCGGATCACCTGAGGTCAGGAGTTTGAGACCAGCCTGGCCAACATGGAGATACCCCGTCTCTACTAAAAATACAAAATTAGCTGGGTGTGGTGGTGCGTGCCTGTAGTCCCAGCTACTTGGGAGGCTGAGGCTGGAGAATGCCTTGAACGCGGGAGGTGGAGGTTGCAGTGAGCTGAGATTGTGCCACTGCATTCCAGCCTGGCAACAGAGTGAGACTCCGTCTCAAAAAAAAAAAAAAAAATTTGCCAGAACTACGTCAATGTCAAAAATAAGGTCTCTCCAACTTCATACAAATATGGTTACAGATTTTATTCTTTTTGAGATGGAATCTTGCTCTGTCGCCCAGACTGTACTGCCATGGTGCCATCTTGGCTCACTGCATATGGTTAGGAATTTCAAATGGCTGCTTTTTTCTTTAGATTTTTGCCAAATGAGATAAAATACCAAGTTGAAAATAAGCAGTATTTATTTGTTCATTCACCCTTCCTTGTATGCACTGGCACACATGATGAAGCACTGTTAGTCAAACACAAGACTCCGAAAGACCACCACTCGAAGAATATTCAGTAAAAAGTCATGTGAGTGGCCAGATGCGGTGGCTCATGCCTACAATCCCAGCACTTTGGGAGGCCGAGGCAGGCAGATCACCTGAGTTCGGGAATTCAAGACTAGCCTGGCCAACATGGTGAAACCCAATCTCTACTAAAAATACAAAAATCAGCCGGGTGTGGTGGCGGGCACCTGTAATCCCAGCTACTTGGGAGACTGAGGTGGGAGAATCTTGAACAGGGGGGAGGTGGAGGTTGCAGTGAGCCAAGATCGTGCCACTGCACTCCAGCCTGGGTGACAGAGCAAGACTCCTTCTCAAAAAAAAAAAAAAAAAAGTCGTGTGAGCAGCCAGACGTGGTGGCTCACACCTGTAATCCCAACACTTTGGGAGGCTGAGGTGGGCGGATCACGAGGTCAGGAGTTCGAGACCAGCCTGGCCAACATGGTGAACTGCCGTCTCTACTAAAAGTACATAAAAAAAAAAAGTCACGTGAGCTGTACACGAGGCCTGTAAGTGGGCAGCAATCATTAGCAAGGCACTTGGTGACTCCATCAGTGCTCAGCGAAGAGGCTGCATCATGCGCTTGGCTGACATATAACTCTACCTCGCATTTTTTTCTTTTTATTTTTTTTTGAGACGGAGTTTTGCTCTCGTTGCCCAGACTGGAGTGCAACCTCCGCTCACCGCAACCTCCGCCTCCCGGGTTCAAGTGATTCTCCTGCCTCAGCCTCATGAGTAGCTAGGATTATAAGCATGTGCCACCACACCTGGCTAATTTTTTTTGTATTTTTAGTAGAAATGGCATTTCTCCATGTTAGTCAGGCTGGTTTTGTACTCCCAACCTCAGGTGATCCGCCCACCTCGGCCTCCCAAAGTGCTGGAATTACACACGTGAGCCACTGTGCCCGGCCTTTTTTGTTGTTGTTTTTTTAATGAGATGGAGTCTCACTCCGTCACCCAGGCTGGAGTGCAGTGGCATGATCTCGGCTCACTGCAACTGCTGCCTCCTGGTTCAAGTGATTCTCCTGCCTCAGCCACCCCAGTAGCTGGGATTACAGGTGTGTGCCACCACGCCTGGCTAATTTTTTTTTTTTTTTTTTTTGAGACAGAGTTTTGCTCTTGTTGCCCAGGCTGGAGTGCAGTGGTGTGCAGTGGAGCGAGTGGAGTGCAATCTCAGCTCACTGCAACCTCTGCCTCCCAGGTTCAAGGGATTCTCCTGCCTCAGCCTCCCGAGTAGCTGGGATTATAAACATGTGCCACCACATCCAGCTAATTTTGTATTTTTAGTAGAGATGGGGTTTCTCCATGTTGGTCAGGCTGGTCTCCAACTCCCAACCTCAGGTGATCTGCCTGCCTTGGGTCCCAAAGTGCTGGGATTACAGGCCTGAACCACCATGCCCAGCCTTAATTTTTGTATTTTTACTACAGGTGGGGTTTCACCACGTTGGGCAGGCTGGTCTCCAACTCCTGACCTCAAGTGATCTGCTCAACTCAGCCTCCCAAAGTGCTAGGATTACAGGCGTGAGCCACACGCCCAGCCGCATTTTCTTCTTTTCCTTTTTTTTTTTTTGAGACGGAGTCTCGCCCTGTTGCCCAGGCTGGAGTGCAGTGGCACGACCTCAGCTCACTGCAAGCTCCACCTCGTGGATTCATGCCATTCTCCTGACTCAGCCTCCTGAGTAGCTGGGACTACAGGCCCCCACCACCATGCCTGGCTAATTTTTGTATTTTTAGTAGAGATGGAGTTTCACCGTGTTAGCCAGGATGGTCTCGATTTCCTGACCTTGTGATCCGCCCGCCTTGGCCTCCCTAAGTGCTAGGATTACAGGCATGAGCCACCACGCCCGGCTGCATTTTCTTCTTAAAAGCAGTTTTAGGCTACTATGTTAAAAGTTATCCAAATAAAAATTCACTTATTCTTTAGGCTAAGATCTGATTCCTTATGGCCTTTAACCAGTCCTAAGAAGTTACACCTAGGAATCCTCTTCAGTGTGGACATTACCTCACCACTACTGCCACTGATGGCCAATAAACCTGGTGTGAGCAGCCACCAGTGCAGGGCGTGGTGAGACAAATACCAGGTGGACTCCTCACTTCCAGCTTAGGGGGCACCAGGAGGCAGACAGGCTGCAGCTGAAGCCCACTTCTAAAGTCTTCTTTCCATCAAATACATTGAAAAATGTATGTGACTGAAAGAGTTAAGCCTCAAGGCTGGGTGAGGTGGCTCACACCTGTAATCCCAGCACTTTGGAAGGCTGAGATGGGCGGATCACCTGAGGTCAGGAGTTTGAGACCAGCCTGGCCAACACGGTGAAACCCCGTCTCCACTAAAAATACAAAAATTAGCCGGGTGTTGGCCGGGCGCGGTGGCTCACGCCTGTAATCCCAGCACTTTGGGAGGCCGAGGCGGGTGGATCACGAGGTCAGGAGATCGAGATCATCCTGGCTAACACGGTGAAACCCCGTCTCTACTAAAAATACAAAAAATTAGCCGGGCGCAGTGGCGGGCGCCTGTATTCCCAGCTACTCGGGAGGCTGAGGCAGGAGAATGGCGTGAACCCGGGAGGCGGAGCTTGCAGTGAGCCGAGATCGCGCCACTGCACTCCAGCCTGGGAGACAGAGCAAAACTCCGTCTCAAAAAAAAAAAAAAAAAAATTAGCCGGGTGTGGTGGCACACGCCTGTAGTCCCAGCTACTTAGGAGGCTGAGGCAGGAGAATCGCTTAAACCCGGGAGGCAGAAGCTACAATGAGCCAAGATTGTGCCCCTGCACTCCAGCCTTGGTGACAGAGCACCCTGTCCCTGTCTCAAAAACAAACAAACAAACAAACAAACAAACAAAACAAAAGAAAGACAGACAGACTTGAGCCTCAAGTATGAGAAGTATGAAGTCAAAAAACAGAAATTGATATAGCCACAATTAAGGCTGACTGCTACCTTAAGTTACCAGACACAGCTCATAAAACCAGCTGTCTCAAAGACAGTATTATCTTTATTAAAAAACGGATAGATATAGCAGCACTTACAAAACAGTTCATCAAAGGCATTGTACACTGTCAACTGATAATGTGGAGACGGCAGCACCCTGCCCAGCTGGCTGTGGGCTCTGCACAATGCTTGCCCGCAACCACCTGCTCCACTTGGTACAACGCAGCCCAGAACACCCGCGGGGAGAGCCACACCACCGCGGCCGTCCACAGCTTCAAGCTTTTGTTGTTGTGTGAGTCCCTCAGGTCAAGTAGCACCTTCCATAGCAGCATCGGGAGCACGCACTGGTGTCTGGAGGTGGCTGGTGTACTTGACCCACTTATTTAAAAAAAACCTATAAGCATTCAATAAAAAACACTTTGCCCTGTTTGATGCCATCCACAGAAATACTTCTGTTGTGGAAAAAACACTCTACCATTCAGATATCTGTAAAAGCAAACGCACGCCTCTGCTGCAACAGACAGAAGAGAACGTGGAGCAGGCGCTTCCGCGCAACTGTCTTTGGTGGAGAAGGATGGGGTGGTCACGCCATTTCCGGCCCGCTGCTCTGCTTCTTATCGCTGTGTGGCGGGGTGAGGAGCCCACTGGGGAGAGGAGAAGCCCTATTTTGTTCAGACAACATGGCTTTCTTTGTTTGGGCTTTGTCCTGTTGGTAAGAATAAAAGGGACAACACGTTATAGTAGAACATATACTTGGGCTTCAATTACCATAGGCTTTTTCTTTTTTAATTTTTAAATTTTTTTTTTTCAAGATGGAGTCTCACTTTGTCACCCAGACTGGAGTACAGTGGTGGGATCTCGGCTCACTGCAACTTCTACTTCCCGGGTTCAACCGATTCTCCTGCCTCAGCCTCTTGAGTAGCTGGGACTACAGGCGCCCACCACCATACCCAGCTAATTTTTGTATTTTTAGTAGAGACAAAGTTTCACCATGTTGGCCAGGCTGGTCTTGAACTCCTGGCCTCAAGTGATCGGCCCACCTCGGCCTCCCAAAGTGCTGGGTTTACAGGCCTGAACCACCGTGGCTGGCCTATTTAGACAGTTTTAAGAATTTGGCCAAGAAGGACTGAAAGGAGCAGCAGCACTGACCAGCAAATCCAAGCTGTCTCTGTGGGTCTGTATGTTGTGTGCATCTTCATCAGCGACGCCCCTGAAGTGCTTCAGTTTTGAGCTCCCCGTCTCCCTTATAACCATGGCAAATGGAACCATCCACTTGACACAGTTCTCTATGTCGCACCACTGATACCCTGCGGTGAAGACATCATAGGCTTAATCTGAGGCTGACAACTGGATGTAAGCTTAGTACACCTTGTTTGCGCATGCGTTGGAAAGCCAACTTACCTGAAACCTTTTGAATCAATTCAGATGAAGAGAAATGATACAAGGCCGAAGCAGCAAGTATACCATAAGGAAATTCGAGGCAGTCAACATCCAGGACACAGAGATCCAACAGCTACGGAGAAGAAAAGAACGCTGAGATGGATGCCACCACACGCCTCTTCTAGACTTCCTCACTCCAGCTGCAGGGAAGGTGGCCCCACGGACGTGATGGAGCCACTTACCTCTGCAATCTGTATAAAGATTTGCTGGGGATACTGCGGCAGTAGCACTTCATGTAAGTCATTTAGATATGCAACCTGCATGTATACATTCAGCCAGGACACAATAGTCAGGGGACTTAAACGCCACTTAAGGGCCTAAAGGAAAACAGAGAGAAAAGAGACCGATGATTGAGAAAAGAAGTTCAAAGTGTAGCCATGTTCCATGCCACAATGTGTCCAGCTGGAGAACACCTCCCAGAGGCACCCACACTTCAGGTGGAAAAGATCTGCCGTACGCATTTAAAAAATGGCTGGAAAATTCACTGGAACCCACCTTCATAATCATTAATTCCATGGTGAGAATTTCATCTCCTGAACAAGCTCCATCTGTCACATACGCAAACTGGTGCAACTTTGGAGGATAGATTTCCTGAAAGGAAGTAAAAGATGCCACTAGCACCAAAGCCAATCTCTAACAGTCTCAATTTATAATGCATCCAAAATGACTTCTCAGCACCCTAGCATGGAAAGAGAGAGGGTGCACTGATGGGATTAACACAGAAGCCACTCCAATGGTTGTTAAAAAAAAAAAAAAAAAAACAGAAACACAACTCCTACCCACCCTTAAATAAATGGATGGAACTTTGACTCACTGTGGGTACTCTTGAAATATCCCCTTTTTAGTACCTTTAACACATTTGAAAGTTGGGCCCATACACCCTTTGATAATCATACACAAATTTTTAATCTTTTCTTTTTTCTTTTTTTTTTTTTTTTTAGACAGAATTTCCCTCTGTTGCCCAGGCTGGAGTGCAGTGGTAGGATCTCGACTCACTGCAGCCTCTGCCTCCTGGGCTCCAGCAATTCTCTTGCCTCAGCCTCCCGAATAGCTGGGATTACAGGCACATGCCACCACGCCTGGCTAATTTTTGTATTTTTAGTACAAACGGTGTTTCACCATGTCTCAAACTACTGGCCCAAGTGACCCAGCTGCCTTGGCCTCCCAAAGTGCTGGGATTATAGGCTTGAGTCACCACCCCGGGCCCAAAATTATTATCTTAGTCCAAAGTTCTTTTTTTCTTTTTTTACTCAGTGTAACTACATGAACCTAGGTCTTCCATACCCTCACTACTTTTCTCTTCCTGGTCACCTTCCAGCCTTTTTTCTTTTTGGCATGTGTCTTAACTTTACAGGGTAGCAAATTAGAAAAATTTAGGATGAGTGCTATAGACAAAGCGCCAACCTCTTCCCCCAATCTCAGTGGAGCTCGAGAAATAACACACATTATAGAACAAATATTTGAAAATGATTTACCTCAAGTTTGGCTGCAATAAATAAAGATGAAATCCCAATAAGCTGTAAAAGAGTTTTTACAACATTTTCTTGTGTCGCCATATACCGGTCAAAGAAATCTTGTGCCAAGTAAAAGGTCTCCCTGTGAAGTTTATAGACTTCACACACCTGAAAACATATTTAGTAAGTTTTAGAACAGTTACTTGAGGGAGGGGAAAAAAAAACCAAAACTTGTAATGACTTTGGTGAAGGACAATATAAAATGCAAAGTTCCTGAACTCAACAATTGATAGTTTTTTGTTTTTTGTTTTTTGTTTTTGAGAGGGGTCTTATTCTGTCGCCCAGGCTGGAGTGTAGTGTTGTGATCTTGGTTCACTGCAACCTCCACCTCCCAGGCTCAAGCGATTCTCTTGCTTCAGCCTCCCAAGTAGCTGGAATTACCAACACCCGCCACCATGCCCAGCTAATTTTTGTATTTTTAGTAGAAATGGCGTTTTACCACATTGGCCAGGCTGGTCTTGAACTCCTAGCCTCAAGTGATCTGCCTGCTTCAGCCTCCCACAGTGCTGGAATTATAGGGATGAGCCACAGTGCCCAGGCTAACAACTGATAGGTTTTAAATGAGGGGCCCTTCTGGCCTGTCCCACCTTCACCTGCCTGGGATGTGAATCATCCCCTTGCCCGCACATCCCCGTGGAGTAGGCCACCTGCCTGTTAGTCACTCAGTAGCACACAGGTTATCAGATGGACTGTCACAGCACAGCAGTGCTGGTGTTCAAGCAAGCAGCCCCTATTTTACTGAATAATGGCCCCACAGGGCAAGAGTAGTGATGCTGGCTATTTGGAAACGCCAAAGAGAAGCCATGAAGTGCTTTCTTTAAGTGAAAACGTGAAAGTAGAGGAATAAAAACATAGCATATCTAGAGCTCAGTACTATCTGTTGCTTCAGGCATCTCCTGCGGGTCTTGGGATGTACCCCCGAGGATGAGGGGTACTTCTGTAGTTACACACTCAACTTCTACATGTTTTCATGAAGCGGGTCTGCCTAAGATGTCCTTCCACTTCAGAAGAAAAGCCCACTTCTCACCCATTCAAGTCTTACAAGGTTGTCTAGGAAGCTTCCCTTAATCAAGAAACTACACGCTACCGCAGTTCATCCCAGTAAGAGATACACTACCAATAAAATCTCATCTTTTATGTTTAACCATTATCTATCAAATTTTGTTATACTTGTTCTTTTGATTAACTGTTAAAGAGAAATAAAATAGTGTGGACCAAGAAAAGATTTGAGTTGGGTGCTGGAGCTCACACCTATAATCCCAGCACTTTGGGAGGCCAAGGCAGGGGGATCCCTTGATCTCAGGAGTTGGAGACCAGCCAGGGCAACATAGCGAGACCCCATCTCAACAAAAAATAAAAAATTGGCAGGGTATAGTGGCTCATGCCTGTAGTCCCAACGACTGGGGAGGCTGAGGCAGGAGGAATGCTTGAGCCCGGGAATTGGAGCCTGCAGTGAGCCGTAACTGCACTACTACACTCCAGCCTGGGTGACAGAGCAACTCTGTCTCAAAACACAGAAGCCAATCCAATGGTCCAAATATCTTTAAAAATCACTTAAAAAAAATTGAGACAGAGTCTCATGGTCACCCAGGCTGGAGTGCAGTGGCGCTATCACAGCTCACTGCAGGCTCCAACTCCCACGATCAAGCAATCCTCCCACCTTAGCCTCCCCACTAGTAATGACTACAAGCGTGAGCCACTATACCCTGACAATTTTTTATTTTTTGTTGAAATGGGGTCTCGAGGGCCAGGCGCAGTGGCTCACGACTGTAATCCCAGCACTTTGGGAGGCTGAGGCAGGCGGATCACCTGAGGTCAGGAGTTCAAGACCAGCCTGACCAACACGGAGAAACCTCATCTCTACTAAAAATACAAAATTAGCCGGGCGTGGTGGCGTATGCCTGTAATCCTAGCTACTCGGGAGCCTGAGGCAAGAGAATCGCTTAAACCCAGGAGGCAGAGGTTGTGGTGAGCCAAGATCACGCCATTGCACGCCAGCCTGGGCAACAAGAGCAAAACTCCATCTCAAAAAAAAAAAAAAAAAAGACATGGGGTCTTGCTATGTTGCCCAGGCTGGTCTCCAACTCCTGGGCTCAAGGGATCCTTCTGCCTTGGCTTTCCAAAGTGCTGGGATTACAGACATGAGCCACCGTGCCCAGCCAGGATTTGAACAATATATTTTATTAGAATAAATGGGAATGGTGAAAAAGGGAATGGATTCCAAGAAGTTAAAAAAGGGCAATGTCAGACCTGTTTAAGATAAGGTTGTTCATATATGTTTACAATTTATGATAGTAGCTATGAAGGAGGTGATATATGCATCCCAGTGGATACATTTAAAAGCAATTTAGCTGGGCATGGTGGCTCACACCTGTAATCCCAGCACTCTGGGAGGCTGAGGCAGGTGGATCACGAGGTCAGGAGTTCAAGACCGGCCTGGCCAACATGGTGAAACCCCATTTCTTCTAAAAATACAAAAATTAGGCCAGGTGCGGTGGCTCACACCTGTAATCCCAGCACTTTGGGAGGCCAAGGCGGGCAGATCACGAGGTCAGGAGATCGAGACCATCCTGGCTAACACGGTGAAACCCCATCTCTACTAAAAATACAGAAAATTAGCTAGACGCGGTGGTGGGCGCCTGTAGTCCCAGCTACTCGGGAGGCTGAGGCAGGAGAATGGCGTGAACCCGGGAGGCGGAGCTCGCAGTGAGCCAAGATCGCGCCACTGCACTCTAGCCTGGGTGACAGAGCAAGACTCTGTCTCAAAAAAAACAAAAAAAATTACAAAAATTAGCTGGGCGTGATGGCGTGCACCTGTAATCCCAGCTACTCAGGAGGCTGAGGCCAGGAGAGTCACTTGAACCCATGAGACAGAGGTTGCAGTGAGCCAAGATTGTGCCACTGTTACTCCAGCCTGAGTGACAAAGCAAGACTCCATCTCAAAAAAAAAAAAAAAAATCAATTTAATGAATGAACATAATGAACAAAGCTCAAATGTTAACAGTTACAATTTACTGGAAAATACAATCTTAACAATTATTTAAACTTGGATGGAAAAAATTAGATGCCAATTTTAAAACATCTGAAGGATAAAAAGATTTCAGAAATTCTTGCTAAGAATACAAGCAAAACAGAAAGACCACTGCAGTAAATATACCATATAGCTTCAGAGATGGAGAACGTGTTAAGGGAATAAACCACACAGAGGTCCTAATACACAAAAATGCTGGAAATGCTCAGTGCTTTCATGAAGCGAACAGGAAGACTCAAGCTCACCTCCATTAACCAATCCAGAAGAATTGCTCGCATTTTTGGCTGCAGAAGAGGGTGTTGCTCAAGAAAGTGCTGATCCCTTAAGTATGTCTTTTCCTTGTTTAACATGATTTTCCAGACTTCCTCTCTATTTGCCCAGCTACAACAAAACACACAACAAAAATGAGGCCCACAAAGGGGTTAAGAATGCGTCCATGCTATGAGGGATAAAGGGGAACATGGAATAAGAGACCTGGAAGCCACGTGGCAGAGTGGGCACTGACCTCAGTACAGGCAGCGGGGAGCCTCTGGATGGTGCAATAATCCGAGGCTTGCACGTTGAGTTTGGGTAAACCTGCTCATCTTCTTCTTTGTCAGGTGTGGGGATCAGGGAGCAGGGGTCTGCACAGACTGCATTATTGTCCCAAGGCTGTAAATGAAAAATATACAGGAGAGGTGAGATAAGATGCAAACAGCTCTTACATTACCCAAAAACATTACAAATTCACTTGCAACTCAGTAAGATACTAGGCATGACTTCTGAAAGTGCTTCCAAAAAGATACATTATGATATTTTTTGTCACAACTCAAAGATTTGTTTTTTAATGAGTACAGTGCATCTACTAAAATTTCTTAAAAGTAAAACAGAATTGTCAATAAAAATATTTACATAAGCACTTCACATTCATTAGTATAAAAGATCAAAAATGTAAATTGGCTGCCATATGTATTAAAGTCCTCTCAGCTTAAAACAAAAACCCATCAGATGTGACATTTTCTTTTTGTTGCAGGACTAGCCAAATATGTTAAACAATAAAGGACTTTTTCTTTTCCTTAACTCGAAACAAACAGAATGAACATCCACCTAGTTAAAACCAAATCAAGTGATGGTCACAGGTCATACTATGAAGTCTACAGGAAGCTAGCCTAAACACTCCTTAAGACCTCTGAATCTGCTGAGTCTTGCAGGGTAATTCAAATACCCGATGAAATAGGGAACTATTATAAACCAAAGCACTATGCTTTTCTTTTAAAGGTTTCAGATATGTATTCAATTTTCAATATCTGAAAAACACTAAAGTCCATTTAGAATATTTTCATTTTTAAAGCTATTCCTACTCTAAGAAGTCTGTTTGATTTTTAAAGTTATAAAATAGTAACTTTGCTGAAGATATTAGGCAGGTAACAATCCCACTAGCATGGAAGCCATATGAAAGTCTGAGACTTGGCTTTTTTTTTTTTTTTTGAGATAGGGTCTCCCTCTGTTGCCCAGGCTGGAGTGCAGTGGTATGATCTCAGCTCACTGCAACCTCTGCCTCCTGGGGTCAAGCGATCCTCCTGCCTTAGCCTCCTGAGCAGCTAGGACTACAGGCACGCACGAGCACACCCAGCTAATTTTTGTATTTTTTTTGTAGAGATGGGGTTTCGCCATGTTGTCCAGGCTGGTCTCGAACTCCTGGACTCAAGCCATCCTCCCGCCTTGTCTTCTGAAAGTTCTGGGATTACACGCCTGAGCCACCGCACCCGGCATTCTCTATTTTTTTTTAAAGCAGAGACCCACCAGCCTGGCCAACCTAGTGAAACCCCATCTCTACTAAAATACTAAAAATACAAAAATTAGCTGGGTGTGGTGGTGGACGCCTGTAATCCCAACTACTCGGGAGGCTGAGGCAGGAGAATCACTTGAACCCAGGAGGCAGAGTTTGCAGGGAGCCGAGATTGCGCCATTGCACTCCAGCCTGGGTGACAGAGCAAGACTCCGTCCTAAAAAAAAAAAGCAGAGACCATTAACATTGACTAAAGAACAAAATAGACAACTGGGGTCACTATAAATGAACGTGGAAACTCCGGCTGTAAGTGCTACCTCGAAGACACAGCACATAGTGGTGACCACAGCACATTGGGTGCCTTCAGAGGAAGCCCAAGCACTTTCAGTTAGAAGAGCAAAGCCAGATAAAGCTCTTCCCCACCCAATGTACAAAGAATTGGGCATGCAAATTATCCATGACAGCTCCTGCCAACAGCTGTGCGAGCAAGGCTGCTTCCTTTCAGTTCTAGTACTATGTGCGGGTGGCATTTCCTTGACTCAAAAAGGGTCACATTACAACCGCTGTAAGTTGTTCTTCATTCAGGAAGAATGAATTCTAGTCTTGAAGGCATAATGCTGGGTGCCACCCTCTGCAGCCAGATGGCTGGCACATCTGAGAGCAGGCCTTTGGACATAGATGAGTCCAGCAGCAGTTCCCAAACTAGGTGAACCATCAGCAGACAAATGGTTTCCAAAGTTGGCCTTTTTAGGGACCAGTGGATGAGGTAGATTAAGTCTATGTCCTTAACTTGAATGTACACCAAGTTTCAAAGCAAGATCCATCTGACTTTATTTAGGAAGGAACGAGATAACAGTAAGAGATCAACAGGATTCCTAACCACTCCAACTCCTCATGCCAATTTTTCCTTATGTAGGATTATTTTCTGAAAAGTAACAGTCCAGGATTCCACTTCAACAGAAAGATTGAGTCTCGTGCAAAAAAATTAAACAACAAAATGGACGTGTTAAGTAGGTCTTAGATAAAAGGGTATTCTTTTCATTAAGAACAGCCTAAGATGAAAATTAAAAAGCTTCCATGTGGTCTTGATGAAGCAGTTACATAAGAGGTTAGCACAGTGGCTCCAAGTAGCTCAAGACTGTCATACTTGGGGGAAGCTATGATAACTCCACAGAAAAGTTCTATATGTGAACAAGGAAAAAGGTTCTGTTGTACCCCCAAGTTCTAGTTTCATGAAATCTCCACAAAGAAATAACACAGATACTGCTCCATACATAGACAGCTAATATTTAAGCTATCGACTCTACAAAATGTACAGAAATCTGTTGCCATTAATCTCTGGATAACCACGAAAATGCCTTCTAGTGGGAAATGGTAAGGCTATTCCGGCAGCACAGCTATCCACGCTGTGGCCAGGGGACAGAGCCACAATCCGTCCCAGGCCCCCTCGTCACTGCTCAGGCTATCCTTGAGAACAGACATGCTTCTAAAACTCCAAGAATGCAACAGGGACGGCCCTGCTTCATCTTCAACTGGAAGTTTCTTTTCTATTCAAAACACAGCTGGGAAAATAAACAATCCTGAATTTCACAAAGTCAGAATTCATTTTATATTACCTAAAAAATCAACTTGCTTGATTTGAATGTACTTTAAGGGGAGAAAAAAAAAAACTTGGGATATGCCATCTCATTTCCTTCTCTGAAATGATTTCTTTGAATGAAAAAGGAAATCAGCAACCCCCAATAGTCAGTGGACCCTCCTCAGAAATGCTTATTTTGGGGGATCTTACATGCAGTGACAACTGCTATTTAGAACACGGCCCATTATGTTGAAACCCTTCCTGCTTCCAGATGAACTACCCTGGCTGCTGCTCTGCAAAGTGAGTTGCTCCTCTGCTAACCTAGCTTGGATCCCTGCACTCAGGTCGAACACTGTTTCTGTTCAGCGTTTATCTGTGATAGAGTCAGAAGGCCTGACCAGCTAGTTTAGAGATAGGCTGCTTCCCCCACTGGAGCCATAACTACAGTCTCCAGCCATTTCTGAAAGTAAAGAGATAGTACAAGCTTTTCCTGCAAGAAACTTCTGATATTATAATAATTATCACACTGCATGCAGGAAATTTGGCAGGAACTCCTTAAGGTGAGAAAAGAAAAGCAGTCAAAAAAAATGTATTGAGACACCACCTATCATTACACTGAATGTTCCACTGATACTCTTGCTGAGGTCAGGCTGAGCTGGGGATCAATGCAGGTAATTGCTGGAGGGGCTAGAAGAACTTCCAGGGCCAGAAAGAGGAGAAGAATTTGAAACCTGACCTACAGATGATGGAGGAGGTCCTTAAACACCATGACAAGAAAAATAGGTGTAGATAGGGGGAAAGTTGTTGCTTATGAACACCCAGGAACCCTCCCCCAGTTCACCAGCTTTTACAGCAAGGCCGAGGGCCCAACTTTGCCCCTGGATGGCACAGGACTCTGGGTTACTTTCTTCCTCTAACTGAGTCTCAGTTTCCTCCTGGGCAGAAGGGGAGGGCTGAATAATGTGATGTCCATTCTGGTTCTTCCAGGCTAGGCACATATCTGTAATCTCAGACGGTGCCAGTCAGGAACACCAAGCTTCCTGGAATCCCAGGACTGGCCAGTGCCCACTGACAGGTACAGTGCTGGGCCATATGGGCTGTGGCTGCATTAGAGAAGTTCACTCTCACCAGAGTGTCTCCAGCAAGAGACAAGACAGCATGAAACCCCATGTGACCCACAGGGAGAAGGACCTCCACAGAGGCCCAACCCCGGGCGGACCTACCTGGCTCCCACACTGGTCCCTCGCTGTCCTGTCGATTTTGGCCATTTCTTCATCTGGATCCTGCAAAAACTAACATGAAGCCACCCCCATGACCCCAACGAAACACACCAAACAAGACAAAAACAGAGAGAAGAGGAGAAAGCTGATCAGGTTATGAGCTCCGTTCCTGCCCAAGGGACCCCCGCCCCCGCAGGCAGAGCCAAGTCGGGTACCCAGGTGAGATGGGGGGGGATGCTCCCCAACCTGTCTCTTTTGTACTCACAACGGCCACGTTTGCCTTCCTCTTCCTGGAGCGAGCCGAGAACTCCGCGCCACCGTCCTCCTTCATGGTGTCCCGCTCCTTCGCATCCCTGTGGACCCGGGTGGCACCGGGCCGGGTGAGCACCCGCGGCCGCCCCTCCCCCACGCCACCCGTCCCGTCCCGTCCGGCCCCGCGGCGCGGGCACTCACCGCTCTCTGCGCTCCCTCGGCATGATGGGGCTGCTCCGGCCTGAGGCCTGCGGGGCGGCGCGGGGTGAGGCGGCGGCGGGGTCAGGCCGCGGGCCCAGCACCCCTCCCCCCTCGCGCGCGGGCGGCCGGGCGGGCCAGGAAGATGGCCGATGGCGGGGTGGCCTGTCACCCACGACCCGCGCCCCCGCCGACCCCTGACCCGGGGTCCCGCCGACCCCGCCGCCCTCACCAGCCCGTCGCCTCCCGGGGCCCGGGCTGCCTCAGTGTCCCCTCCGCCCCACTCCGCCGCGCTCCCAGCACCCTCCCGGGGCGCCCCGCGCCGCCGCCCGGGGACCCGCGACCCGGCCGCACCCCGCCCCCACCCAGCTCCCCGGCGCGGTCTGGGCCCCAGGAATCCCTGTCCGCAGCCCGCGGCAGTAGCCTCACCAGGGTCTTCTCCGCGGCGGGCGGCGCGCTCCAGTCCCGGCAGGCAGCGGCGGCGACGGCGGCGGCGGCGGGAGTCGGCGGGCAGAGCGCGCGGCGGTGGCGGGATCCGCGCCTGCCCCCTACACCGCGCTGGCGGCCGCGCCGGCTGCTCCTGCGCCCGGCTCAGAGCGGGACATTTAAAATCCCTGCGCGCGGAACCGGCCCCGGCCCGCCCTCGCGCCGCCCCGCCGCGGCTCCCAGCCCCTCAGCGGCCGCGCGGGACTCAGAGCCCGTCCCGCCCCGTCCCTCGCCCCGCCCCCGCGCCCGCCCCTCCACGGCGCCGGCCAGCGAGGCGCAGGGACGGGGAATCAGGGGCGGGGCCGGCGGGAGGGGCGGGGCCAAGTGACAGGGCCTGCGCGCCGAGGGCCGGGGCGCGGGGCGCGGGGCGCGGGACGCGGGGCGGGGCGGCGGGCGGGACGCGGGAGAAGTCTGGCGCGCGGCGGCGAGGGGCGGGCCGCGGGCGCCGGGGGCGGGGCCGAGCGGCGCTGGCGCGGCAAAAAGCCGCGTGGCTGGCGCGGGTGGAATGTAAACACGGCGGGTGACGCGGGTTCGGGCCCCGGCAGGGCCGAGCGGGGGGTATGCGGGGGGGTGGGGGGCCTACCCGAGGAGCGCCGCCCGCCGTTCTGCCGCGCGCGCTGTCCTGCCAGGCACGCCCTCCCCGCCCCCGGGACGCCGGGTTCCGGGCCCTGAGTCCTGGGCGGGGACATCCCCAAGGTCACCGCGCCTGTGCCTTGGCCTAGAACCAAGGCTTCAGGCCACGGGGTCTGGGGCTCCCTGGGGGCCGGCTGCTATTCCTGGCCGCCTGTCCATTCATCCATCAGTGCATTGGGTCGTTCATTCATTCATTTAAGGAATCTGTGAGTTCCTTCCATGCGCCCCTTCCATACGCGCCCCTCCCCCGCAAGCCCTTCCTGGCGCTCTGAAGACCTTTCTGACCCTGGGATTCCCTTGCACCCTATCTCTCGCTTAAAGCCTTCCAGTTGAGGCCAAGTGCGGTGGCTCATGCCTTTAATCCCAGCATTGTGGGAGGCCGAGACGGCTGATCCCTTGGGGTGTTCGAGACCAGCCTGGGTAACAGTGAGACCCTATTTCTACAAAAAAAGAAACAAAAACCCTTCCAGTTGTTTCCCATAAGGATCAAATCCACACTCCCTGTCCTAGGCTACAGGCTTCACAGGACCTGACCCTGAACCCCCACCTTCAGACCTCAGGCCTCCCCTCCACAGCTCCTCTGTCCTTTCTCCCTCAAGACTTGTATTTTTTATTGTGGCAGGGGGTGGGGGGTGGCAGATAGGGATAGGATCTTGCTATGTTGCTCAGGCTGGTCTCAAACCCATAAGCTCAAGCGATCTTCCCGCCTTGGCCTCCCAAAGTGCTGGGAGCCCAGCTCCTACACAATCTTGGTGCCTCTCTGTTTCTTGTCTCTCTCCCCACTTTGCCTATCTTGCTCACTGCTGTATCTGTCAGTTCTTGGCATAGTGCCTGGACCAAGGGAGACACTTAAATTGTGTTTCTGAATGAATGTTTGAAAGACAGGCACTGGCCAAGCCCTTGCAGAGCTTACCGGCTAATGAGAGAGACAGGGAACAATCATCACCTCAGAGTACCCTCTGTACTCAGCTTCAGGAAGATGTGCGTAAAAGAAGGCTCTGGAACGCTCCCAGGGCCCTTCTTAAGCTACAGTCTCAGTCCTGTCCCTCACCCTCCCCTAGCAACCGTTTTCTTGAAGTTAGAGCCAGGGTCTTATCAAAGAGGCTCATAAATTCATGATCCCCCAGGTGCTCTGAGGCCAAGGCTGCTGGGCTACTTGCTCAGCACAGACCCACCAGGCACCTGAACCCCCCATCCTGTGCCCATTAGGAATCACCAGTAACAGGTATCATAAACAGTGTTTCCAAAATGGCAGCATTGGGCTAAGTCCTTCAAAGTATCATCTCAGTTAAACTTCACAGTAATCCTATTCATGTTGATACCATGATTATCCTGTTTCACAGATGGCAACCATCTGCTCCCAAGGATTATTGCGAAGTTTGAGATCATGTAGCTGACTCCTGTACAGTACCTGGCACACAGTAAATGCTCAGTAAATGAGTTATTATAATGATAGTAGACAAGACAGAGTTTTCCTTAGTCATTACAGAAATGTATACACCCACCAGCAAAGATAGAGCCCAAATCCTCCACATCTAGCTGACATGTTCATCAAGAATAGAATGGATACATAAATGTTATATTAATTCAATGGAATACTACACAGCAATAAAAAGGACAACCTATGGAATCATGCAGCAATATGAGAATTTCAGAGACAACATGTTGAGCCCAAGAAGCCAGACAAACTTATCTGAAGTTTCCATTTATTTGAAGTTTAAGAAAAGGCAAAATTATGGTGACAGCAGTCACCATAACAGTATTTACCCCTAGGGTGAGGAGTAATGACCGAGAGGGGACTA
Organism: Hylobates moloch; assembly: GCF_009828535.3. Lineage (NCBI taxonomy): Eukaryota > Metazoa > Chordata > Mammalia > Primates > Hylobatidae > Hylobates > Hylobates moloch. The sequence continues at coordinate 58,168,206 of NW_026652287.1, read as the reverse complement.
GGGAAACTTCTGGGGGCTAGACATGTATGTTTTGATCTGAGTGGTGGTTTCATGGCTGTATACATACATAAAAGCTCATTGATTGATACATACATAAAAGTTCACACCTAGGATTTGTGCACTTTACTGAATGTATCTTATACTCAATAAAAATGAAAGAATTATTATTATTATTTATTTTTTAGATGGAGTGTCACCCAGGCTAGAGTGCAATGATTCGAACTCGGCTCACTGCAACCTCTGCCTCCCAGGTTCAAATGATTCTCCTACCTCAGCCTCCCGAGTGGCTGGGATTATAGGCATGCACCACCACGCCCAGCTAATTTTTGTATTTTTAGTAGAGACGGGGTTTCACCATGTTGGCCAGGATGGTCTCGATCTCTTGACCTCGTGATCCGCCCACCTCGGCCTTCCAAAGTGCTGGGATTTCAGGTGTGAGCCACTGTGCCCAGCCTTATTATTATTGTTGTTATTATTATTTGAGACAGAGTTTAGCTCTTGTTGCCCAGGCTGGAGCGTGATGATGCTATCTCAGCTCACTGCAACCTCCGCCTCCCAGGTTCAATCGATTCCCCTGCCTCAGCCTCCCAAGTAGCTGAGATTACAGGCGCCCACCACCACGCCCGGCTAATTTTTGTATTTTTAATAGATACAGTGTTTCACCATGTTGGCCAGGCTGGTCTCAAACTCCTGGCCTCAAGTGATTCTCCCTCCTTGGCCGCCCAAAGTGCTGGGATTACAGGCGTGAACCTCTGCGCCCAGCCAATAATAATTATTATTTTTTTTAATTTAAGACATAGCAAAGCAAGACACAATCCCTGCCCTCTTGGGAGCTTCCAGTGTGGAAGGGAGGCCGTCACGCATTTGCAGTGTAGCATGATAGGGCTGGGAAGGGAAGAGTCTTGGGGCTATGACTTCATGTGGAGAAGGGGGTATCTAACCCATCCTTGGATGGCAAGAAGTTTGCATGAAGGAAATGGCATGTAAGCCAGAAGGATGAACACATTTAATAGGAACAATAGAAAAGTTGTGTCCAAGATGGCAGACACAGCCTATACAGCAGCTAGGAGTCTTCAGAAACCACTGATGTCTTTTGTTTTTATTTTTATTTTTTATTTTTTTGAGACGGAATTTTGCTCTTGTTGCTCAGGCTGGAGTGCAATGGCGGGATCTCAGCTCACTGCAACTTCTGCCTCCTGGGTTCAAGCGATTCTCCTGCTTCAGCCTACGAAGTAGCTGGGATTACAGGCATGTGCCATCATGCTTGGCTAATTTTGTATGTTTAGTAAAGATGGAGTTTCACCATGTTGGCCAGGCTGGTCTCAAACTCCTGACCTCAGGTGATCTGCCCACCTGGGCCTCCCAAAGTACTGGGATTATAGGTATGAGCTACCGCGCCCAGCCCAGTGTCCGCCTCTCTAGGGCAGCTCACCTTTGGGTGTTTGAGTTCATTTCATTCTGTGCTTGCCTCAAGTCCAGAGTTCCCGAGCATTGGCCCAGCCTTGAGGGAGACTGTGGATTGCATCAGAGGTGGTGAACCAGCTGCTGTGTAGGGAGGGCAACACCTCCCCTTTGCTATGAGACTTTGGGAAAGTTCTCCGACCTCTCTGTGCTTTAATCTTCTCATCTGTAAAATGGGTATAATGCTAATTGTCCCTACGTCATGGGGTTGCTGTGAGGGGTAAATGTATTAATACCCCTCATGTGTTTTCAGCAGTATCTGGCACAAGGTAATGGCTCAATTTGTGTTGTTATTACTCATAAAGAGATTCGGGGGTTATTTGCTTAGCTTCCTATATAGTTCAGGCTCTGATGATGGAGGGCCGGCACCAGGACATGAAGGTTAAGGAGAAGGAAGACCAAGGGATTGCAAGGGGGAAGTCCTTCCCAGATAGGATTCCTTAACATGGGATCCTTGGACAGCCTTCGGAGACCCAGGAGCCTGCCTACTGATGGGCCCATGTGCATTTCCCCGGGCAGCTGGAGCCTAACATCTACCAGCTCCTCAAAGGCGTCTTAGCGGACAATTAAAGAGCCCTGCTGCTAGCGAAGGTTGATCAGGGAAGGTGTGGGCTGTGGCTGGCAGTGGAGCTGGCTAAGGCCTTGCTGCGGGGCCAAGCTGGACATCTGTGGCCACCTGGATGTGCCAGTTATCTTGTGAGGCTACACATGGAAATACCAGAAGAGGAGGGGGCGACACTACACCAGTGTGAGCTGTGAAGTGGGAGCCGAGCAAGATGAACAGGACCAGGCTGTCAACCACAGAGTGTCTGTGGCCCAGCGCCAGGGAACCTGAGCGTGGGAAAGCCCTGGAGGCTTGGCTCCTGTCCTCCCTGGGAGGGGCAATCTGCCTGCACAGGCCCCCCAGCCAGCTAGGCAAGGGCCCAACCCATGCTCCCCAAGGCTTGGTTCCTGCGCAGAACCAGCACACACTGCTGTGTAAAGCCACCAAGGTGGGAAGAATGAAAACCAGTGAATGGGTGCTTCTGTCCCGGCCTAACCTCCTCTTACACTGGGGAGCAAGCCTAGCCATCGCTTCTTTGGATGGAGGCTGCGACCAATGAAAAATTCCAGGGAAAATTAAAATTGGCCTTTTAACTTAGTGTACGATAATGATGGCAGCTGACATTTTTGGATTCTGTGTTAAGTTCAAGGTTGCAAGGGGCAGAGACGGGGTGGGCAGTGGGCACAGCGGCTCACACCTGTAATCCTAGCACTTTGGGAGGCCGAAGTGGGAGGATCGTTTGAGCCCAGGAGTTTGATACCAGCCTGGGCTACAAAGCAAGACCCCCATCTCTACAAAAAATAGAAAAATAAGCCAGGCATGGTGGTGCACGCCGGTAGTCCCAGCTACTCTGGAGGCGAAGGCAGAAGGATCACTGCAGGTCAAGGCTGCAGTGAGCTGTGATCTCACCACTGCACTCCAGCCTGGGTGACACACCAAGCCCCTGTCTCTCTAAAAAAAAAAAAAAAAGAGCAGAGACTAATTTGAAGATGCTTGAAAGAGTGGGAGTGTGTGATGAGGTTGGGGAGGTGGGGGTGGCTGGGCAGATATGCAGCAGGAAGCTACCCTCTCAGCACCAGTTAAAACACAAGAGTGCTCTGTTCTGTGTCTGACTGCCATACCCTCAGCTTTCATTTAAATCTCATTTCGGGACTTCTGAAGACAGGCACAGCTGCAAGACAGAACACGGGCTGGGACAGCAAAGGCCCTGGCCTCTCCCTTCCTGTCAGGGTCCAGCATTTTCCTCCAAGCAACACCCTCTCTGCACTTTAATGGGGGAGGGGCCTTGGCCAATCAGAATCCCGCATTCCTGGCCATGCGATTGGCTCAGGCATAAGCACAATGACCCAGGCTAGGCCAATGACGAGCCTCAGGAGTTGCTAAGCTGACCAAAAGTGGGCCTGCAGCCATGAGGCCATCTTGCCACATAAGTTGACCTTTCGTAGAGGGAAGTCCTTCCTGGAAAGCAGAGCCAGAGGTTCTGGGAGGCAGACTTCTGATCCCTTGAGGTTCTGGATCCAATCAAGCCCAAGACTGGATTACTAGAAGCTTCCTGGATACAGGAGCCAATTCGCTATTTTCATGTTTTTATGTAGCCAGTTGGGTTTGGACTTCTCATAACTTGCAACCAAGAGAGTCATGGATGTCAAAGGACAATGAACCATCAAAGTTTGTCTAGCCCTGGGCAGGACCATTTGTGCCCACCAGTGAGCCTCCTAGTAGTCCTGCAGACCCACGTTGGCCCCTCACGTAGAAGGTCTGGAAAACCACTGGCCCCAGTTGTGTAGATGCCAGGCCAGCACATTAGACTCATTGTCTCAATTCTTCAGGAATCCTGACTTCCCCTGGCATCATCCGTCGGCCACACGCTTACATCAGTCATATGGGAATCCACTGATGACTCAGCCTGGTGGCCTTGGAAGCCCCTGTGTGCCAGCCCAGGGCAAGCTCTAGTGGACTGGAGTGGACCGGCATGGCCCTGCCCTCCAGGAGCTCCCAGGAACACCTCACACACTCTGTGGGAAAGCTGGGGGCTAACCAGGCAGGACTCGTCTGGAACGCCACTGGCCAGCCCAGCATGCTAGCAAAGCTGTGAATTCCTGGATACCGGAGGACCTCTGGCTCAGGGAACAGTAGGATGATTTGCACAGTTGAGCCCACATGTGTGCAGAGCAACAGCAGGAGGCTGCCTTCTTTAGGTGGAGCCACCTCACCCTATGTCTTTACTCCCTTAAATATCAACCTGGCCAAGGTCGTCGTCTGACCTTGGGACCTCACGTGGGAATTCAGAGCTGACTCAGAGTCTGCATAATAGGGTCTTAGATGAGGTTAGGATTAGGATTAAACAAACAGAACCAGAGACTGAAGAAGGCTTTGCAGAGGAGTTAGATTGGGAGCGTCTCAGGCCTGGGGGCCAGAGTATTCCCCAGGGCCAACCATAGGCTCTGGACAGCCAGGTTTGCTGAATAAATAAGTGCATGGATGGATGGATGGGGGCAAAGGTGAAAGCTACGAAAGGCGATAGGAAGCCAAGGAGGCCGGGTGCACGGAGTCAGGGGCGCATTCCTTTGTTGGTATTCTGGACACAAAGGAGGCTTCACTCCCAAGGCCAGGGTTTCTCCACCTCCCAACTTCTTCCCCTCTTTTCTCCTCTGCTGTGAGAGCCTCTCCACCTTCAGCCTTTCACTATGAATTCTGTTTCCCACTTAGATCCACTTGTTTGAAAAGTAGATTTCAATCCACTGTCATAAATGGAAGAGCAGCCTTGCTAGCCACAAAAAGAAGGGAAGTAAGAAAATGTTTATAACTCAGGACAGCAATGGGAGGCAGCGGCTGCTGCCTGCCCAAGACATGAGCCTGAGGCCCTGATCTCCGTCTGTGTGGAGAAGGAGGTGACTCTGTGATTCCGTTTATTGGAGGTCCCTAGAGCATTCAAATTCACAGAGACAGAAAGTTGAATGGTGGTTGCTGGGGGCTGGGGGAGGGACATGAGGAGTTTTCGTTTAATAGTACAGAGTTTCAGTTTTACAAGATGAAAAGAGTTCTGTGGATGGATGATGGGGAGGGCTGCAAGCTATGAATATACTTAATGTCACTGCATTGTACACCTAAAAATGGTTAAAATGGTCAATTTTATGTTATGTATATTTTACCACAATTTATTTTATTTTATTTTTTTTGAGACAGGGTCTCGCTCTGTCACCCAGGCTGGAGTGCAGTGGCGTGATCACGGCTTACTGCAGCCTTGTGTTCCCGGGCTCTAGCCATCCTCCCACCTCCAGCAATCCACTCATCAAGTGGCTGGGACCACAGATGCGCCACCATGCACAGCTAATTTTTGTATTTTTGGGAGAGACGAGGTCTCACTGTGTTTCCCAGGCTGGTCTCAAACTGCTGAGATCAAGCGATCCACCCACCTTGGCCTCTCGAGGTGCTGGGATTATAGGCGTGAGCCACTGCGTCCCGCCCCACAGTGTTTTTAAAAGGGAGAAATGCAAACATTAGCGAGGTGTTAAAGCTTTTCAGCTTCAAACTGAGACTTTCTCTTTGATTAAATGGATCATTTGAAAGAGAATTAAAAAAGAAACAACTCGGCCTGGCGCAGTGGCTCACGCCTGTAATCTCAGCACTTTGGGAGGCCAAGGCGGGCAGATCACAAGGTGAGGAGATCAAGACCATCCTGGCTAACACGGTGAAACCCCGTCTCTACTAAAAATACAAAAATTTAGCCGGGCGTGGTGGCGGGCGCCTGTAGTCCCAGCTACTCAGGAGGCTGAGGCAGGAGAATGGCATGAACCTGGGAGGCTCTCGCTCCACTGAGCTCCAGCCTGGGTGAAAGAGCAAGACTCCGTCTCAAAAAAAAAAAAAAAAAAAGAAACAACTCAGTGTGTGATTTTTTAAAATATGTAATACGTTTTTAATCCATTAGTCCATTGGTAGACAGGTTGATTCCAAATCTTAGCAATTGTGAATAGTGCTGCAATAAACATGGGTGTACAGCTAGCTCTTTGATATACTGATTTCCTTTAGAAATATACCTATAACATAGGTACATTTGTATAAAAATACAATTTATAACTAACCAGATTATTTATAAATGCATGGCAGTGGGGTTGCTGAATTATATGCTAGTTCTATTTTTAGTTTTTTTGAGCAACCTCCATACTGTTCTCCATAGTGGTTGTATTAATTTACTTTCCCACCAGTAGTATATGAGGGTTCTCTTTTCTCCATATCCTTGCCAGTATTCATTATTGTCAGTGTGTGATATTATCTAAAATTAATATATAAAATTGTATCCAGGCTGGGCACAGTGGCTCAGCACTTTGGGAGGCCAAGGTGGGAGGATCGCTTGAGCCCAGGAGTTCAAGACCAGCCTGGGCAACATAGCAAGACCCCCTCTCTAAAAAAAAAAAAAAAAAATGCCGGACATGGTGGTGAGTGCCTACAATCCCAGTTACTTGAGAGGCTGAGGTGGGAGAGCTGCCTGAGCTCAGGAGTTCGAGGCTGTAACTGCACCACTGCACTCCAGCTTGGGCCACAGGGTGAGACCCTGTCTCTAAAAAAAATTAAAATATAAAAATATTGTGTCAGTGTAAGGGAAAAATAAATTATGGGCAGGGGTGTCAGGAGGCCAAAGGATGGGCAGCCCCTGATATAAGGCTCATTCAGGAGAGCATCCTGCAGGGGGAGGCCCTGGAGTGGCTGCGGTGGCTGGCAGGTGCCCACGGTGCCATCCCCTCTGCTGAAGAGAAGTGCCCTGGGGTACATGGAACCCAACTCCAGTGTTTCTTCATGTGACCTTGGGGAAGTCACTTCTCCTCTGGCCAGGAGGATAACGAAGAGGATGAATGTGAGGCTGACGTGAGGGCAGTGGTGGGTTCTGTGTGCCTGGCCTTTAGGGAGAAGATAGCTGTATTTTCTGTATTTTCAGGGTCTGTTCCTTGGCTCCCACAAGGAGTCCCTTCTTAAGTTTACCCTGATTAATTTTTGGTGGGGTGGTGGGTGATTGATGAGCTAATTTCTTGTGTTTGGGGACAACTGATGAAGTTTCCTGTCTTTTTTTTTTTTTTTTTTGGGGGACAGAGTCTTACTCTGTCGTCCAGGCTGGAGTACAGTGGCGCAATCTTGGCTCACTGCAACCTCTGCCTCCTGGATTCAGGCGATTCTCCTGCCTCAGCCTCCAGAGTAGCTGGGATTATAGGTGTGCATCACCATGCCTGGCTAATTTTTGTAGTTTTAGTAGAGACGGGATTTCACCATGTTGGTCAGGCTGGTCTCGAATTTCTGACCTCATAATCCACCTGCCTCGGCCTCCCAAAGTGCTGGGATTACAGGTGTGAGCCACCGCACCTGGCCTCAGTGAACTAATTTCCTGTGTTTGGGGGCAGCTGATGACGTTCCCTGTCTTCATGCCCTTCATGCTGGTGGATAACAGGGAATTCAGTTATGGTGCCATCATACTGGGCCCACGAGGTGCCGTGCACACAGCCGGTGCTCTTTTAGCCTGTGGGAATGGCTGCAGGGATGAATTCTGTTCTGGGGCTTGAAGTCTGAACCAGGCAACCTGCCCTCAAGATGCTTATCCCAGTGGAGGAGAAAAAGAGGCCCCTGCTCATCACAGAACAGCATAAGAAATGCAGGGAAAAAAGCGCCCAGCAGCAGGGGTCCCTAAGCAGCTCAGGGAGAGGAGAGAAGCAGAGAGCGAAGTCACGGAAACTGTCTCTGTCAAAGTCACTGCTGTGGTCTCAATGTTTGTGTCTTCCACCACAACTGTACATTTAAAATCCTAACCCCCAAAGAGATGGTGTTAGGAGGCCTGTGGGAGGGAATTAGTGCCTTTGTAAAAGAGGCCAGCTGGGCGCCGTGGCTCACGCCTGTAATCCCCGTACTTTGGGAGGCCAAGGTAGGTGGATCACTTGAGGTCAGGAGTTTGAGACCAGCCTGGCCAACATAGTGAAACCCTATCTCTACTAAAAGTACAAAAAAAAAAAAATATTAGCTGGGCGTGATGGTGGGTGCCTGTAATCCCAGCTACTCGGGAGGCTGAGGCAGGAGAATTGCTTGAACCAGGGAGGCAGAGGTTGCAGTGAGCAGAGATTGCGCCATTGCACTCCAGCCTGGGTGACAGAGAGAGACTCCATCTCAAAAAAAAAAAGAAGCCCAAGAGAACTCCCTTGATTTTTTTCTGCCATGTGAGCATGTAAGGGTACAGTGACAAGGCCACTTTCTATGAGCCAGGAAGCAGGCCTTCACCAGACATTGAATCTGCTGGTGCCTTGACCTTGAACTTCTCAGCCTCCAGAACAGTGAGAAATAAATTTCTGCTGTCTATAAGCCACCCAGTCTATGGGATTTTTTTACAGCAGACCAAATGGACAAAGGTACTCAACAGTGCTCCCCAGTTCTCCAACTTTGAAGGGCACACACCAGGCTTGATTTCACGGCCCTCTCAGGAGTGTTGGGCCTGGCAAATTGTTCCCTTCTTTTTCTTTTTTTGAGACAGGGTCTCACTCTGTCACCCAAGCTGGAGTGCAGTGGTGTGATTGTGGCTCACTGCAGCCTCAAACTTCTGAGCTCAAGTGATTCTCCCACCTCAGCTTCCCAAATAGCTGCTACTACAGTTGTGCACCTCCATACCTGGCTAATTATTATTATTATTATTATTATTATTATTATTATTATTATTTTTGAGATGGAGTCTTGCTCTGTCACCTAGGCTGGAGTGCAATGGCATGATCTCAGCTCACTGCAATCTCCGCCTCGTGGGTTCAAGCAGTTCTCCTGCCTCAGCCTCCTGAGTAGCTGGGATTACAGATGCATGCCATCATGCCTGGCTAATTTTTGAATTTTTTTAGTAGAGACAGGGTTTCACCATGTTGGCCAAGCTGGTCTTGAACTCCTGACCTTGTGATCTGCCTGCTTCGGCCTCCCAAAGTACTGGGATTACAGGCGTGAGCCACTGCGCCTGGCCAATTTTGGATTTTTTTTTTTTGTAGCGACAGGGTCTCACTATGTTGCCCAGGCTGGTCTCAAACTCCTGGCCTCAAGCGATCCTCCCACCTTAGTCTCCCAAAATGTTAGAGTTATGGGTGGGTGCTACCACACCCGGCCACTCCCTTTTTTTTTGAAAACACCTCTCCTCTGGGTTTAAGGGACGACACGGTCTCCTGGTTCCCTTCCCTCTTCCCTGGCTGCTCCTCCTCGTGCCTTGGCTCCTCCTCCTCTGTGTAAATGATGGGATTCTTCAGAACGTCCCTGGGAGCTTGGGAGCAGTAAGCTCCATAGGCTCCCTCCCCAGGAGGCCCTGCTGTCTCCCATTCATGCCTCTGCCCTGCCCACTTGGCAGCTCTGCTCACTTGCCTGTCTCCCAAGCATTGCTAATTGATGTAGGCTATCCAAAGGTGAGCTCTGAATTTCCCCACCCTGTCCCAACATGCGTCTCCCACATCCCAGGAAAATGGCACCACCATTTACTTGGCTGCTCAAACCCCAAGCCTCGTACTTAGCCTTGAATTTCCCTTTCCAACCCCCTCTACATGGCATGCATCAGCCAGCCCCACTGGCTCTCTGATCCCCAAATATTTCCAATCTGTTTACTTCTCTCCTTCTCTGCCACCATCCTAGACCAAGCCATGGTCTGCAGGCTGGACAGCTGCACTGTCTGCTGAACTGGCTCTTCATCTTCGGTGCCTCTTCCCCACCAAAATGCCTTTGTCACCGAATAGCTGGAATCATCTCTTAGAGGTCAGCCAGGTGCAGTGGCTCACGCCTGTAATCCCAGCACTTTGGGAGGCCAAAGCTGGCAGATCACCTGAGATCAGGAGTTCGAGACCAGCCTGGCCAACACTGTGAAACCCCGCCTCTACTAAAAATACAAAATTAGCCGGGCATGGGCTGGGCACATCTGTAATCCCAGCTACTAGAGAGGCTAAGGCAGGAGAATCGCTTGAACCCAGGAGACGGAGGTTGCGGTGAGCCGAGATTGCACCATTGCACTCCAGCCTGGGTGACAAGAGTGAAACTCCATCTCAAAAAAAAAAAAAAAAAAAAAGAGTACATCCCATCAAATCTGCCCCTTCTTAAAACCCTCTGACAGCATCCCACTGATTGCGGCATCACATCACATCTCCTGTAGGGAGCACGAGGCCCCATCTGGGTGGGCTGGTGCTAGTGCCGTCTCCTCCTGGGCGTCCTTACCTGCGGCCCCTCTGTTCCTGGCTTGTTGGCTCACTCCCCTTTTCTCTGACACTCCATGCCTTTTGCTCCTTTGGTGCGTTCGCACCTGTTCCTACACCTCCCACTCCCCGCCAATATTTCCCCAGCTTTCTTAGCGAAGGCTCCTTCAGCATCGACGTCCCCTCCTGACAGAGGGCTTTCCTGGCCACAGTCTCTAAATTCCATTGTCTCCAGCTCAGTGCTGTTATTTTATGTTTCACCTCTCACCAATTTCCTCTCAGCATCTTCTTTTGCTTCTGTTGTTTTCATTGTAAAAATTTTCAAGCATACACGCAAGTAGAGAGATGATAGTATAATGAGCCCTCATTGACTTATCATACAGATTCAATAATTAAAATGCCGTCAGATCTGCTTCCTTGAGCCAGGGCTTTTTCTCTTGGCTGAAGAATCATAAGACAGATTCCAAACATGATGTCATTTTACTGTTACACACTTGAGTATGCATTTTGAAAAGGGATGAGTGGTTTCTTTCTTTTTTTTGTTTTTTTTTGAGACAGAATCTTGCTCTGTCGCTAGGCTGGAGTGCAGTGGGGCAATCTCAGCTCACCGCTGTCTCTGCCTCCCGGGTTCAAGTGATTCTCCTGCCTCAACCTCCTCAGTAGCTGGGACTACAGGCACATGCCACCATGCCCAGCTAATTTTTGTATTTTTAGTAGAGACAGGTTTCACCATGTTGGCCAGGATGGTCTCGATCTCATGACTTCATGATCCACCTGCCTCGGCCTCCCAAAGTGCTGGGATTACAGGTGTGAGCCACTGCGCCCGGCCGAGTGTCTTCTTTTATAACCACACCAGTAACACACCTATCAAAATGAACACTAATTCTTGGTATCATTTTATATTCACATCTATTCATACAGGCTCACACCTGTAATCACAGCACTCTGGGAGGCTGAAGCAGGCGGATCACTTGAGATCAGAGGTTCGAGACCAGCCTGGCCAACATGGTGAAACCCTGTCACTACTAAAAATTAGCTGGAATATGAAACAATTTTCCCAGTTGTCCCAAATATGTCTTTTAATTGTTGGCCTGAGTCACAATCCCAACTGGATCCACGCATCACATCTGCTTATTGTATCTTTTTGTCTTTTTTACCCTAACACAGCCCCTTCTTTTCCATGTTTGCTGCAGAAACCGGGTCAGTCTCCTGTGGGATCATTGCACATCCTGGATTTGTCTGTTGGCTTTTTCATGAAGTTGTTTAACCCGTTCCTCTCTCCCCATATTCTTTGGAGATGGAAGCAAGCTCTAGAAGCCCAATTAGATTCATGTCTAGAGGTGATGCTGCGTGTTCACCTGTCATCAGCTCCAGGACCCATGGTGTCTGGCTGTCCCACTCTCGTGATGCTGAGATTGGCCAGTGGGGTCAGGTGGTGGACGATAGCCTTATCGTTCCATGATCAAGTTCCCCATCAGCCCCTGACCCAGTATTTTCATGCATCTATAACATTTCCTGAATCAGTCATTTGATTAGGGTTTGCAAAATGGGTGCCTTTTCTATTTCCTTAATTTCTTCCGAACTAGAGGCATACCTGGAGAGGGACGGGGTTTGGAAGCAGTCTACCCTGATGCAGCAATGGGAGTAGGAATTCACAGCCTGTAGAGAACTTACAAACAATCATGGCTGGGCGTGGTGGCTCACACCTGTAATCCCAACACTTTGGGAGGCTGAGGCGGGCAGATCACTTGAGGTCAGAGGTTCAAGACCAGCCTGGCCGGCATGGTGAAACACCATCTCTACTAAAAATAAAAAAAAAATTAGCCGGGCATGGTGGCGGGAGCCTGTAATCTCAACTAATTGGGAGGCTGAGGCAGGAGAATCACTTGAACCTGGGAGGTGGAGGTTGCAGTGAGCTGAGATGATGCCACTGCACTCCAGCCTGGGCAACAGAGCGAGACTCATCTCAAAAGAAAAAAAACAAAAAAAACAAAAAACCCAGCAATCATAAAATGGACTAAAAGTTATTTGCTCTTTTTCTAAAAAGAAAAAAGAAGCAGGGTCTCACCATGTTACCCAGGAGGCTGGTCTTTTTTTTTTTTTTTTTTTTTTTTGAGACAGAGTCTTGCTCTGTTGCCCAGGCTGGAGTGCAGTGGCGTGATCTCAGCTCACTGCAAGCTCCGCCTCCCAGGTTCACGCCATTCTCCTGCCTCAGCCTCTCGAGTAGCTGGGACTACAGGCGCCCAACACCATGCCCAGCTAATTTTTTTTGTATTTTTAGTAGAGACAGGGTTTCACTGTGTTAGCCAGGATGGTCTCAATCTTCTGACCTCGTGATCTGCCCGCCTGGGCCTCCCAAATTGCTGGCATTACAGGTGTGAGCCACCGCTCCCTGCCCTGGTCTTTTTTTTTTTTTTAAACGGAGTCTCACTCTGTCACCCGGGCTGCAGTGCAATGGCGTGATCCCAGCTCACTGCAACCTCCACCTCTGAGGTTCAAGCGATTCTCCTGCCTCAGCCTCCTGAGTACCTGGGATTACAGGCATGTGCCACAACCCCCAGCTAATTTTTTGTATTTTAGTAGAAATGGGGTTTCACCATGTTGGCCAGGCTGGCCTCAAACCCCTGACCTCAGGTGATCCACCCATCTCAGCCTCCCAAAGTGCTGGGATTACAAGCATAAGCCACCGTGCGTGGCCACCCCACAAAGTGCTGGGATTACAAGCATAAGCCACCGTGCGTGGCCACCCCAGGCTGGTCTTGAACTCTTGGGTTCAAGCAGTCCTCCCACCTTGGCCTCTCAAAGTGCTGGGATTGCAGGCGTGAGCCACTGCACCCAGCCAAGTCCTTTGCTTTTTATCATTACCATGGCCTTGAGACTCTAAACTATGCCAGCAATGAAATATGGGGACAAAATGCCCCTACTTTCCCCTCCCCACCTTGGTGTACCCCTGTTGATTCACTAGAGTCCTCCGGAAAGAAATTTTCCACATCAATCAGGGCTATTTGGTTGCCTTGAAATACAGCTCACATGCTGGAATAAATGCTTCCTCCTTTTAATTAAGCTCCATATTTCTATTCTCCACAGCACCTGAGACATTTTGTAATTGGACGTTTGTTTACTTGTCGGGGGCCCTTTTCCTGGCAGAAGGAAGCCGCACAGAGGCCCGTGGGAGGCGCTCCATATTTCACGAGTTTGAGTGAAGGATGTGTGCAGGAGGGCTGGGAAGGGGGAGCAGGCAGTGTCGGAGGTGGGGTGACAGGGGAGCGCCTTTCCTGGGGAAGACCCGGAGGAAGCGGGTGCTGTCAGTTGCATTTGAGCAGAGCCTGAGGTTGGTGGAAGCACAGAGGCCCATCTCTCCCACCACCTACCCTGCCCCATGACCTCCTGAGTAGAGCTGCTCCCCAGAAAGTACGCACAGCACAGACCCCAGGATCTGGCCCCATTCTAAGCTCACATTCGCCTTGCACTCACTCTGTCTCTCTCTCTCTCTCTCTCTAATTGCTCTGTTTTCCTTCCACTTCACAAGTGGGTTGGCTAGTAACACTGAAGTCTGTTTTATATACATATAGATAGTTAGCAAACACAAAATGTGTGGTGAGCTATGTTCTATCTTTATGTCATTAACACACAAAAGCAAGAAAGCTCCAAGTTAGAGCATCTGCAATTCAGCCCAGTGTGCAACAAGCCATATGGTATGAATGCGAAACAGAAGACAACAGAAGCCCCTCATCCGCCTTCGTCTGCAGAACTCCCTCGAAAGCATGGACCACAGGCTCCTCCTGCTCTGCCCGTCCTTGCAGAGGCTGGACAGCTTCATCCATTCATTCATCCATCCATCAAACATTCACTGAACTCCTCTCCCATGCCGAGGGCTGTTCTCCCACCAGCGACAGAGGGAACCAAGGCAGGAGAAACCTGTCGTCAGGTGGGAGAAGGGTCAGGTCATAAGGAAGTAAAACAACATATTCAAAAGGTGAAATGTTTCCTTTAGTTATAAGAACTCTTTTTTTTTTCTTTTCTTTTTTTTTTTTTTTTTTTGAGACGGAGTCTTTCTCTGTCCCCCAGGCTGGAGTGCAGTGGCGTGATCTCAGCTCACTGCAAGCTCCGCCTCCCAAGTTCACGCCATTCTCCTGCCTCAGCCTCCCGAGTAGCTGGGACTACAGGCGCCCGCCAACACGCCCGGCTAATTTTTTGTATTTTTAGTAGAGACGGGGTTTCACCATGTTAGCTCACCATGTTAGCCAGGATGGTCTCGATCTCCTGACCTTGTGATCCACCAGCCTCGGCCTCCCAAAGTGCTGGGATTACAGGCATGAGCCACTGTGCCCAGCCCAGTTATAAGAACTCTTTTAAAAAATCTTTTAAATGTTTTGTAGAGATGAGGTCTCAGTATGTTGCCCAGGCTGGTCTCAAATTCCTGGGCTCAAGCAATCCTCCCTCCTCAGCCTCCCAAAGTGCTGGGATTACAGGCGTGAGCCATCTCACCTGGCCAGTTATGAGAATTTCTTTTCTTTCTTTCTCTTTTTTTTTTTTGAGACGGAGTCTCATTCTATTGCCCAGGCTGGAGTGCAGTGGCGCGATCTCGGCTCACTGCAAGCTCCACCTACCGGGTTCACGCCATTCACCTGCCTCAGCCTCCCAAGTAGCTGAGACTACAGGCGCCTGCCACCATGCCTGGCTAATTTTTTTGTGTTTTTAGTAGAGATAGGGTTTCACCGTGTTAGCCAGGATGGTCTTGATCTCCTGACCTCGTGAACTGCTGGCCTCAGCCTCCCAAAGTGCTGGGATTACCGGCGTGAGCCACCATGCCCAGCGAGAACTTCTGAGAGAGCAAGTGAGTGATATAATAGACAGTAAGTGGATCTTGGGTGAGTTGCTTCAGATAAGATGGTTCAGGAAGGCCTTTCTCTCTCTCTGTTTTTTTTTTTTCTTTTATTTTCTTTGAGACAGAGTTTCCCTTTGTCGCCCAGGCTGGAGTGCGGTGGCATGATCTCAGCTCACTGCAACCTCTGCCTCCTAGGTTCAAGCAATTCTCATACCTCAGCCTCTTGAGTACCTGGGATTACAGGCACTTGCCACCATGCCTGGCTGATTTTTTTTTTTAAATTTTAGTAGAGATGGGGTTTCACCATGTTGGCCAGGCTGGTCTCCTGAGCTCAGGCAATCTGCCCACCTCAGCATCCCAAAGTGATAGGATTACAGGCATCAGCCACCACACCTGGAGGAAGGCCTCTCTCAAAAGGAGACATTTGATTTCTTTTTATTTCCATAGGTTTTTGGGGAACAGGTGGTATTTGGTTACATGAGTAAATTCTTTAGTGGTGATTTGTGAGATTTTGGATCAGTATACACTGAATCAGCTTGTAGTCTTTTATCCCTCACCCCCCTCTCACCCTTTCCCCCTGAGTCCCCAAAGTCCACTGTGTCATTCTTAGGCCTTTGCATCCTCATAGCTTAGCTCCTACTTATGAGTGAGAACATACAAGTTAGGTTTTCCATTCCTGAATTACTTCACTTACAATAATACTCTCCAATCTCATCCAGGTTGCTGCAAATACCATTAACTCATTCCTTTTTGCAGCTGAGTAATATTCCATCATATATATATATATACCACAATTTCTTTATCCACTTGCTGATTGATGGGCATTTGGGCTGATTCCACATTTTTGCAATTGTGAATTGTGCTGCTATAAACATGCATGTGCAAGTATCTTTTTCATATAATGACTTCTTTTCCTCTAGGTAGATACCCAGTAGCGGGATTGCTGGATCAAATGGCAGTTCTACTTTTAGTTCTTTAAGGAATCTAAGAGGAGACATTTGAGCTAAGACCTGATGCATGAGAAAAATCCAGCAAGGAGAGCTATGGGGAAAGTATCCTCTGCATGAACACAGGCCGCAGAGGTGGGAATAGGTTTTGTGGGATCACAGAATGCAGGAAGGCTGGAGCACAGTGACGGAGGGAGAGTGGGTGAGATGAGAGGGAAGAGCTGAGCAGGCAGGGGCACTGTGGGCTGTCATAGGAGTTTGGATCTTAGTCTAATGTTACTAGAAGCTCTTGGAGAGTTTTAAGTGGGAGAGTGACTCATCTGATTTACTCGTTGAAAGATCGCTCTGTGGCTGCGGGGCACCACAGGAAGCAGAAATCAGAAACATAGAGACCAGTGGTTCAAACCAGGCAAGATGGTGGCTTGGCCAACGTTGGGGCAAGGTGGGATGGACACAGGGGTCAGATAGGTTTGCAAGCAGAGAGAAGGCAGCCTGCCCATGGCCTACTGAGCATGCAGGCCCATGGTCTTGGGACCAGTAGAGGCTGACAAGGACTTGGGCAGGGGCAGCTGGGCAAAGCGTGACGTGAAAACACAGCTTCCTGCTCCTCAGGACTCCACCTCCGCAGATGGAGTGCCCTGTCTACATCACTCCTCACTGAAGACCTAGTTTTCTTTCCTGTCCCCTCACCTCCGCGGTCTTTTTTTTCTTTTTCTTTTTGAGATGGAGTCTCGCTCTGTCACACAGGCTGTAGCGGAGTGGTGTGATCTCGGCTCACTGCAACTTATGCCTCCTGGGTTCAAGCAATTCTCCTGCCTCAGCCTCCCAAGTAGCTGGGATTACAGGTGCCCGCCACCATGCCCAGCTAATTTTTGTATTTTTAGTAGAGATGGGGTTTCAACATGCTGGCCAGGCTGGTCTCGAACTCCTGACCTTGTGATACGCCCGCCTCAGCCTCCCAAAGTGCTGGGATTACAGGAGTGAGCCACGGCACCTGGCCCACCTCTGCAGTCTTGAGTATGTCGGCACCATTCTGCCAGGTGGAAGTCCAGGGAGGGGAAGTCACCACCTAGGGCCACCGGTGACAACGGGCACCCTGGGGGGAACACTTTTCCATAGACAGGAAAAAAACTTGGGGTGCTAGCCGTCCTTCCCAGGGCTCAGCTGGCCATCCTACATTGTAAGTGGCATATGAAGGCTGGGCCCTGTCCTCACCATCAAGGACATGAGTTCATGCATACCTAGAATCTGTGGAACTTTCTGCTTTAGAAGTGAGAGCCTCTTTGCCTCCTGGAATGGAGGCGCACCCCATGCTGCAGTTTGGGGTCTCCGGGAAGCAGAGTTCAGTGTGCAGGATGAGTGGTAGAGTGCCCTAGGGGTCAACACCTGGGATCAGCAGGGGTGAGAAGCAGGAGGACGTTCTAGGGCTGGAGTGGCCACCACTGCTGTCCCGTGTTGGACCAAAGTGGTATGGCCTTTAGACTTCCGCCTCCATCAGTCACAGCATGGGGCCACCTTGCAGGGTGTGACTGTGGCGAGGCAGCTCTCTGCAGTGGAGGCACGCCCAGAAGGGCTACAGCCGGAGGCTATGGCAGTGGGCTTCTGGCAGGTGGGCCCTGGGGGGCACATCTGTGTCTACCACCCTTCACTAACTCAGACATGACCAACTTGTAAACCTGCAGTTTGGGTCATGCTAAAGTCACATCTTCCTGTTCCTTAAGCAAGAGCAGCCAAAGGTTGCAGGCCATAGCCAAGTGGGTCTGAGATTCCATGGGAACCCCATTTACATGGCAACAGCTAAAGGGACAAAGACCACTGCTCCTCCACTGTCACGCCGGCCCCCTGAACACAGAGACAGCCCTGGGTTCATCTAACTCAATGTCTTTCATTTTCCTTAAAAATGTGCACTGCCTGTCTCTCCAGCGTGCTCAGGGCCGGATGAGCAGGGAACCCCAGGCTGCCCTGCCCTCGTGGAGTCCACAGGCTGGTGGGGCAGGGAGATGCCGGAAAAACGACCATGCCAAAGGCCAGGTATTGAATCCCACAACAGCAAACATTTCCCAAGCTATCGCTGTGTGCTGAGCCTTAGACGTACCATTCTCTAGTGTGAGATGTGATTCACACACCGTCCTCAACAACGGAAACTGATGTCAGGCCATCTCGCTTCAGCTCCAGACACAGCCACAGCGAGGCCCCAGCAGTCCTCAAGGCCACCAGCCAGGACTCGGTTGGAAGAAGGAACGGAGGTCTTTAGAACCTGATGGACTGTGAGGGGGGAGGAGGGGGTCGAGGAGGCTCCTCTGAGCAGTGAGGCTTGAGTTGAGACATAAGAGAGACGTTGTTGACGGAGAATAGGGAGGTTTAAAGGGAGGAAGAGCATGAAAAAGGCCCTGGGGTGGATAACCAAAACTCACTGGAGGAGCCAGGAGGTGGCCGAGGGGGCCACTGTGAGGACTTCCTTTGCTCTCTCTCTCACTCTCTCTCTCTCTCTTAGGAAGAGAGTCTCACTCTGTCACCCAGGTTGGAGTGCAGCGGTGAAATCATAGCTCATTGCAACCTTGACTTCCTGGGCTCAAGTGATTTTCCCACCTCGGTCTCCTGAGTAGCTGGGACCGCAGGTGCACCCCACCATGCCCGGCTAATTTTTAAATTTTTTGTAGAGATGGGGTCTGGCTATGTTGCCCAAGGTGGTCTCCAGCTCCTGGCCTCAAGTGATCCTGTCATCTCAGCCTCCCAAAGTGCTGGAATTACAGGGGTGAGCCCGGCCTCTTCCTTCATTCTCAGGGCCACAGGGAGACAATTCTACGTGCGTCTTGGAAAGACTCCTTGAGCTGCCAATTGGAGAACAGATTTTTTGGGGAACCCAGTGATGGAGGTGCCCACAATCATCCAGGGGGAGGATGGTGCCAGGGCCGGGATGTGGCAGGGCATGGTGCAAAGTGGCTAGATTCAGTGCAGTTTGGAATAAAATCAACTTGGCAAATCTGGGACATTCAAGATCCTGAGACATAAGACAAAGGCAAAAATGACATCTCTTCTCTGACTTTTATATATTACATATATCAAAACATCAAAAGAACAGTATAATGAGGCCAGGTGTGGTGGCTCATGCCTGTAATTCCAGCACTTTGGGAGGCTGAGGCTGGTGGATTGCTTGAGTCTGGTAGTTCGAGACTAGCCTGGCCCACATGGAGAAACCTTATCTCTACTAAAAATACAAAAATTAGCCAGATTTGGTGGCACGTGCCTGTAATCCCATCTACTTGGGAGGCTGAGGCAGGAGAATCACTTGAGCCCAGGAGACAGAGGTTGCAGTGAGCCGAGATTGCGCTACTGCACTCCAGCCTGGGCGACAGAGCAAGACTCTGTTTCAAGAAAAACAAACAAACAAAAAACAGTATAATGAGTACCTATTAACATCTACCCAGAATCACTGGTTGGTAATATTTTGGTATACTTGCTTTTTCTCATTCGTTCTCTATACACACACACTTTTTGCTGTGCAATTGCTGACATCGTGATGCTTCACGTCTAAATAATTACCTCTATAGTTATCCCCTAAGAATAAGGATATCCTCCTCAGTAAACACAGTAGCATTTCTGCACCTAAGAATGTTAACAATTATCCCATAATATCATTTAATATCTAATCCATGCCAAATTTCCCCAATTGTCCTCAGAATTTTTTTTGACCAGGATCCAATAGTCCTTGCATTGCTCTTGGTTGCTGTGTTTATTCTTTAGTTTATTTTCATATAGAACATACCCAACCCCTCTCCTTTCCTTCCTGTGAGGCCCATGAGGCTTTTTTTTTTCTTTTTTTTTTTCTTGAAACGGAGTCTTGCTGTGTCTCCCAGGCTGGAGTATAGTGGCAAGGTCTCAGCTCACTGCAACCTCCGCCTCCCGGGTTCAAGAGATTCTCATGCTTCAGCCTTCCGAGTAGCTGGGATTATAGGCACCTGCCACCACGCTTGGCTAATTTTTGTATATTTAGCAGAGAAGGGGTTTCACTGTGTTTCCCAGGTTGGTCTCGAACTCCTGACCTCAAGTGATCGGCCCACCTTAGCCTCCCAAAGTGCTGAGATTACAGGCGTGACCACCGCACTCACCCCCCATGAGGCTTTTTGACAATTTCAGGCCAGTTGTCTCATAGGACATTGCCCATTCTGAATTCATCCAGTGGTTTGCAGGCTTTCTTTTAAAAGAGCTTTATTGAGCTATCATTCACATACCATAGAGTGTACCCATTTAAAATGTTTTTACTATCAATGTATTAGTGTGTGTGTATATATATATCAATTATATATATATGAACAGTTTTCAGTATATTTACAGATATGTGCAACCATCACTACAATCAATTTCAGAACATTTTCTTTTTTTTTTTTTTTTTTTTTGAGATGGAGTCTTGCTCTGTCGCCCAGGCTGGAGTGCAGTGGCGCGATCTTGGCTCACTGCAAGCTCCGCCTCCCGGGTTCACGCCATTCTCCTGCCTCAGCCTCCCAAGTAGCTGGGACTACAGGCGCCCACCACCATGCCCGGCTAATTTTTTGTATTTTTAGTAGAGACGGGGTTTCACTGTGTTAGCCAGGATGGTCTCGATCTCCTGACCTCGTGATCCGCCCGCCTCGGCCTCCCAAAGTGCTGGGATTACAGGCGTGAGCCACCGCGCCCGGCCAATTTCAGAACATTTTCACCACCTCAAGAGGAAACCCTTTAGGTATCATCTATACCCACCTCCTCTGCCCTAGGCAACCAGCAATCTACTTTGTCTCTTTAGATTTTCCTATTCTGGACTTTGACATGAATGGAATCATGTCGTATGTGGGCTTCTGTGACTGGCTTCTTTCACTTAGTGTAACGTTTTCAGGGTTTATCCATGTTGCAGCATGCCCCAGTATGCATTCCTTTTCATGATTGAGTAATACTCTGTGGTTTGGATATGCCACATTTTGTTCATCCATTTGTCCACTGATGGACACTTTGGTGTTTCCATGTTTTGGCTTCTGTGAATGTTTATGAATGCTGCTGTCAATGTTTAGGTACAAGTGATCGTGTGGACTTATGTCTTGAGTCTATACCTAGGAGTGGATTTGCTGGGTCACAGGGTACTTCTTTTTTTTTTGAGATGGGGTTTTGCTCTTGTTGCCCAGGCTGGAGTGCAATGGCGAGGTCTTGGCTCACCACAACCTCCACCTCCTGGGTGCAAGTGATTCTCTTGCCTCAGCCTCCCGAGTAGCTGGGATTACAGGCATGCACCACCACACCTGGCTAATTTTTGTATTTTTAGTAGAGACGGGGTTTCGCCATGTTGGCTAGGCTGGTCTTGAACTCCTGACCTCAGGTAATCCATCTGCCTCAGCCTCCCAAAGTGCTGGGATTACAGGCGTGAGCCGCTGCGCCTGGCCTGTTGCAGTTCTTTTCAGTTTTCCCTAATGAAGTCTTACCCCTGAGCCCAGCTGGCCCTCCCCTCTGCAGCTTCACCCACACAAGTCTGTGCCTCCCCCCGCCCCAGACCATGGAGGAGGATGCAAATGCCGCCGTAGGACGAGTTGGCCCTCGTTTCTTATCTTTGTATCTGCCTTTTGTAATGTGCAGCTAGTCAGGTTGTTGTCAGGTCCTTGCTTGCTTTTTTCTTTTTTGAAACAGGGTCTCACTCTATCACCCAGGCTGGAGTGCAGTGGTGCGTTTACAGCTCACTGCAGCCTCAAACTCCTGAGCTTAAGTCAGCCTCCTGCCTCAGTTTCCTGAATGACATGAATGGCACACACACCACCGTCCCTGACTAATCATTTTATTTTTTTTTTGTAGAGAATGGGTCTTGCTATGTTGTCCAGGCTCATCTTGAACTCCTGGGTGGAAGCAATCCTCCCACCTCAGCCCCCCAAAGTACTGGGATTACAGGTGTGAGCCACTGTGACCGGCTGTCCCTGTAGTCTTCCGTCACCATTTTACTCATTGTCCAAAAAGATCCCCAGGAGGCACCAGGGCAGTCTGTTAAGTTGGGGAAACTAAGTCCTCAGAGAGGTAAAAGTTGCTCAAAAAGCTGGTGCTGGACACTGGGCCAGGGCTGCTGGGCTGGCCTCACTGGGTGCTAAGGCTTCCTGGCTGGCTCTGCAAGGCGCCACGCGTGGCACTGGGGAAGGTGGCAGGAAGGAGGTGTTTCCAAGAGCAAACGACCCACAGAAGCCTCCATTCCTAGAGCTATTTCCCACTGGGGGCTTTGCTGCCCATCTGCTATTTACCAAGGAGGTGCCAATGCCATGGGGGACCTCGTGTCCCTGGAAGTGGCCAGGCCAGGCTGAAGCAGCTGGTGGGCCCAGCCTGGAAGGCCAAGGGCTCCACTGGCCCGAGGAGGCTGGGGCTGTTGCAGACTCAGAGCTTGTTCAGACTGCAATCAAACCCTTTCTCTCTGCACAACGCCTGATTCAGAGCTAGGCTGCCTCCCTGGGCTGCTCCAGGGCTGCGGGGTTTGGGTGTTTGCTCCCTGTGACTAGGTGAGGCTAGAGACGGCAGATGTTTACCCTGGCAGGACCCCGAGTCCCTAGCCCACCCCTGCACCCACCCTCTGCTTCTTGGGAGCCAGATGACTCTGGGGACTCTGACCTCCTCCCCTTTCTCCTGCTGTTGTCTTTCCTGATGTGTGCATCTGTCCACATTCTTCCGTCAATATTAGATTTAGGGCCGGCTCAAATGCCACCTCCTCCAGGGAGCTGTCCTCCCTCCCCTCTTCTAGATGCCATGGTGTACATCCGCCCTCCCTCAGACACTAACTTAGTATCCTGTTGCTCTGAGGTCCAGGTGATCTGGCCCATGACTTCTGATGTTAGCAAATACACAGGCTTCTCCTGGAGGACATGATCCGAGTCCTCTTTATTGATTTGGTCAGAATTATTCTGGGCTTAAAATTAAAAAAAAATTATATCTTTCCTGTTTCTCCCTTTGCAATCTTTATCATTATTATTATTATTTTTTGAGACAAGGCCGCACTACCACGACGCACTGCAGCTTCTACCTTTTGGGCTGAAGTGATCCTCCCACCTCAGCCTCCCGAGCAGCTGGGACTACAGGCTCACACCACCACATCCAGCCAATTTGTATTTTTTGTAGCAAGGTCTCACCATGTTGCCCAAGCTGGTCTCATAGGAGGGTCCTGATGCCTTGCTCTTATCCCACCTCCTTCCCTGTCTCAGCACGGTCCATTCTTGCTGCAGCAGCCAAGAGGGGTCTTCCTAAAACATAAGCGGATCACATCCTACTTAAAAAAACAAAAAACAAGGCCGAGCGCGGTGGCTCACGCCTGTAATCCCAGCACTTTGAGGCGGGTGGATCACAAATTCAGGAGATCGAGACCATCCTGGCTAACACAGTGAAACCCCGTCTCTACTAAAAAAATACAAAAAATTAGCCGGGCGTGGTGGTGGGCGCCTGTAGTCCCAGCTACTCAGGAGGCTGAGGCAGGAGAATGGCGTGAACCTGGGAGGCGGAGCTTGCAGTGAGCCGAGATCGTGCCACTGCACTCCAGCCTGGGTGACAGAGCAAGACTCTGTCTCAAAAAAACAGAAACAAAAACAAAAAAACAAAAAACAAGCTGAGTGCAGTGGCTCACACTTGTAATCCCAGCACTTTGAGAGGTCAAGGCGGGTGGATCATGAAGTCAGGAGTTTGAGACCAGCCTTGCCAACACGGTGAAACCCCATCTCTACCAAAAATACAAAAATTTAGCTGGGCATGGTGGCGCATGCCTGTAATCCTAGCTATTCAGGAGGCTGAGGCAGGAGAATCGCTTGAACCCGGGAGGCGGAGGTTGCAGTGAGCTGAGATCGTGCCACTGCATTCCAGCCTGGGCTACAGAGAGAGACTCCGTCTCAGAAAAAACAAACAAACAAACAAACAAAAAACAAAAAAGAAAGCATGTCCAGCCCTTGGTGATTTGGCCCTGAGCCTCCTCCAGCCCCATCTCCCACTGCTCCTTCTTCCTCCTGGGACTTAAACTCCAGGCTCTGCAAACGACATCCTCTTCCTCTTCACCCAGTTCAGGCATCACCTCCTCCAGGAAGGCCTCCAACATTTTCCCAAGCGGCCAAGAGCACCCTCTGCTGGATGTGCACAGCTGTTCACCACCTTAGCAGGGCTGACTCTGGGGAGCCTACCCTCTGGCCCTGTTTGCCCTGCAGGTGCCTGTGCTTTTTCCCTGCCCATCTCCCCATTGCCGAGCCTGGCCTGTGGGCAGTGTCCATGGACAGATCTGAGGACCCAAGGGAGTGGGAAGCCCTGAGTGGGCCCCACCTACCCCGGGGAAGGCAGAATTGCAAGCTTCACACCTAGGTCCCTTCAGGCCTCAGCTTAGATGCCACCTCCTCCACGCAGCTTTCCCTGACCCCCTCTGAGATGCTGCCCTCCAATGATCTCATCATATCCCTGGTTTCATTTTCTTCCTAGCACGGAGACCAGCTGTTATCTTCCCTGCTTGTTTAATTGTCCCCCTCCCAGCCTCCCACACCCACGGCACTGTCAGCTCCAAGGGGCAGATTGCCGTTCCTTCTGTATCCCAGCCCTTGGCATAGCACCCACACCAGGGAGGCCCAGTAAATAATGAGTAAATGCGTGAGCTTCAGGACCCTCCCCAGGGGTGGGTATTTGAGCTACGCTTGAGAAGAATTGTCATGGCTCACATGTTTAGGGGGCTGGTACCAGACTGGGGGAAGTTCCAACAGGGTTGGTGATCCCCTTGACGTTGGGACCCCTGTCTCTACCCCAGATTCTGGGCCTTTGGGTGACAGAGGCTGTCCCTGAGAGACAAAAAATGACTCATTCCTGATTGGGCATCCCAAGACTTAGTTCTCCAAAGCAGAGGGGCTGCAGGTGGTTTTGGGAAGGGCAGAGTGTCCCCAGGCCCTGCCCTCCCTCCTGAAGCCACTCTCCCCCTTCAGCTGCCCTTCCAGGCTGCTGGTGGCTACCCCCAGCTCCACCATCCTGTCTCAACAGCCTCGGGCCTTGCCTTTTCCTTCTCCTCCCCTTTCCCTGCTTTGTTCTCTTTATTTGTCTTTTCCTCCTTCTCTTATTGTCTTCCACATCTACTTACAGTGCGTGACACACAGTAGGTGTACAGCAACTATCTGTTGGCTCATTCAGCTTATAACATATTCCTCTTATTAATAAAGAGAAGGAGATGTCCCCCACTCCAACTCTTTCCCATCATCTCCCTGCATCCTCAAGATTCCTGGTGCATAGTGTCTTAACACCCAAGTAACAGTTTATTTCCTCTATTTTATTTGGTTCATCTGTCCATCCATCCATCTAACCACTCACCCATCCACCCACCAATCCATCTATCCACCCATTCACCCACCCACCCACCTATCCACCCATCCACCCACCCTTCCATCCACCCATCCATTCATTCATTCATCCATCCATCCATCCATCCATCCATCCATGCACCTACCCTTCCATCCATCCATCCATTCACTCATCTACCCATCCATCCATCCAACCATCCACCCATCTATCCATTCACCCACTCACCCATCCATTCACTCAACAACCCACCCACACCCACCCATCCACACATTTATCCACCCATCTGTCCATTTACCCATCCACCCATTCATCCACCCATTCATCCTCCCACCCAGTGATCCACTCATCCATCCACCCATCCATTCCTCCATTCATCTACCCACTCACCCACCCATTCATCCATCCTTCCACCCATCCACCCACCTGCCCATCTATCCATCTTTCTGTCTGTCTGTCTACACACCCATCAATCTATCTACCACTCATTCATCCATCTATCCATCCTCCCACCCACCTATTTATCCGTTCATCCAGCCACCCATCCATCCACCTACTGGGAATAGACTGGCCCTGAGTGACTGTGACACAGCAAGTAGGATTAGGGGGTGGGGAATAAGACAAATACACATCTAGATCTACTATGAAGTGGGGCCTACAAACCCAGGCAGGAAGTGAAGTGGTCTGGGTAACCCACCAGGCAAACATGGCAAAATATCTCCTTAGCCTGCTCATGGCCTGCTGGTTGCCAGTCTGTGGGTCCGACCTGGAGCTACTAGTAGAACATTATTGTGCTGGGAAGCTTGGCTGAGGGTCCCATGTGGCTAGTGGCTGGAGTGGGGGTTCTAGGTAGAGCTCCCAAGAAGAGGGGGCATTTGAACTGGGCCTGAAGACCTCTGTCATTACATCTTCTGGCCAATATGTGATTTCTGCACACTCTTTTACTGTCCCCTCTTCTCCCCACACCTTCAGCCCAAGGGTGAAGGACAGCCACTGCCCAATGTTCCTCTCTCCTCTCTCCAGGAGTCCAGTGGGGCCATGGAAGACACACACACACACAGACACACACACAGACACACACACAGAGACACACAGAAACACACACACGGACACACAGACACACACACAGACACACATACAGATACACAGACACGTGCACACATACAGATACACGCACACATACACACACAGACACACACAGATGCACACACAGACACACACAGATACACACAGGGACACACACATGCACACACACATGGGCGCCCGCACACACACACACACGAATGTGAACTCCTGGGTCAGGGACCTTGTCTGCCGTGTTCACGGCTGCAGCCAGAGCCTGTGCAGGTGCTCAGTGAGTCCTTGCTGAATGAATGAATGACAGGCGGATGGCACCTATCGAATGAATGAAGGAGTGTACGAACAGAAATAATCAGGAGGATTTCATGAAGGTCTGGCTTGAGTGGACTGTCCCATATCACTGTGATCAGGGATGTGAGGGCAGAAGCCAGCCTCCTAGCATTTCCTTTCTTTTAAAAGGATTATTAATTTTTAATTACAGAAGCATGCATGAATACATCCTCATTATAAGAAGAAGAATTCCTACATGACAGATAAGGCCCAAGCCCTCCTTTATTGCCAGCTCCAGACCCCCCTCTCGTCCCCAGAGGAGGATGTGTGGATGGTGTGCGGTGCTCCCTGCCATGGCGTCCTCCACATATCTTACATATTTGTATGTGGATGGACGTGTGTGTACATACACATATGTGGATGCGCCTAATCATGACATATGGTGTCGTTTCATAAGATTTTAAAAAATAAGTGGAGTTAGGCATGGTGGCTCATGCCTATAATCCCAGCACTTGGGGAGGCCAAGGCAGGAGGATCGCTTGAGCCCAGGAGTTCAAGACCAGTTTGGGCAACATAGTGAGACTTTTTCTCTTCAAATAATTTATTTTATTATTATTATTATTATTATTTTCTTTTTTTCTCTTTTTTTTCTTCAAACAATTTAAAAATTAGCCGGGTGTGGTGGCACACACCTGTAGTCCCAGTTACTTAAGAGGCTGAGGTGGGAGGATTGCTGGAGTCCAGGAGATGGAGGCTACAGTGAGCTATGATCGCCTCACTGCACTTCAGCCTGGGCCACAGAGTGAGACTCTCTCAAAACAAAAAGTGGGGTCACATTGTGTGTATGTGCGCACACACCTACCTTTATTTAACACTTACTTTCTTTTTCAGGAATAACATTTTCTGGAGCTTCCTCCATACGAGAATACCCCCATTCTTTTCGTTACTGTTATTGTGGCCTGGAGTTTCACAGCTTCTTCTTCTTTTTTTTTTTTTTTTTTTGGGATGGAATCTCACTCTATTGCCCAGGCTGGAGTGCATTGGTGTGATCTCGACTCACTGCAAACTCCGCCTCCTGGGTTGAAGCGATTCTCCTGCCTCAGTCTCCCGAGTAGCTGGGATTATAGGTGCCTGCCACCACACCTGGCTAATTCTTATATTTTTAGTAGAGAAGACGTTTCACCATGTTGACCAGGCTGGTCTCGAACTCCTGACCTCAGATTATCTGCCCGCCTCAGCCTCCCAAAGTGCTGGGATTACAGACGTGAGCCACCGCGCCCAGCCTCCACAGCTTCTTGAGTCACCACCCTACTGCTCGCCACTTTGAATGTTCCTAAATACTCGTTCCCACAGAGACAGCCTCAGTGGACGTCACGTGCCCAGCTCCTCGTATCCCCGTGTCATTGCTGGGTTATAGACTGCCCTGACACCACTTTCCTGATGGTGTGGACCACAACAGGTCCTGCAGTGGAAAGAAAGACCCATGGCTCCGTGATGTCTGAACCTCAGTGTCTGTGAGGCCACGAGAACAACGCCCTGGGGAGCCACAGACTGCAGGGGCTGAGTGTCAGTGTGCCGGGCCCACTGCCTGGAGGCAGAGCCTCCACCAGGACCCTGGCTCCGACTGGAGGCGCTGCCTCCACCTACTGCATGCCAGAGCTGGGCAAGACCCAGTCGCACGTTGGCAGCCTTGGTCCTGCCTCGGGGTGCTCTCAGTCTGTAGGGGCCACACAGAGCAAGCTGTCCACCACCTGTTTGTGTCAGTGCTGGGCTGGAGGCCCGAGCTGGGGACTGAGTGGGGCGGCTGCCAATTGGGGCCTAGAGTGACTTCCGTAGGAGCAAAACCCAGGCGTTTGAGGGGGTGGGCGTGACACCTGTCCTTGCACTCCCAGCCTTCCCACATCCTGGTGCTCGGGTGCCACAAGCCAGGCCCCGATGGCCCCAGCGGTGACCCAACCCAAGCCCTTGTCCCTCCCAGTCCCGTGCTCTGTCGCTGCCCTCCAGCACTGGAAAGCATCTCCGATTCTGGCAGGCACCGCATTGTGCAGCTCCTCGGGCAAGCTCGGCACAGGTGCCAACTGTGATTCCACTCTCCCCGCTTCCATCTCTGTAGCCTGGCACCTGCAGAGGCCCCCACTAGAGCCATGCCAACAAGGGGGCTGTGGCTGCGTGTGTGCTGCCCGCGTGCGGGCCCACGTGCCCGTCTGCCAGTGCGCGCACGGAGCCACGAGGGAAATTTCCAGCACAAAGACCGTATGCCTGAGAGAGAGGGGGAATTGCTCAGCAAACTTCAGAAGCGATCAAAATGTCCTTTCCATAAAGTCCCAGCTTAAAAAATGTTAGCAGGTGCGTGTACAATAGCGAGTCAGTTGGGATGGATTACTATGGAATACCATTTCCGCTCATTACAGATTATGAATTCAAGGCATAGTTTTCTGTAAATTGTCATTCTTGTCTGGTAAGGAAAGCTAATTTTCCCCTCATATGGAAAAAAAAACAACAACAAAAAAACCCGCCATTCTGCTGGGCCACCGCTCCTTGGAACTGCACCTGCTGGAGCCTGGCATCACTTGGGGCTGCCCGGACGGGCTGGGGCTGATCCTCCTGGGATGATTTCTGGCGTGAGCAGAGAGGACTTTGGAGAAGTAAGAAAGGCCCCCGATCATGGGTGCTGGGCATTTTCTGGAAGAAGGATGAAGAGGGTGAGTTTTGTGTGGTAGAGATGAGGCGTGGGTGGCCAGGAGGGGAGGGAATTCATTGGCAAGACATTAGAGGCCATGCCCATTATTCATTCATTCATTCCTTCACTCCCTCATTCATTCATTCCACAAGTGTTTGTTGAGCGGACACTGTATAGGATCCTCTTCCACAGACTGGGGTCATAGCAGTGCTAAGGTCTTCTCTTTCTCTCTTTCTTTGGTCTCGCTTTTTCACCCAGGCTAGAGTGCACTGACACCATCATAGCTCACTGCAGCCTCAAACTCCTGGGCTCAAGCGATCCTCCTGCTTCAGCCTTTTGAGTAGCTTGGACTATAGGTGCTCCTCACCATACCGGGCTTTTTTCTTTTCTTTTCTTTTTTTTTTTTTTGAGACGGAGTCTCTCTCTGTCGCCCAGGCGGGAGTGCAATAGCACGATCTTGGCTTACTGCAACCTCTGCCTCCTGGGTTCAAGCGATTCTCCTGCCTCAGCCTCCTGAGTAGCTGAGATTACAGGCACCCACCACCACATCTGGATAATTTTTGTATTTTCACTAGAGATGGGGTTTCACCATGTTGGCTAGGCTGGTCTCAAACTCCTGACCTCAGGCGATCTGCCCACCTCGGCCTCCCAAAGTGCTGGGATTATGGGCATGACCCACTATGCCCGGCCCAGGTCTTCCCTTCCAGTGGGGAAAAGCAGGTAATAAAGGGAGAGGTCGTTGTTGCTGCAAAGGGAAAGGAAGGGCTGGTCTGGGGGAGGTGACTTTGGGGCTGAGCCTGGAGGAGGAAGAGAGGCCGGCAGCCTTCGTGCACTGCAAGTTTTGGGCAGAGCAAGCCAGGCTTGTCCTACAATGAGAGAAAAGGCCAGAGAGGCTGGAGCTGAGGGCAGAGGGGAGAGTGGAGAGGCCAGGCTGGGGCTGAGGCACACACACCCAAGGTGCACGAGAAGCCGCTGTCTGGTTCTGAGCAACGAGAGATGGGGTTGGTTTCTGTTGGCAGCTGCCCCAGGCTGCTGGGTGGAGAACAACAGGAGGAGGTGCTGCGATGGGAGAAGACCCCCAAGCTGGGAGAACAAGAGCGGTGCTGCTGCGGCCCCCACTGCAGAGTTCTGAGATTCGTGGTGGTTCATACCTCCACCCACACCCTCCACCCTGCGCCTTGCAGAAGCAGCCGCCTCTGGTCCTTGACATCTGCCCCCGGGGTAGCCTCAGGGGAGTGTGGTGGTTGAGTGCCAGCTGCCACTTCTTCTCCTAATCGTACTAAGGAAGGGCAGCCCCTCCAGAGGTGTTGGAATTTCTCTGTCTAGTGTGATAGCAGCAGACTTTTCTTTTTCTTTCTTTCTTTCTTTCTTTTTTTTTTTGAGACAGAATCTCGCTCTGTCGCCCAGGCTGGAGTGTAGTGGCGTGATCTCGGCTCATTGCAATCTCCGCCTCCTGGATTCAAGCGATTCTCCTGCCTCAGTCTCCTGAATAGCTGGGATTACAGATGCACGCCACCACGCCCGGCTAATTTTTGTATTTTTATTAGAGATGGGGTTTCGCCATGTTGGTCAGGCTGGTCTCGAACTCCTGACCTCTGGTGATCCACCCATCTCGGCCTCCCAAAGTGCTGGGATTACAGGCGTGAGCCACCACTCCCAGCTCTTTTTTTTTTCTTTTTTTTTTTTTGAGATGGAGTCTCACTCTGTCACCCAGCTCAGCTCACTGCAACCTCCACCTCCTAAATTCAAGTGATTCTCCTGCCTCAGCTTCCTGAGTAGGTGGAATTACAGGCCTGAGCCACCACGCCTGGCTAATTTTCTGTATGTTTAGTAGAGAAGGGATTTCACCACGTTGGCCAGGGTGGTCTGGAACTCCTGACCTCAGGCAATCTGCCTGCCTCAGCCTCCCAAAGTGCTGGTATTACAGGCGTGAGCCACTGCGCCCGGCCACAGCAGACTCTTTAAGACAGGGGAAGCTGGAACTTATTCTGATATGAGACCCATGTTCCTCAAGACCCATTCAGAGACAAACAAGAGAAACTTGAATCAACCAGCTCAAGTGCAACCAAAATAACATTAGGAAGTGATTGGCTCTTGCTATCAGCAAGTCCAGGGACTTCAGGCTTGGCTGGATCCAGGGGCTTAAATAATATTGACAGGTCCTTTCTTGGTCTCTGTTCTCCTCTGCTCTGGCTTCATTCTCTGGCAGGTGGTCCCTGAGTGGTGGTAGAGATGCCATCAGCCACTGCAGACTTAACTTCCTGCCAGCTAAGGAGAGTCCTTTGCTCAAATGGGATCCTCTGTGGAAGTGGAGAAGGTAAAGCAGGCCCAGGGGAGCTGCTTTGTCTGGGACTGGGGGAAGTCCCTCTGCTCACTGGCTTCTCCTCCTTGGACTCACCAGTTGGCCCCTGAAAAACGCAGTGGAAACCTGGAGCTCACCCCTGCAGTCCCTATGTCCCCCACTGCAGCATTCTAGCTGCCTGTTCTAGCACCCATAGTGACCCCGCAGAGCTTTCTCTGCTGCGATGAGGGCCTGGGCCAGGGCAGACCCACTGCACTTGCGGCATCCAGGGATGCCCTGCCTGGAGTGGTCCTAGAAGCAAGACACACTCCTGCTTCACCAGGGACCGGGATTCCTCCAAGGCCCACACACCCCCATAGCAGAGGGGTTCACTTCATGCACCTCCCCGTAAAGCACACACCCAGAGTTTCCATCCCACTTCCACCCTGAGATCCAAGAAACCACGGTGCTCTCTCAAGCAAAACCAGCTCACTCCTCAAGTATGGAGGCTCTGGGGACAGACGGCCGGAGCTGCTAGCTGTGTGACACTGGACACATTTCTTAAACTCTCTATGCCTCAGTATTCTTGGCTGTGCAGTGGGAGACAAAATACCAGGGCTCTTGTGGGGACTAACTGAGGAATGTGGAGGGCATCCTGACATGTAGCAGATGGTCTTGACACGTTAACCACGATCATCCTGGGCACAGCCGATCCTGAAGTCATGCCAGTCTGGGTTTTGGTGCAGGTGACAGGAACTAACTCCAGCCATCTCATACAAAAAGGGCTTCCCATTGGAAAGAGCCCACAGGAATCTTCTCAGGAATTCCCAGGGCCTATGGTCAGCCCTCGTCTCAACAAGGGGCTCACACTAAAATACGTTCCAGCTTTCCCTTTGCAAGGGCTGGACTGGCACGGGGCTGAGCTGCAGAGTGAGGACCTCTGAGATCTGCCCTGGAGCTGACTCGGCCAACTTGGGGGTGGGGGTTTGGGGCTGCTCCTGATGCTTCTGAGACAGGGACACCTTGCAGCCATGGGGTCCTCAGCCTCTCTGTTCTCTGTTCCGCTTCCACTCCAGGAGGAAGTAGCTGGAGCCGTGCTCTGGGTCACATGGACATTAGTGTTGCCCTCGCTGTAGGTGCCCGAGTTGCTGAGTCCAGGGCCTTCCAGTGCCAGCTTCAAGCGATGGCCCTGCCACATGCCTCTGTGTGAGCTCATGCAGGTCACTTTCCTCTCTGAGCCTCAAGAGTTATGATAAACCAGAGAAACCCAACCTCCCAGGAGAGGTTCCCTTCCTCCTGGCATCTCTGGCTTAAAACCTGCAGCCCTGGAAGCAGGCATCGGATTGGCTGGGCCCTGCTCTCACCCCCGCCATGTGGTAGACCAGGCAGTGGCAGAGTCAGGTTGGAGCCCACTCTGGTCTTTGTCGTGTGAAAGGGCAGTGAGAGGGAGGCAAGGGGATCGCCCTCCTGCCAAGACTCTACCCATCAGGAAATTCCCCAAAAAGGATGCCTCTCCAGATGGAAGCAGGGGCTGGAGACCCAACACCACACATGTGCAGTCTGGGCTGTTTGATTTTAAAGTCCTTTTTTAAATTTTTCTTTTGAGACAGAGTCTCACTCTGTCACCCAGGCTGGAGAGCAGTGGTGCATTTCATGGCTCACTGCAGCCTCCACCTCTGAGGTTCAAGTGATTCTCCAGCCTCAGCCTCTCGAGTAGCTGGGATTACAGGTGCACACCACCACACCCGGCTAAATTTTGTATTTTTATGAGAGACAGGGTTTCACCCTGTTGGCCAGGCTAGTCTCGAACTCCTGACCTCAGGTGATCCACCCACCTCAGCCTCCCAAAGTGCTGGGATTACAGGCATGACCCACCGCGCCCAGCCTAAAAGTCACTTTTTCATCACTTTTTTATCCACTGATGTCAGCTTAGGCTGACATCAGTGTGGTGAGGTGCAGAGGGTGTGGGCCAGGGGCTTTAGGGCTTGGGTCTTCCAGGGGGTGGCCAGGGGTTCTTGCTTTGGCCCTTCCCATGATTTCCACCTGTGAAACGTGTCAGTTGGGCCCAGCCTTCAGGGCAGTAGGATTGTCTGAAATTCTAGTGTTCATCAGGGTTAACGCTGTCTATCCTGTTTGTTTATTTTTGAGATGGAGTCTCACTCTGTCGCCCAGGCTGGAGTGAAGCGGCACGATCTCGGCTCATTGCAACCTCTGCCTCCTGGGTTCAAGTGATTCTCCTGCCTCAGCTTCCCAAGCAGGTGAGATTATAGGCGCCCACCACCATACCCAGCTAATTTTTGTATTTTTACTGGAGGCAAGATTTCACCATGTTGGCCAGGCTGGTCTCGACCTCCTGACCTCAGGTGATCTGCCTGCCTCGGCCTCCCAAAGTGCTGGGATTACAGGCATAAGCCACCACACCCAGCCTATTTATTTATTTGTTTAGAGACAAGGTCTCACTCTATGGCCCAGGCTAGAGTACAGTGGCACGATCATAGCTCACTACAGCCTCAGACTCCTGGGCTCAAGCGATGCTCCACCTCGGCCTCGCAATGTGCTGGGATTACAGGCGTGAGCCACCATGCCCAGCCATACCAGGTGTTCTGATCACGTCCCTGCCCCACCACTGAGCTTCAGGTTCCTTGGCCCTGGACAGAGGCCCACTGAATAAGAAGAGAGGGACAAGGCCAGCAGCAGGCCTGCCACCAAGGAGCCGGACAGTGCCCACCTTTCTCCCGGAATGTTAGACCCGGGGGAGATGGTGCTGAGGCGGGTTTCTTCCCCTAACTGCCTTCTCCTTTCCATCTGCAAAATGGGAATAAGACACCTGTCATCAGCCATTGTGATGCCACCGGGATCTCACAGCATGGCTCTAAGAGTCATTGAAAAGGGCACCAAGCTCAGCAAACGTGTTATTACTATTATTATTGACCAAAAAATACTTGACAAATGATTGCAGAGTCTGCCAGAGTGGAGTCTGCCTGCCTGGGGAGAGATTTTAGGGCTGCTTTAAGAGTCTTTTGGAAGCACAAACCCCAGCAGAGGGAGCTGGCTCCATGGAAGCCTTCAGGAGCAGAGAGGCCCGGGGCTGGGAAGTCTTTGATTACCTTACATCTGTTTTTATGGAAACTTCTGGGACCAGCCGAGGGGAAACGGAACTGTAAACAGCACAGCCGGCATGGCCTCCCCACCAGATTGTTAATGGGGAATCGCCCACGCGGCTCCCCTAGCTGGCGAGGCTTTGGCCCCTGGTCTGCGGCAGGAGTGATTAAACGATATGAGCACGCAGAGAGCAAACCCAGCCACAGAAGACGAATCAGGGTTTTATGCCCCTCGGTTCTGCGCAGTAAAAGAAAATACCCCTGTTAAGTGCGAATTAATTGGCTCCTGTAATTGGCGCGTGGCGCTGCCTCTGGCCTCTTTGTGGGCTAGAGGTGGGGGGATCGGAGGCCTGTCCATTGGGCTGCAGAGTCCCCATGGGCTGCAGGGCCCGGGAGCAGGGCCCCTGCTGCTGATGAATTGCTTCCTGTTGCTCTGGGAGGTGCCTGCTTGGAGGAGTGCTTGCTCCTGAGCATGCAGCAGGCTTGCAGAGCTGGTTGCTGGCTCTCAACTTCTCACCTGTCAGCTGGGGGTGGTCACCCTTGTTCCATTTGTGTCTTGTTGCTGCTGGAGGCTGGATCCCAGTGAAGCACTGTGGGGTGTACACACACACACACACACACACACACACACACACACATTCAGCCCAGAGAGGAGGTGCCATGTCTTCCCAGTCCAGTGTTGGTATCCTGGTCAGGCCACTACACACAGTTGTGCACGTTGTGCACTGCACAAGAGCATCTGGCCATAACCCATTCTGTGCTCCATTTACCATGCTGTGTACCTTTTGGGGACTGTAGCAGGCCAGAAGGGCATCTTTTCCTGAGGTCACCTTGCCAGCTGGCAGGGACACAGTTCTGGTGTTCTGAACCCCAGAGCACGCTCCCCACACAGCAGCCACACTGTTACACCCCCTACCCAAAAGCACCGCAGGGCCTGTGTCTGCACCATTCCTTCTCACTGTGTTGCTCCTCTCTGTGCATGCAGGTGGTGCCCATTCTTCAAAGCCCATGCAAATGCCACCTCCCCAAGCCCTTCCTCTTGAGGCTGCAGTGAACTCCTAAGCTCGGGCTGGGACCTCCACCGTCCTTCTGGAAACAGCACTCCCCACACATATGGATGCTTGGAGAAGCCGCCCCTCCCTCACTCCAGCCACATGGGTCAGGCAGAGGCCATGATCATTTAAACTGTCTCACCCTGCCCCTGAGACAGTCACTTGGTCCCAGAGGGCACCCGATGGAACAAGAGACTTGACTTTTTTTTGTTTGAGAAATAAGGGTATGAATGCCTCTGGGGACCTTGCTTCCTTCCCATTCCGGGAGGCCAGCCTTGGACAACTGAGGACTTGCAAAGGTGAGGCAGTCCTAGTCCCTCAGGCTGGTCCCTTCTGCAAGACCCTGTCATTAGACACATACCTGAGTTAAGCATCACCGTCTCAGTGAGCAGGGCTTATCTGAGGATGGGGACTGCCTGAGGGTCCAGAGAGAGGATGCGTCAGAAGATGTGAAAGAGGGTGACCATAGAATCCCAGCGCCCCCTCCAACCCAGGCAGCCCACGGCAACCCCCAGCTTTCCCTCCTGCCCTGTGGATGTGCACAGCACGGCACCCATTGGAAACAGCACACCCCTGCAAGGGCCAGGCTGGAGCTGGGCCTGTGGGGCAGGGGCTGGCAGGGCTGCAGGCTCAGGGCCGGGGAGATCTGCCCTCAAGCTGTCTGAGCTCTGTGGCGCTACAGGGGGTGCCTCTGAGGCTTCTGACGCTTCTCAGAGCCACAGGAAGATGGGATGATATCCACCCTCTCCCTGATCTGCGTGTGGGGCTGCCCTGTGACACCCATCCGCCCCATGGGAGCTGAATGGAATGCACTGTTGGAAATTATAGGCTGTGTGATACTTGAAAAGTGTCCAGTAGTATCTACAACGTAGCAGATGTCTCCACGGGCTTCTCCATGCAGTCTAGGCAGCATAGCAAGAGGTCATCAGCCTCTGTGTTCACTGATTCATTTCCTGGAGGGAGCGGCCGGAGCCGTGCTCTGGGTCACATGGACCTTGGGGAGGCCCTCGGTGTAGGTGCCCGAGGTGCTGAGCCCAGGGCCCTCCAGTGCCAGGTTCAAGCGATGGCCCTGCCACATGCCTCTGCGTGAGCTCATGCAGGTCACTTTCCTCTCTGAGCCCCAAGGTCCCCATGACAATGGTGCAAAAGAGCTGATGTGGGAGAGTGCCAGCCCCCAGCACATACCTGTCCCTTCTTCAGGTGTGTGAAGCCATTCTCGCAGCTTTCGGGCCATTCATGGCCAGACAAGCCCTCTTCCAACAAAGTGCCCCAAGTGCAGGGAGGTGGAGGCCCGAGTGACTGGGCAGGTGGCCCCTCCTGGGTGAAGCCAGCTGCCCTGACACCGGGCACCCACTCCTTTTCTCAGAGCCACAGGAAGATGGGGGTGATATCCACCCTCTCCCTGATCTGCGTGTGGAGCTGCCCTGTGACACTCATCCGCCCCATGGGAACTGAATGGAGTGCACTGTTGGAAATTATAGGCTGTGCGATACTTGAAAAGTATCCAATAGTATCTACAATGTAGCAGATGTCTCCATGGCCTCACACAGGAGTATGCAGCAGGAGTGCAAGGTGTACTTAACAAGCCTGCCTGGGCACGGTGGCCCATGCCTGTTATGCCAGCACTTTGGGAGGCCAAGGTAGGAGGATCACTTGAGCCCAAGAGTTTGAGACCAGTTTGAGCAGCATAGCAAGATCCTATCTCTTAAAAAATGTAATAATAATAAACAGCAGGTTCGGCACAGTGACTCACTCCTGTAATCTCAGCACTTTAGGAGGCTGGGGCGGGTGGATCACTTGATGCCAGGAGTTCGAGACCAGCCTGGCCAACATGGCAAAACCCCGTCTGCTAAAAATACAAAAATTAGCAGGCATGGTGGTGCGCACCTGTAATCCCAGCTCCTTGGGAGGCTGAGGCAGGAGAATCGCTTGAACCCGGGAGGTGGAGGTTGCAGTGAGCCGAGATCATGCCACTGCCCTCCAGCCTGGGTGACAGAGTGAGACTATGTCTCAATAATAATAATAATAATAATAAACAGCAGAGTGTCTGCCCCAAGCCTGTCCCTGTGTGGCACTCTGAACAGAGAAGCGAACTCCTGTGAGAGGCAGCAGAGCCGCCTGCTGAGCCAGGTCATGTGGCCGTCGTCTCTCTGAGTGTGTGGCTTTGAGACACTTGCTGGAATCCCTGGCCTGAGAACTGCTTAGACCACTGGATGCAAAGATGATCTCCTCCAGAGGAAAGAAGAGAAAGGCTTCAGCCCGTGCCTGTGATAGTGGCATGAGGCACACGGTAAATTCTAGATGCAGTCCCTGTATTATTTTCCTGTGGTCACCATAACAAATTGTCACAGACGTGGTGGCTTTAAAACAGCAGATATTTGTTCTCCCATGCTTCTGGAGGCTGAGTCCGAAATCAAGGTGCCGGCAGGGCCATGCTCCCTCTGGAGGCTCCAGGGAGGACTCCCTCCTCACCTTCTCCAGCTTCTGGTGGCTCCGGGGATCCCTGGCCTTCCTCTGCTGTGGCTATGTCATTCCACCTTCTGCCTCTGTCTTAACAAGGCCTTCTTCCCTGTTTGCATGTCTCTGTGTCTCCATCCAAATTCTCCTCTCCATAGGAGTTGATCCAACTATAATTCCCCTCAATCCAATCCACTGGTCATTGGATTTAGAAACCACCCTAACCAAGTATGACCCCACTGCATCTTGATTACATCTGCAAAGACGCTATTTCCAAATAAGGCCACAGTCACAGTACTGGGGGGTCAGGACTTCCATATATCTTTCTAGGGGACACACTTCAACCCACAAGTCTCATCCCGGAGGCCTTCCATGGGGTCCAGGCAGGAGGCAGGGCGTGCCTCAATCTTAATTGAGTGAAGCTATGACTGCCATAGAAACCCAAGTGAGCAGAATCCACTAAAATGGAAAATTGGCCAGGCACAGGGGATCACGCCTTGTAATCGCTGCAACTTGGGAGGCCAAGGAGGGAGGACCACTTGAGCTCAAGAGTCTGAGACCAACCTGGTCAACATAGTGAGACCCCATTCCTACAAAAACTAAAACTAAAAATAATAAGCCAGGCATGGTGATATGCACCTGTACTCCCAGCTACTCAAGAGGCTGAGGTGGGAGAATTGCTTGAGCCCAGGAGTTTGAGACCAACCTGGACAACATAGTGAGAACTTGTCTCTGCAAAAAATAAAAATAAAAATAAATTAGCTAGGCATGGTGGCACATACCTGTAGTCACAGCCACTTGGGAGGCTGAGGCAGGAGGATGGCTTGAGCCCAGGAGGTTGAGGTTGCAGTGAGCTATGATCACACGACTGCACTCCAGCCTGGGCAACAGAGCAAGACCTTGTTTCAAAAAAAAAAAAAAAAACCAAAAAGTGATACAAACCATTATTGACTATAACCATATCACTAGTGCTTTTTGAAAAGCAGTCATACAATCTTGTGCCCGCGGTGATGGTACTAACTGGGTGTTTGTTTTAATCTAAATAGCCATGTCCACTATGGAGCCACTTCTTCAGCGAAATGCTTGCAGGAAGTATGGTCATGAACTGCACTCTTGGTATGACCAACCCTGCAGGATAACAAATCACGGTCGATTACTTGAAGGGATCTTAGCTTGGTTCCTATTTGACAAATGATGGCATATTTGATACATTGATTAAGCTGTGACAAGGGAATTGATCCAACTGTAAATAATCAGGAATATGGACTGCGGCCGGGGATAGTGGCTCACACCTGTAATCTCAACACTTTGGAAGGCTGAGGCGGGTGGATCACCTGAGGTCGGGAGTTCGAGACCAGCCTGACCAACATGGAGAAACCCTGTCTCCACCAAAAATACAAAATTAGCCGGGCGTGGTGGCGCATGCCTATAATCCTAGCTACTCAGGATGCTGAGGCAGGAGAATCACTTGAACCCTGGAGGGGGAGGTTGCGGTAAGCCGAGGTCGTGCTGTTGCACTGCAGGTTAAAATAGGGCAGGGCATGGGTGTGGAGGGCATGTGTAAGGGTCAGTGGGAGTCTGGGGTCAGTGTGTGTGGGGGGGTGTATATGAGGTCAGTGTTGGGGCTGGTGTGTGTGTCCATGGGGGTTGCATAGACTGAACAGCAGAAGCTGGAGGCTGGAGGACCAGCATCAGGGCGCCAGCAGGTTCCCTTTCCCCCGAGGCCACTGTCCTAGGCTCCAGCCACCATCTGCTCACCTTGTCCTCACATGGCCTGCTCTCTGCCCTGGTGCCTGCGTGTGTCCAAATTTTGCCTTCTTAGGCCGGGCATGGTGGCTCATTCCTGTAATCCCAGTACTTTGGGAGGCCAAGGCGGGCGGGTCACTTGAGGTCAGCTTGAGATCAGCCTGGTCAACATGGGGAAACCCCGTCTCTACTAAAAACACAAAAATTAGCCAAGTGTGGTGGTGCAAGGCTGTAATCCCAGCACTTTGGGAGGCTGAGGCGGGCAGATCACCTGAGGTCAGGAGTTCGAGACAAGCCTGGCCAACATGGCAAACCTCCGTCTCTACTAAAATTACAAAAAAAAAAATTAGCCGGGGGTGGTGGCACACGCCTGTATCCCAGCTATTCAGGAGGCTGAGGCAGGAGAATCTCTCGAACCTGGGAGGTGGAGGTTACAGTGAGCTGAGATCACACCACTGCACTCCTGCCTGGGTGACAGAGTGAGACTCCATCTCAAAAATAAATAAATAAATAAATAAAGCAGATTATTTGCAGCCTTGACTCGGTTTGAGCTCCTGGGGGAAAAATTTGAATCCAGAGAAGTCAAGGGGATTTTTGGTGGGGAGTGAAACAGGGTGTGAAGCAGGCCCCGCCTTGTCTCAGAGATGGTTTGTTGTAGAGCACAGGGGCCTGGGATTCTGGATTTGCCCTACGGAGCTCACGAGTGTACCCCGGGGGGTGTTAATATTGATATATCCTTCCCCATACCCAGGAGGAAACTGAGGCTGGAGAGGAGGTGGCTGGCTTGAGGGTGCACAGGGAGTTGGTGGCAGAGGTGGGACCCAGCACAACACCTGGCTCACCCACCAGCCACCCCGCTCCTTAGGAATGGCCGTGTAAGTGGTGTAGTCAAGGCCACTTTGGGGGCAGCAGTCTGGGGCCCTGATCACAGACTTTCTGTTGTGTTTTCAGAGCAGTAGCCCCATGTTCTGTCAAAGAGGCCCAGAGAAGATTGGTGGGGGTGAGGAGTGGGGCCAGACCTCTCTGGGCCAAGTGGAGCCCCCAGGGCTTGGACACTTCTGGAGACTGGGGGTGAAGTGGGCTTCATGGGTCCAGCTGGAGGAGGCTGCAGGATGGCCCTGAAGAGGCGGCACTGGGATCACTGTCACCCTGACAATTTCTGGCTGGGTTCCTGCTCAGGGAGGCCCTTGCACGAAGGTGTCTGAGTTTCTGGTGTCCTGGGGAATTGGAATAACAGAGCAGGGAGAGGAAGGGAGATTTTCCCAAGCCTGGGAGAGCTCAGGATGCTCCTTGGGATTGTCCTCTCCCTCAGGGCACCTCAGCCACTGGCCTTTCAGGCCATTCCCAGCTGAGCACTTCCTGACTCCAGGCCTTTGCACATGCTGTTCCCCACTTGGAACTCCCTTCCTCCAGATGTGTACATGACTGCTCTCTTCTCCATGTGCAGGGGCGTCACTCTCCACTAAGCCTTTCTCTCCCCTCCCTGTGCATCACGTCACTTGTTTTGCTGTCTTCATAGGACCCATTGGCCTCCACACACCTAGAAGTTCAGCTCCCTAGATTCAGGGATCCAGACTATTTCATTCACTGCTCTCTCCCCAGTGCCTAGAACAGCACCTGCGCATCGTAGGGACTCAGGAATTATGTGTCCAGTGAGTGTGACACGGGTGGTGGATGGATGGGCGGCATCAGCCTTGGGCAGTGAAAGGGCCCACTGGGTTGGGTGTGGCCAAGTGCAGAAGCATGCAGGGTCTCTGGCTGGAAACTGGTGGAAAGGAGGGCCTGGCTGCTGCTCAGAGGCTGTCCTTGGCCCCAGGTGTTTTCCCAGAGCATCAGGGCCTGGGATTTTGTCACTCACTCACCAGAGGACCTCAGGAAAGGTTCATCTGGGCCCAGGACCCGATTCTGTCATTTATGAATTATAATCCCCAGGCTGCCCTCCCCATAGGGTGGGGGAGGCTCAAAGAAGATCCAGTTAGTCTGGGCGTGGTGGCTCATGCCTGTAATTCCAGCACTTTGGAGGCTGAGGCGGGAGTTCAAGACCAGCCTGGGCAACATAGTGAAACCTCATCTTTACAAAAAAAGACATTGCCCGGTATGGTGGTGCACACCTGTAGTCCCAGCTACTTGGGAGGCTGAGAAAGGATGATCCCTTGGCCCAGGAGAGCGAGGCTGCAGTGAGCTATGATCACACCACTGCATTCCAGCCTGGGCAACAGAGCAAGACCCTGTCTCAAAAACATAAATAAATAAATAAATAAATAAAAAATTTAAAAAAAAGGTCTGGTATCTGACTGTGACTGCACCGGGTGGCTCAGAGAGCTCCCACCTGGAGACGCAGATTCCCAAGGAAGCAAGGACAAGCCTGCTCGTGGTGGAATTGTGCACAACCAACAACTGGAAACACCCCTAAGGGTTGAAGTCCCAGTGTGGTCCTTGCTTGTCCTTGGGATCAGCCAGCTGTCATCGCTGCCAGCCCCTTCAGCACCTGTGTGGATCTCGGAAAGTCATCCCCTCTGGGCAGGTGAATTATGGCCAAGGGGTGTCCCACTGCTGGCTGACACAGCCATGTCTGGTGAGTAAGTGAGGCCACGTCAGCCCCCATCCCTGCTGCCTCCTTGCTTTAGGACATGAGGGTATTAGTAGAATGTAATGGGCAAAGAAAGAGCTCCAGTGAGCGCCTTGGGGAAAAAGGCAAGAAAAGGAAGAACATGTGTGATTCAGTACTATGTATGGGGCCGCCAAAGCCCCAGACGACAGTAAAATGTGTGTGGCTGTAAATGTATTATGTATCTATGCGTCTATCCATCAGTCATCTGTCTATCCATCTCTCTCTAAATAATCTCTATTTATAATCTGTTTATCATCTCTCTTATTTATCAATCAGCTATCCACCTATCCATCTCTCTCTACCTATAATCTATCATATCCAGCATCTACCTCTATCAATTATCTATCTATCTATCTATCTATCTATCTATCTATCTATCTATCTATCATCTATCTATCTATCTATCATCTGTGTAAAATTTAGGATACAAGTCTGGTAGTGACCCCAGCTACCTGGGCTGGGCAACAGTGATTACTCAAACTGGGTGATAGTAGTTGTCTCTTGGAGAGGGGTCAAAGGGGGCTTCCACCTTACTGCAGTGTCTTTGTTACAAGGAGGTCCAGGTGTCACCAGGGTGCACAGGCAATGCTGAAGCATGCTGGCCTTCCCTGGTCCTGGGTCTTGGTGCCTGCTGGAATCAGAAGAGGGAGCATGCATCTGTGCTGTGAGCATCGCATAGTACCACAAATGTCACCAGGTCTCAGTTAATTGGAGAATTCTGTCCAGGCCTGCGAAGATGGAGGTGCAGGCCAGGCACGATGGCTCACGCCTGTAATCCCAGCACTTTGGGAGGCCTAGGCGGGTGGATCACCTGAGGTCAGGAGTTCAAGACCAGCCTGGCCAACATGGTGAAATCCCATCTCTACTAAAAATACAAAAAATTAGCTGGGCAT
The DNA here is from genome assembly GCF_009828535.3 of Hylobates moloch. Taxonomy (NCBI): domain Eukaryota; kingdom Metazoa; phylum Chordata; class Mammalia; order Primates; family Hylobatidae; genus Hylobates; species Hylobates moloch. The sequence goes on along the minus strand of NW_026652287.1, from coordinate 58,124,778 downwards.
CCCAGCTACGTGGGAGGCTGAGGCAGGAGAATTGCTTGAACCCGGGAGGCAGCAGAGGGCAGAGGTTGCAGTGAGCCAAGATTGCGCCACTGCACTCCAGACTGGGCAACAAGAGTGAAACTTTGTCTCAAAAAAAGAAGAAAGAAGGAGAAGGAGAAGGAGAAGGAGAAACCATGGGCTGTAGGCGATTTTATGGAGTTGGTTTGGAAGCTGTAACAAATTTGCTGGTAATGATGCTTTGGTGAAAGAGGCTGTTTTAAAAAAATACTCAGCACAGTTGCTAAAAGTCACATTCATTAGGGAAAGGTGAAAACCTAATCTGCTGCCAGTGTCTGTGAGAGCAGTCACAGAGACTCCAGGGAGTGTCACTGCGGGGAGGAGGGGCCCTCCGGGCGGGTGTGTGAGGACAGCAGTGACTAACATGAGCCCTGGGGCTCCCACCCTTCCCAACCCGTCTGCTGCCCTGAAGATGTGGGGCAGGGCCAAGTCTACAGTGGTCCACTCTGACCCTCTCTCCTTCCTTCTATCCTTGGTGATTTTGCCAAAACAACAGCACACAAATGTATTCTTCCAGAAAGTAAAGTAAAGACATTACCCAAGGGATTAAGTTCTCTTTGACCAGCATCACCCAGTCCCCTCCGTAGAGGTAGCCTCTGTCATCAACTGGACTTGTTTTCTTCCAGATATTGTCCTGCATTTGGAGCAAGGTTTCTCAGCCTTGGCATGGTTAGCATTTGGGGCTGGACTTCTCTCTTTTTTTTTTTTTTTTAAGGAGACTGAGTTTCGCTCTTGTCACCCAGGCTGGAGTGCAATGGCGCGATCTCGGCTCACTGCAACCTCCGCCTCCTGGGTTCAAGCGATTCTCCGGCCTCAACCTCCTGAGTAGCTGAGATTACAGGCACCCGCCATCACACCTGGCTAATTTTTGAATTATTAGTAGAGATGGGGTTTCACCATATTGGCCAGGCTGGTCTCAAACCCCTGACCTCAGGTGATCCCCCTGCCTCGGCCTCCCAAAGTGCTGGGATTACATGTGTGAGCCACCGCGCCTGGCCATGGGGCTGGACTTCTCTGTGTCGTGGGGGCCATCCCATGCATTACAGGATGTTCAGCCACAGCCCTGGTTTCTTACCCACTAGGCACACAACTAGCACCCCCTGCCTGGGTGTGACAATAAAAAATGTCTCCAGACATTGTCACATGTCCCCTGGGGTGCAGAATTGCTCTTGGTTGTGAGCCACTGCCCATGTGATTGGAGTATGACTTTGTGGGGTGGCTTTCCTAAAAAACAAAAATAAGGTGTTGGAACGTGCATGGCATTCTGTTCCAGCCCAACAGTTACGTTGTACAGATAGGTGTGCCGCATCCTTCTTCACTGCCACGTACTACTTCCTTGCATGGATATCTCACTTTTTTTAGAGACAGGATCTCTGTCACCCAGGCTGGGGTGCACTAGCATGATCATAGCTCACTGCAGCCTCAAACTCCTGGGCTCAAGCAATCCTCCCACTTCAGTTCCCAAGTAGCTAGGACTACAGGTGTGTGCCACCGCGCCCAGCTAATATTGTTTATTTTTTGTAGAGATGGGGCCTCACTCTATTGCCTAGGCTGATCTCAAACTCTTGGGCTCAAGCAATCCTCCTGCCTCCCAAGGTGCTGGGATGACAGGCATGGGCCACCATGCCCGGCTTTAATCAAGACTTTACGAAGGCTGGGTTGGTGGTTCGCGCCTGTTATCCCAGCACTTTGGGAGGCTGAGGCGGGTGAATCACTTGAGGTCAGGAGTTTGAGACCAGCCTGGCCAACATTGTGAAACCCTATCTCTACTAAAAATACAAAAATTAGCCAGGCATGGTGGCGTGTGCCTGTAATTCCAGCTACTTGGGAGGCTGAGGCAGGTCTCCACTTTCTGTCCCATTTTGCACATTTTGGATTTTGTTTTGTTTTGTTTATTTGAGACAGAAAGTGGAGGTTGCAGTGAGCCGAGATCTCGCCTCTGCCCTCCAGCCTGGGCAACAGAATGGGACTTCGTCTCAAATAAAAAGACTTTTAAAAACACTAGGTAAGCCAAGTAAAGCATCTGCGGCCAGCTGAGTCTCCCAGGTCACCGGCTGGCTGTCTCTGTTCTGGACAGAGCATGACATCACAGTTGCCATGCACACTGGCCACGCTCACCCACTGCATCTCCTTCCGTCCTCATGCCAGCGCTGCGGGGAGGTTTTTGTCGATCTTGTGTCTCAGTAGGGGCTCAGAGGTGAGGTCACTTGCCTAAGGTCGGGCCTGGTGGGAGTGAAGATTGGAACTCAGGCGGCCCAATTCCTAGGCCCATGGGCTTACGAGGTGACACCACAAGAGGGAGTTGAGAGTTTCTTGGGGGCTTTTTGCTCAATTGTGTGCCTGTTCTGCATGCCCATCGCGCTTCCTTTAGACCCTGTGATCTCTGGTCAGCTGCACACCATGTCTAAGCCTCAGTTCGCTCATAGTGTAGGGGTAGTGCTCCCTGGCCTGCCCACCTCAGAGGGCTCCTTTGGGCTCCCAGAGCTGCAATGCCTGAAAGCATCTTAAAAATAGCCTGTGCTGGCGGGGCATGATGGCTCATGCGTGTAATCTTAGCACTTTGGGAGGCCGAAGTGGGTGGATCACTTGAGGTCAGGAGTTTGAGACCAGCCTGGCCAACATGGTGAAACCCCATCTCCACTAAAAAAATACAAAATTAGTCAGGTGTGGTGGCGCATGCCTGTAATCTCAGCTACTCAGGTGGCTGAGGCAGGAGAATCACTTGAACCTGAGAGGCGGAGGTTGCAGTGAGCCAAGGTCACGCCACTGAACTCCAGCCTGGGTGACAGAGTGAGACTCTGTCTCAAAAAAAAAAAAAAAATAGCCTGCCCTGTACTCAGAGGGAAGAGGCACCACCAGAGTCATTCACTTGGGGTAATCCTGTTCCCATTACTAATCTGGAAGGAGACTTCTAAGGACTACAACCCTGATAGTTTCTCATCCTGCTTTTCTAATTTTCTCCAACGTCAGGCAGCTAGGGGAAAAGCCGCATTTTCAGATGCAAATTTTCCTCTGAACCATGGAAGCTTTAAAACCACCAGATGAAGTATAGAAAGTGCTTGACAATTTCTTTAAGAATCTTGCATTCTCTTGGGTTAGAATATCACACGTGAGGATATGTGTGTGTTGTGTGTTTTTTTAATCCTGCTATCGCGAGCAGCAGGTACCAAAATGTTGATCTTTAATGTGTTAGTAAAACAGCATACATTTGAATATTGGCTTTTTCTGCCATCTGTACCAGTTGACACTGTTTTTCATACCAGCTTATTACATTTCTTGTACAAACATACTTTTGGGTGTCTCTGTTGATTTATGCTATAGTTGCTCTGGTATTTGTGTTAAAATAGCATTTTAAAACTTATAAAATATTGCTATTTATTCCTTCCTTGATTCTTTGCCATTTGACAAGTTCTGGAGTAGCGCATATTTCCCAAGGACTAAGTTTCTGGTCATGGTTCTCTTGAGGGGGGAGCAGGCTGGGGGCAGGCAAGCCCAGAATAGCTCAGGCCGGGGGGGCTAGCTGGGCACTCCTATGGTACTAAACTCACTGCCCCCCTTGGGTAGGCCTGCAGATTCCCCAGGGCTTTCTTCTTTTTTTTCAATCTAAAAATTTCTTTTAGAGGCCAGGCTCGGTGGCTCATGCCTGTAATCCCAGCACTTTGGGAGGCTGAGGCAGGCAGATCATCTGAGGCCAGGAGTTCAAGACCAGCCTGGCCAACCCCATCGCTACTAAAAATACAAAAATTAGCCAGGCGTGGTAGTGGGCACCTGTAATCCCAGCTACTCATGAGGTTGAGGCATGAGAATCATTTGAACCTGGGAGGAGGAGGTTGAAATAAGCTGAGATGATGCCACTGAACTCCAGCCTGGGCAACAGGGTGAAACTGTGTCTCCAAAAAAAATAATAATAATAATAAAATAAAATAAATTAATTAAAAATAAATAAAAATTTCTTTTAAAGATGGGGGGGGGGTCTTGCTATGTTGCTCAGGCTGGTCTTGAACTCCTGGCCTCAAGTGATCCTCCCACCTCAGCCTCCCAAAGTGTAGGGACTACAGGTGTGAGCCACCATACCCGCCCCCCCCAGGGTTATTTTAAATGTCCAAATGATAAAAATAAAGACAACACGGTAGGTCTTCCTAAATTTACTCAGTTTGAAGACCTGTTATTATTTCATTCTGTCTGCCTTCCCCTTTTGATGTCAACATTTTATTTCTCCAATGAATTAAAGAGGTTCTTGGATGATCGTCTATTTTTTCTCTCAAATGGCTTTCCTGGGCAAAATCATGAGCTAGTATCCCTATGTTCCTTCCCAGTTGGTTTGGGTGTACTTTTACTGATCTGCAAAATCTTCAAATCTGGGGCCCTCTTGTGCTAAGGTAGAGCTTAGATGAGCCCCTCTGCTGGGACTCCATGCCGTGGTCTGGGATGGGGGCTCTTCACGGCCCTGGGGGAGGCTCTGTGGCAGTGAATGGTGCCTGCCACCGGGTGGTGCATAGATGAGGCATTCTGCCACTCTAAAAAAAAAATCTGTGCAAACTGCCACAGATGGGAGGAAGAGCCGATACTCAAATTGGAGGCTGTTTTGCTAACACGTTAAAGATTAACGTGTTTTTACTGGCTGCTGCATACTGAGGCAGGACGAGTTTTCCTTCTCTAAAAAAGCAGAAAGAAATAGAAGCCGCCTGTTTGGGGCCAGTCCTGGGGATGGCGGCGTGGGGCCCCCACTGCCCAAGAGAGCTCAGGGTTCTGAAGCACAGCCCCATCTCCAGCTCTGAAGCCCTTGCCCTGTCTCCCAGTGACACCTGGCCCACTTCACCCAGCCTGTGCTTTCCTTTCCAGCTGTAAGCTTCCAGGCTTCCAGTCCCCTTTTCTTTTTTCTTTTCTTTTCTTTTCCTTTCCTTTCTTTTCTCTTTCTTTTTTTTTTTTTTTAGATAGAGTCTCGGTCTGTTGCCCAGGCTGAAGTGCAGTAGCTGGATCTCAGTTCACTGCAACCTCTGCCTCCTGGGTTCAAGCGATTCTACAGCTTCAGCTTCAGCCTCCCAAGCAGCTGAGATTACAGGCACACACCACCACACCAGGCTAATTTTTATATTAGGAGAGATGGGTTTCACCATGTTGGCCAGGTTGGTCTCAAACTCCTGACCTCAGGTGATCCACTTGCCTCGGCCTCCCAAAGTGCTGGGATTACAGGCGTGAACCACTGTGCCCCGCCTCCAGTCCCCTGAAGACTCAGTCCCCGTATGACGACAGTGAGCAGGTGCCGGCAGCCATGCCAAGCACCTCCCCAGGCTGCTCTGCGGGACTCCTGAGAGGCAGTCCCAGTGCCGCATTTTACAGGAGGAGGTGAAACCAAGGCACAGAGAGGTGAAGTAACCTGCCTGGGGCCACACAGCAGGGAAGTGTGGGTCCAGAGTCAACCTCTAACTTCGACAGCTCAGCTCAGCTCAGCCCGTCTCCCCACCTCTCAGCTCCCAGCCCACGGAACTCTTTCTCCCTGGACTCTGTGTGAGGGATCTAATTTTTATTTTTTCAAAGTGGCTCACACCTGTAATTCCAGCACTTTGGGAGGCCGAGGGGGGCAGATAATGTGAGGCCAGGAGTTTGAGACCAGCCTGGCCAACATAGCAAAACCCCGTCTCTACCAAAAATACAAAAATTAGCTGGGCGGTGGTAACCTGTAATCCCAGCTACTAGGGAGGCTGAGGCAGGCGGATCACTTGAACCGGGGAGGTGGAGGTTGCAGGGAGCCCAGATCGCGCCACTGCACTCCAGCCTGGGCGACAGAGCGAGACTCGGTCTCAAATAAACAAAACAAAACAAAACAAAATGCAAAATGTGCAAAATGGTACAGAAAGTAGAGACCTGGTCAGGGGAGTTTAACATAACAATAGTGATGGCAGAAAGCGTAGCAAACAGAACTGACAGCACCCAGCAGCCATAGGTGTGTGGCGGGGCTCGGGGCTGTCCGGAGGGAGGGCCGGCCTGGCTGCCGCTTCCCGTCGCCTCTGCGCCGCTCTGGGAGCGGGCCCCCCCGGCCGCCTGCCTCCTGAAGCCCTCCTTGGGCGTCTCGGGCCGCGCCCTCTGCTGGCCAGTGGCGGCCACGCAGCCAGTCTTGCCCTTGGGCAGGAGGAGAGCTGAGCCCTGGACCCCGTCAGGCCCGAGCTGATGAGCACTTCCTCCTCTTACTCATGGTTACCAGCGCTGCCCACCGAGGAACGAAGCTTCCATTCCCTCTGAGGGTTAGGGCCATCCCTCACACAGCACAGGCCGGGCTAGAGAAAGGGGGACTCCAGTGGCAACTGTTTTTGTTTTTTTTTAAGACAGGGTCACTCTCTGTTGCCCAGGCTGGGGTGGGTGTAGTGGACTGATCTCAGCTCACTGCAGCCTTGACCTCCTGGGCTCAAGCTCAGCCTCCTGAGTAGATGGAACTGCAGGCGCACACCACCACACCAGGCTAATTTTTTTATTTTTTGGAGAGGTGAGGTTTCACTATGTTGACCAAGCTGGTCTCAAACTCCTGGGCTCAAGCCATCCTCCTACCTTGACCTCCCAAAGTGCTGAGATTACAGTGTGAGCTGCTGCACCTGGCCTCTTCTTTAGTCCAGTACAGCAGAACCAGGAGGAGACCTCTGGGATTCAAGAATGCTGACATGTGTGAAAGCCCTCCCCATCGAAGTCCTGGGAGTAGCCCGGTGGGAAGGGCATCTGACAGGTGGCAGAGTGCCATGGGAGCTGGTTAGCCCACTAGCCAGACCCTGCCATCCCTCCCTGCATGGCCTTGTACAAGTTGAGATGTCTCAGTTTTCTAATCTGTGAAATGGGTGCATTGGTGATCTCAGAGGTCCCTGCATGGTGGCTCTGGACTCAGATTCCAGTGGACACTCCTCCCTAGGGTGGTCCTGGCAGTGCCCAGATGCTCTGAAAAGGAGAATTCAACTGCGGGCACAAGTGTGGTGGTCGGGGGGAGGGGGCGTGTGAAGACCCATGTGACCCAAGGTAAGGACCCAGGAAGAAGGCAGCTGGGAACTCCATGGAGTATTTGCCCCAGAGCCCTGGGCTCTAAGAGCCCCAGCCTGGGGATCTCATAGCACCCCACTGTCTCCTTCATCATCGGTGGTTTCTTGTCCTCCTGTCTTAGAGGGTGAGCATCCCCGGCACTCAGCCAGTTGCCTGCACACAGCTGGGGTTCTGCAGATATCTGCGTGAGTGGGGAATGCCTGGGTGGAATCTAACAACCATCCCAGCCAGGCCCCTTCCTGCAGGACTCATGGGCTCCTTGCAGGCTGCATGCCTCCCTCCTGGGTCTCTGTCTGAGCACAGATTGTGCGTGAGTGTTTCATAGGTCCCCACCTGAGGCAAGGCGATAAGCAGAGGCCACTTTTTTTTTTTTTTTTTTGAGAAAGTCTCACTCTGTCGCCCAAGCTGGAGTGTAGTGGTGCCATCTCGGCTCACTGCAACCTCTGCCTCCTAGGTTCAAGCGATTCTCCTGCCTCAGCCTCTGCAGTAGCTGGGATTACAAGTGTGCACCACCACACTCTGCTAATTTTTGTACTATTAGTAGAGACGAGGTTTTGCCATGTTGGCCAGCCTGGTCTCAAACTCCTGACCTCAAGTGATCTGCCTGTCTCAGCCTCCCAAAGTGCTGGGATTACAGGCGTGAGCCACATATTCTTCTTAAAAAAATTTGACACAGGGTCTCACTCTGTCACCCAGGCTGGAGTGCAGTGGTATAATCTCAGCTCACTGCAACCTTCGCCTCCCAGGCTCAAGCGATTCTTCCGCCTCAGCCTCCCAAGTAGCTGGGACCACAGATGCGTGCCACCATGCCCGGCTAATTTTTGTATTTTTTTGTAGAGACAGGGCTTTGCCGTATTGCCCAGGTTGGTCTCAAACTTGTGAGCTCGAGCAATCCTCCTGCCTCGGCCTCCCAAATTGCTGGGATTACAGGCGTGAGCCACCACGCTCAGCCCACATATCTTATATCTACATAGCTAACAGTTAGAAATCAAGCCAACAAATGCTTAAATAAAATATGTTCTTTTCCCCTGCCCTAACCAATATAACTTCAAAAAGACCTAGAAGGCCAGGTTTAATTTTGGAAATCTCAGGCTCTGGGAGTTCCAGTCTGGAACACGGCAGCCCTGGCCTCTCCACTCGCCCTCCACCCTACCCAGAATTGCCCCTTACGTGGGAGGACACTGCAGGCTGTGTGTCCAGGCTCTGTCTCTACCTCCCCCACACAGAGCCCCTCTGCCACCCCTGGGCCTAGGGCAGGGCTTCTCAACCTCAGCCCCATTGACAGTTTAGGCCCCATAACCGTTCATTGTGAGGCCATCCTGTGCATCGTAGGCTATTTAGCAGCCTCCTTAGCTTATACCCCCTGCTGTAATAACCAGAAATGTCTCCAGACCTCGCCAAATGTCTTCCAGGGTGCAAAATCGCCTCCCCTGCTTTCAGAACCACTGACCTAGGGGTACACCGTCCAGGGCATTCTAGGGTGCTAGGTACCCAGCAGGTGGTCATGAAGGGGGCCCAGGCTGTGCGGTGGCAGTGGGGGGTCACATCCCCTTGTGGGGAGGGGCTGGCCTGAGGAAGGCTGCTAGATGGCTGCCCTGTCTATGTGCATACCCACAGCTCCAGGGAGCCCGCGGGGACATCCAGCTCGCTTGTGATGTGGCCCAGCTCTGATCAGTTCAAAGAGTTTCCTAATAGAGCACAAGTGCATCCCCCACCAGCAGCCTGCCAGGTACCAGCGTAAGTGGCTTCCTCTTTGCAGTCCCCTGGGCCATCCCTAAGTGGTCCTCTGTCTTTACTGATGCCCCTGGCTCCTTCAGTGCACCCCCAGGCACTGCATGGCCTCCACCGGTGCCCAGGACACTTTGGAAGGGCAAGGATGAATGCTGCTAATTTTAATAGTTCCAAGAGGTGCGCACATGCACTTGGAAAAGAGTAGCACATCAGGCCTGTGACTTCACAGCCTCAGGATGAGGCTAGGTGATTCAAAGTGTGGATTTTCCTACAGGCCAAAGATGGCACAATTTAAATATTAGTAAGAAGAATAGCTACAACTAACTGAAACAAAGGAAATGTGCTCAAAGCTGTGACTTTATAATGACACTTAAACCAAAAGGAACCCTCACAAGTCACCTTGGGACAGAATGAACATGCATTATGGTTCGTCCTGGAGCATTCTGGCTCATGCCTGTTGCCCTTTCGCACTTGGAAGTGTCCTGGTTTGGGTGAGCAATTATTGGTCACCCCTGCCTTGGATTTCAAATTCACTATTTTATTTTATTTTATTTTATTTTATTTATTCATTTTTTTGAGACAGAGTCTTGCTCTGTCCCCAGTCCTGGAGTGCAGTGGCATGATCTTGGCTCACCACAACCTCTACCTCCTGGGTTCAAGTGATTCTCCTGCCTCAGTCTCCCGAGAGCTGAGATTACAGATGCACATCACTATGCCTGGCTAATTTTTTGTATTTTTAGTAGAAATGGGGTTTCACCATTTTGGCCAAGCTGATCTCAAACTCTTGACCTCAAGTGATCTGCCCACTTCGGTCTTCCAAAGTGCTGGGATTACAAGCGTAAGCCACCACACCTGGCCAGAATCATTATTTTAAAATCTGGTAGGCCAGGCATGGTGGCTCATGCCTGTAATCCCAGCACTCTAGGAGGCCGAGGCGGGTGGATCACCTGAGGTCAGGAGTTCGAGACTAACCTGGCCAACATGGTGAAACCCCATCTCTACCGAAAATACAAAAATCTGGGTGTGGTGGCGGGCACCTGTAATCCCAGCTACTTGAGAGGCTGACGCGGGAGAATTGGTAGAACCTGGGAGGCAGACCCCAGCTGAGATCGTGCCACTGCACTCCAGCCTGGGCGACAGAGCGAGACTCTGTCTCAAAAACAAACAAACAAACAAACAGACACAGCCTGTCTCCTCTCTGTGCTCCCCCAAACACAGCTGAAGCCCCAGCACTGTCTATAGAAGGACGTGTGAAGGGTGTCAAGGTTCTGATGGTGTTATAGCGACATCAAGGACAAGGACGGAAGGATGCCTGGCGCCTGCCCTCTCCCCTGTGCAGTGGGGTACAGAGCACATGCGCACCGAGAACTAACTCCTTTACTGATAGCTGAGCAGCCCGGGAGGCCCGCTCAGAGTTCTGGCCTTGCTGGTGAGATGAGAGAAGGAGGTATGGGGTGGACTGCACACCTCCAGGCCTTCTTGATGGAGTCTCTGAATCCCCTGAAGCCAGTTTCAGGACCCGGGTGAGGAATGTCCTTCCAGGTGTTCAGAGAGGGAGCCCCACCATCGGGAGCTGCTCAGCACATCCCGGTGCCTCTGGTACGACCTCAGCCCATCCCAGGCCAACCTTGTCACCCTGAACATGGGGCGGGCCCTCCATGTGTCCTTGGCAGCAGAAGGGATTGGGCCCTCTTCTTGTGAATTCACTCCTGTCATGTTTCGGTCCCCAGAACCCAAGCCACATCCTTTTTTTTAATTTTTAATTTTTTTTTCTTTTTTGAGATGGAGTTTCACTCTTGTCCCCCAGGCTGGAGTGCAGTGGCGTGATCTCAGCTCACTTCAACCTCCGCCTCCTGGGTTCAAGCGATTCTCCTGCCTCAGCCTCCCAAATAGCTGGGATTACAGGCACACACTACTACACCCAGATAATTTTTGTATTTTTAGTAGAGATGGGGGGGTTTCACCATGTTGGCCAGGCTGGTCTCGAACTCCTGATTTCAAGTGATCTGCCCCCCTCAGCCTTCCAAAGTGCTAGGATTACAGGTATGAGCCACTGCACCCAGCCTAATTTTTAATTTTTAAGAATTATTATTATTATTAGAGATGGGGGTGTCTCACTATTTTGACCAGGCTGGTCTCGAACTCCTGACTTCAAGTGATCGATCTTCCCATCTCAGCTCCCAAAAGTGTTGGTATTATAGGCATGAGCCACTGCACCTGGCTAATTCTTAATTTTTTTGAGTCAGTGTCTTACTTTGTCACATAAGCTGCAGTGCAGTGGTACGATGTTGGCTCACTGCAGCCTCGACTTTCCAGGCTCAAGCAACCCTCCTGCCCCTGCCTCTGGAGTAACTGGGACTACAGGTGCATGGTGCCCGGCTAATTTTTATATTTCTTGTACAGATGTGATCTCCCTATGTTGCCCAGGGTGGCCTCAAACGCCTGGCCTCAAGCAACCCTCCCATCTTGGCCTCTCAAAGTGCTTGGGTTAGAGGTGTGAACCACCATGCCTGGCCCCAGGCAGCATCTTGACTCCACCCTCATCCCCCACATCCACATCCTGTGGATGTCACCTGGGTCACTTCAGTACCCATCCCAGGATTCTGACGAGCCCTTGCCCCCAGCCCAGCCATCTCTGCCTCTCACTTGCAGCAGGGAGAGCTCCGGCATTGGGACCTTCCCCACTCTGTGTCACCCCCCAGGACTCAGGCCTGTGGGGGCCGCCAATGGGCGGGCAGGGACTCAGAGGACTGAGGCTCCCATGGCCTCCACCAGCGACAGGGGGAGTCCCCACACTGTGAGCACAGTGGGGAGAGGGCTTTGCTTTGATGCAACAGTTGTTGGCTTTTTAAAAAAGTGTTCAAGCTGTCAAAAAAGTATGTTTGTTGAGTTTGGATGTTTGTGTTGGAATGCTGTTCTCTTGAGCAACATTGAAGAGGGATGGAGATGCCTGTTCTGCGCAGCCAGCATGGCGGCCAGTGCGCTCGCTGCAGGGCTGTCCAGCAGAGATTATAAAGACACATACCCGTGGGCTTGGGGAACCCAGTGCCTGAAGCATCTGGACCTCATGACTGGGACACAGTGAGCCGGCACAGTGTGGAGCCTGGGACTGTTCCTCATCAAATCTGCTAAGCCTGCTGCAGGCAAAGCTCGATCTGGGGACACGGCCTCGCCACTGCTGCCTCCTCTTTTTTTTTTTTTTTTGAGACGGAGTCTCGCTCTGTCACCCAGGTTAGAGTGCAGTGGCGCGATCTCGGCTCACTGCAAGCTCCGCCTCCCGGGTTCACGCCATTCTCCTGCCTCAGCCTCTCCGAGTAGCTGGGACTACAGGCGCCCACCACTACGCCCGGCTAATTTTTTTTGTATTTTTAGTAGAGACGGGGTTTCACCGTGGTCTTCTCGATCTCCTGACCTCGTGATCCGCCCACCTCGGCCTCCCAAAGTGCTGGGATTACAAGCGTGAGCCACCGCGCCCGGCCTGCTGCCTCCTCTTGGCTGCTGCACTTGTCTTGACTCACCCTGCCCCAAGTGGCAACTGGGCTTGAGTGACACAGTGTGTCATGATTCGTAAAGCAGATGTTTGACAATATCAGGTTTGAGAGAATACAAGAAGTAAAACCCGGTACATGTCGATGTAAGATGCATTCTGCCATGGAAATGACTTCTTGGTACAAGGTCCCAGGGACAGGCAGGTGCAAAACTGAGGGAAGTCCCTAGGGCCCTCACCTGCAAACTCGGGTCCCAGTGCCTACAAACTCCCTGCAGGTGGCTGTGTAGTCTGGCCGCTGAGGGCAACTCAGCCTCAGGAAAGCCCCAGAAGCCTCAAGGGTGAACTGGAGGCAGTCGTGGGTCCTCCTTGCTGCTAAAGGATGGGGAAACTGAGGCAGGGCTGACTGTTGGTCTCTGACCTGGGGAAGGGGCACAGCATCCCTGCACAGGAGGGTAACTGAACTGCCAGGAGGGTGGCAGACCCCTGGGGTGCCGACTACACTCTGGGTCCTTTGACCCAGGGAGGGGGACTTCGCAGGTGGAGCACAGTGCCAGATCCAGCCCAGCCTTGAACAGCAGGGGCCTTGTCCCCATGCTCAGCCAATCAGCAAACAGCATCCTCTGGCTTCTCTGAGTGGGTCGTGGCTAGAGTGCATGTGATCTAATCTGACCAATGAAAACAGCCTAGTCCAGGGGCTTGACTTCTGCCTTCTTGCTTGATTTGCATGGGTTGGGTTTTAAAGTCTGGGTCCCCTGCAAGAAAGGAGCACCCTGTGAGGATGACCAGGCAGCAAAGGATCAGGAACTGGGAAATATTAGGAAACTGATGACACAGGTGGAGGAGCTCCTGTCCCACCCCACCCCTGGGCACTTTTGCTTAAATGTCAGTTTCATTTGGGCTTTTAAACTTGCAACAGAAAGCACTCTGAGTATTACCTGGGTTGGACTCCCGTTTACCCTGGAGAAACTGTCCTGAATCTTACTGGAATCCTATGTGCCTCTGTTTCTTCACCTATAACATGGGAATAATAGTAGTACCTATGTTGTAAGGCTGTTTTGATGATTAAATGAGTTAATACTTGGGAAGGGCTTGAAAGAGTGTCCCGGGACCAAGTAATTGCTAGGTACAAGCTTGTGATTATTACTATTGGTATTATCATTAGGTGCCTGGGGGCCGCTCACCCCCTTCAGAGACTTCAGCCCAGACAAGCCTAATTTTGCCTCAGGCCACACCTCTGGAGCCACTAATAAGAGAGTGGCTGGTTTGAATTTCCAATCATTTATCGAGAGCCGGGTTTCCTCTGGGAAATACTAGTTCTTGGGTTTACAAAGTGCCTTGGTTGTAAATACCCATAAAAACGACAATTTGTTGGGCCATATTTATTCTTAAGCTGGTCAAAAGATATTAGTGCGTTCCGACTGTGTAAATCTGCCAACTCCTGAATTCCTTCATGCTCCCGGCATGCCGTCCTATGTGGGCATGGGCAAGCCAGTCGAGCAAGCTAGTCGGAGCCGGGCATGGGTGTTCATGACCCTGAGCAGTGGTGGGGGTATCTGCCTGGTGACTGAGTCATACAGGTGAAAGGCGGGGTGGCTCTGGCCCCATCAAGGAAAACCTTCGCACAGAGAGTGGTCCCTGGGGCTGGGAGAGTAGAAAGAGAGGCCAGCAGGATCTGACTGCTCAGTGGAGGCTGGACCAGTTGGACAAGCCAGGCTCCTGATGGTGGCGGAGTGGGCCACGTGTTGGCTGTTATGAGAGCACCTTCTGAGGGGCAGTCCCTGGGGCTCCTCGTGTTCTGGCTGTAGCTCTCTGACCCTCCCCACGTCTTCACCTCCAGAGACACTTCTCCCTTCCACCTCCCAGAGGCTGCCCCCAGGTCTCCGCCTGTGCAGTTCCTACACCTGGAATGTCCTCCCTCTGCCTATCCTGACTCTCCTCGCAAGTCAAGGCTCAACTCACATCCCTTCTCGCTGAGCTGCTGTGGCATTAATGGATACCACCTAATATTTCCTATCTCTCGTGTACAAGAGCAAATGTAATTTCCCGGAAGCAGAGCCCTGTGGTTTCCATCTCGCAGTCCTCAGAGCACCTAGCACAGGGCTGGGCACCTAGCCCATCACCTGGTCAGCACTCTGCATTTCTCCCTGATGATGAAAAAAAAAGCAACACAGTAATTGTCACTATTTACTGACTGCGCAACATTGTTAAGTTTTTAAAATATATTATCTCATTTAACCATCACAGGCTCAGAGATGATTATGCCAATTTTGGAGATGTGGAAACTGAGGCTTGGAGAGAAAGTGTGATCTAGCTAGTGACTAACAGAGCTGAGACGGAAATCTGGGCCATATAGCCGGGCATGGTGGTGCACGCCTGTAGTCCTAGCTACTCGGGAGGCTGAGGCAGGAGGACTGCTTGAGCCCGGGAGGTGGGGGTTGCAGTAAGTGGAGATCGTGCCACTGCACTCCAGCCTGAGTGACAGAGTGAGACCCTGTCTCAAAAAAAAAAAAAAAAAATTGGAGCCATGATCCCAACCTGTTTAACTTTGACTCTGAGCACATGTCCCTGTGTCCAAAAAGGTAAAACCCACAGAGGATATAGTTACTAAGATGGCTTAGTTAATTCAGGAAGGGAGGGTTGCAGTTAGGAACGCAAGATTTGTGATCCACTGTCTTTCTTTTGTTTGTTTGTTTGTTTGTTTTGTTTTGTGTTTTTCTTTAGACATAGTCTCACTCTGTCACCCAGGATGGAGTTCAGTGGTGTGATCTCAGCTCACTGCAACCTCCACCGCCTGGGTTCAAGTGATTCTTCTGCCTCAGCCTCCTAAGTAGCTGGAGCTACAGGCGCACACCACCACGCCCGGCTGATTTTTGTATTTTTAGTAGAGAATGGGTTTCACCATATTGGCCAGGCTGGTCTCGAACTCCTGACCTCAAGTCATCCACCCACCTCAGCCTCCCAAAGTGCTGGGATTACAGGGTGAGCCACCGTGCCCGGCCTTGGGCTCCACTTTCAATTCTCTATTTGAGTGTAGACGTGGCTCCTGGAATACTGGGTAAATTTGTGTGTAGACATTAGTCTCTGCTTTGGAAGATACTGACTTGTATGAAAATCTTGTAGAACACTGTGAGCCATAACCAACACAGGTTCATGTACAGTTGGTGTTTAACAAAGGCTCAGACATGATATTGACTATGGCCCGTAGCTCCATGTAGCCTCCATGAAAACAATGTCCAACCACCTTGAATAGCGTCCAGCTTTTTCTTTTGATGGGTGGTGTTGCAGGCAGGGTTTTAAAGTGCAAGTAAGAGGCTGGGTGCAGTGGCTCACACCTGTAATCCCAACACTTTGGAAAGCTGAGACAGGCAGATCACTTGAGGTCAGGAGTTTGAGACCAGCCTGGCCAACATGGTGAAACTCCGTCTCTACTAAAAATAAAAAAATTAGCTGGGTGTGGTGGCAGATGCCTATAATCCCAGCTACTTGGGAGGCTGAGGCAAGATAATTGCTTGAACCTGGGAGGCAGAGGTTGTAGCGAGCCGAGATCGCGCCACTGCACTCCAGCCTGGGCAACAGAGTGAGATTCTCTCTCAAAAAATAAAAATAAACATAAAGTGCAAGTAAGAGGTCAGAACAAGAACAGCATTCAGGGCAGCTTTTAGGTGGCTTGGGGCGGGTGAGAAGGACCAGCTGGCCACCAGATTTCATAGCTAAAAACATCAGGAATTGTGGGCACAGCCCACAGCCCTCGTATCTGAGAAATCCTCACCTTCCAGGTAAGCACTGCCCACTTCCATTTGCCCGATTGCTAATAAATCATAACTTCTTCCTTGCACAAAGACACTCTCTGCGTTTTTATTCCAAACATTTAACTTGCAGAGTTGACAGAAAGGCTATAGATTTCCCCCCAAATATCCATTTGCCTTGCCATTTATCTACTTCGATCTGAAATACAGAACATGATGGGTGCCCTAGGTAAATCAAGCATTTCCTGTCTTCCAAAATGGGTTTGCAAACGCTTATTTCATGCCATTACCATTTTTCTGTTTCTAGCAGTAAATCAAAAAAGTATCACCCATTCATCCACTTTAAAAGTAATGTCTTTCTTATGCATAATTACACATACCCAGTGGAGATCTGTGTGTGCACTGTAAATCTACTCTTTTAAAAGGTTTCCTCTTAAGTACATTGGTGACATAAATTGGTGTAGAGCAAATTTATTTATTTAATAGGTTTATTCTTTTAACTGGTCTGATAACCATTACTGTTCACTGTTTGGTTTAGGGGGAGGAGGGAGTTCTTATTAATTTATCTGATTTATTTCTATGGCAGATATTTATGTAAAAGGGTTCCTCTGGAAATGAGAGTGAATATAATTTATTGGTCTAGCAGGTTTGTTCTTAACTGGCCTTCAGGCAATCCACATGGTACTCATAGAAACTGGGAGTGTGTCTTAAAATAATTGACGTAAGAAAAGGAGGTGCAACAGACCAGAGGGAGAACGTCTTGGAAGCTTGCATTTGGATGAAAGTTTTTCTAAATACTAGACTAAAGGAGCAGGAGAAGTGATAAAAAAAAAGAATGAAGGGAAGAAAAAAGGAAAGAAAGAAAAGAAAGAGAAAGAAAGAAAGAAAGAAGAAAGAAAGAAAAAGAAAAAGGAAGGAAGGAAGGAAACAAAAGACAGAAAGAAAGAAAAGAAAAGAAAGCCTCAATAATAACAACCCCAAAATGTTTTGGCAAATTGAAGATAAAAGAGAATCTGCTATTCAGGCCCGTGTAAACTTGCTGGCTTTTGTAAATCTTGTTTGTAGCTCCTGATGGTGTTGGAGTGAAAGCAGACAGGCCCAGCTGGTGGAAGCGAGGGAGAGAAATGCTGAATTTTTAGCAGTTCAGGTTTATTTTTAGGCATTGAAGGGTATCTTTAGCTTCCCAGTAAATGAGTCCATCAGAAGGCCATATATGAAATAATTAGAATGTAAAAATACAGAAAAGAAACTGAGGGCCCCCATGGCCAGACTTGCAATGCAGGCCCCCTCCCTCCCGGCACAGATGGGGTCAGACAAGCTCACTGCACCCTCTGGTCCAGGCTGTCCAAACCCACCTGGAGAAGGACACAGGGGCTGACTGAGCCCTGGGCTTGTCACTGACATCACCAGCAGGCATAAGGGCCCATCCTGGAACATTATCCCTTTGCCTCCCTCGCATGAGGATCTGGTCATGCTGGGCACGCCCTTAGGAACAGTGACCTTGGACTGGAGGCTGGAGACTGGTGGCCTTCAAGGAATCCAAAGCTTGGTCCATGGGGGACAGGCCCAGAGCTGGTGTAAACAGGCAAGGTTGGGCCATCAGGAACAAGCATTTTTATTTTTATCTTTTAAATCATAGAGATGGGGTATCCCTATGTTGCCCAGGTTGGTCTTCAACTTCTGGGCTCAAGCAAT
>NW_026652287.1:58075672-58102039 GCF_009828535.3 Hylobates moloch | reverse complement strand
AGATAGATAGATAGATAGATAGATAGATGATAGATAGATAGATGATAGACAGATAAACGGGGAGAGAGAGAGAGACCTATACCTATATCTATCTCAGGAATCATTAGTGTGCCGTATTTTAAAGCTTGTCAGCAGGCTTTGTTCTGTAAATGTGCGCACCAAAACACCAGACAAGTGAGAATTACAAATAACAAAAAAGATACATGGCCAGGCGCGGTGGCTCACGCCTGTAATCCCAGGACCTTGGGAGGCCGAGGTGGGCGGATCACTTGAGGTGAGGAGATTGAGACCAGCCTGGCCAACATGGTGAAACCCTGTCTCTACTAAAAATACAAAAATTAGCCAGGTGTGGTGGCATGGGCCTGTAGTCCCACCTACTCAAGAGGCTGAGGCAGGAGAATCTCTTGAACCTGGGAGGCGGAGGTTGCAGTGAGCTGAGACTGTGCCGCTGCACTTGAGCCTGGGTGACGGAGTGAGATGCTGCCTCAAAAAAAAAAAAAGCCCTGTTACGGTCTCTGCTCCCACCCTGGCTTGGCCAGAGGCCCCTTTCAAGCCTGCGGGTGAGCCTGGGTTGGTCAGACTCTTCCTTAAAGTCAGAGAATTGACAAGAGGCCCAGGGTCCTCCTCTGTCCTGCCGAAGATTTAAAGGGGAAGTTTGGGTAAGAAACAACAAACTTGACCAACTTGACAACGCCGTTTATTTGTTTGCTTTAAAACAAAATCTACTTGTTTGAGGAACAGTGATGAAAATGAGCGAGCGTCTGTTCTCAGGACAGTCTGTCTTTCCTGTGGAACTCAGGTGAGCCAGCCCCTCTGCCTCTGGTTCTCTGGGGGCAGTGTGTTCAGGGAGTCCCAGGCAGGGGCCGGCTTGCTCTGGGGTGTCCAGCAGAGGGCCAGAGAGCTTGCAAGCCAGACCCAGTGGGCTCCCGCCGGGCTCCCACTGCCCATGAAGCCCCTCTGTCCCCAGTGCCTTTGCTCTTGCTGTCCCTCCTGCCCCACCCTCTAGCCCCCAGATCTGTGCATGGCAGTTTCTTCTTGTCACTTGGCTTTCAGTGCAAATGCGCCCTCTTCCGGGAGGCATTTCCTGACAACCTGATCCAAAGTGCCCTGCCCTGTGGGCCTCCCACTCTCAGCCCACCTCGCTTTATTTTCTCCAGTACACAAATCCCAATCTCCATCATCGCCGGCCATGCACCCAATACTGTTTTGGTCAAAGGCAGTGTGCAGTGGTGACAGTTGTCCCATCAATGATAATACTATATTTTTACTGTACCTTTTGCAAGTTGAGATTTGTTTAGGTACACAGATACTTAACCACCGGGTTCCAGCTGCCTGCGGCATTCAGCGCAGTAACATGCTGTCTGGGTCTGTGGTCTAGGAGCCACGGGCCACACCATGCAGCCTAGATGTGCAGTAGGCACCCCCATCCGGGTTTGTGTAGTGCACTCTGTGACGTCCACACAATGACAACATCACCTCGCCATGCATTTCACAGGACATGTCCCTGTCACTCAGCGATGCTTTAGATCTTGCTGGCTGCCTTCCCCAAGCGGAACATGGGCTCCCTGAGAGCAGGCAGACCATTCTCTGTGGTGACCATTCAGAGCAGTGGTGAGAACAGGGCCCGGCCCACCTGGCAGGTACCCGGTAGGCATCTGTAGAGTGAATGAGAGTAAAGGAAAGACTGGCCTTTCCTGTGCACATAGCTGAGACAGGAACTCTGGATGTTGACACAGGTCAGTTGTCCTTTGGTTTTTTTTGTTTGTTTGTTTGAGACAGATCTTGCTCTGTCACCCAAGCTGGAGTGCAGTGGCACCGTCTAGGCTCCTTGATTCAAGTGATTCTCATGCTTCAGGCTCCCCAGTAGCTGGGACTACAGGCATGCGCCACCATGCCTGGAGAATTGTTTGTATTTTTAGTAGAGACAGTGTCTCACCCTATTGCCCAGGCTGGTCTTGAACTCCTCATCTCAAATGATTGGATTTCAAGTGATCCACCCACCTTGGCCTCCCAAAGTACTAGGATTACAGGCGTGAGCTGCCATGCCTGGCCACGATTGTCCTCTTGTCCTTATTCTCAAAAGAAGCTTTTCCTAAGTTACTCTGATAATTCCTGCCTGAGCAAATCTAGATAATTGAGGTATAAGAATTGGGTGGGGCATTTTTTAAAAATTGTTTTCATTGAAATTGCCTTAATTCTCCCATTTCCTCTGCCACTGTGGACAGGACTAAGCTATTTGGGCCTCCTCTCTCTCTGCTGTGAATCGCTGTCTATCATGGTCATCAGCACCTCTCTTTAAAAAAAAAAAAAAAATTTTAAGAGTCAGGTTCTTGCTCTGTTGCCCAGGCTGGAGTGCAGTGGTGCAATCATAGCTCACTGCAGTCTCAATGTCCTGGGCTCAAGTGATCTTCCTACCCTAGCCTTTGGAGTAGCTGAGACAATAGGTGTGCACCATCACACCCAGCTAATTTTTTTTATTTTTTGTAGAGACAGAGTCTTGCTATGTTGCCCAGACTTGTCTCAAACTCCTGGGCTTAAGCAATCCGCCTGTCTCAACCTCCCAAAGTGCAGAGATTACAGGTATGAGCTACCGTGCACAGCCAGCACCTTTTCTTGGACAATGACATTTCAGCCAGCCCCTGGTTTCGTGGCCAGATCACTGAATGGGCCAAGGCAGCTGGTCCTTTCCTTCTCTTTCCCGTCAAGGGAGCCTTTTCTCCTGCCCAGCATCTCTTTTTTCTTTTTTCTTTTCTTTTCTTTTTTTTTCTTTCTTCGACAGAATCTTACTCTGTTGCCCCAGTGGGAGTACAGTGGCACTATCTCCACTCACTGCAACCTCCACTTCCCAGGTTCAAGTGGTTCTCGTGCTTCAGCCTCCCAAGTAGCTGTGATTACAGGCGCCCGCCATCAGACCCGACTAATTTTTGTATTTTTTGTAGAGATGGAGTTTCACCATGTTGACCAGGCTGGTCTCGAACTCCTGACCCCAGGTGTTCCGCCCATCTTGGCCTCCCAAAATGCTGGGATTACAGGTGTGAGCCACTGCATCCAGCCCCAGCATCTCTTTTCTGTCATTCTTTTAAGAGCATCCCAGCTTGTCTTGGGGAAGCCATCTTTCTCCACTTTCAGACCTTGCCTCTTGGGTGGGGCCAGCAACACCCCCTCTAAACCCTGGCCACAGCAAAGGTTTAGAGGGGGCATGAATTGGGCCAGGGAGAGAAAGGGGCCCCTGGATTTCAGCTGGAGCCACAGGAAGGGGCTCTAGCTTCGGCTGTCCTGGGTGTTGGGGCTGGAGGCTGTGCAGCTGCGATGGCACCAACACAGGAGATGTGAGGCTCTGAAGCAAGCCGTGGTCTTTGCAGTTACGCCAAGTTTCCTTCATGCCGACACTGGCTTGAGTTGCACATTCTGGCACAAGCTCCTGGGAGGCCCTTGATAGATCCTTGTCTCCTCTGGGCTCCACATTCCGTGCAAACATCTTTATCTGTGGACACAGGCTCGAGCTGGCCATTGACCCTTCCTCAGGAAAGACAGACCCCCATCCACAGGTGTGTGGAGCCTCTCAGTGTGTGGGAACTGCAATGGCCTTGGTCATCCATGTTAGCCAATGACCTTAACCACATACCCACCGGGCCTGACCACACCCCATAGCTGACTGTGAAGATGACCCTAAGAACCATATAGGCAGCCAAGAAAAAATGTCCAGAGACTCTATGATGAGATGGGGTGAGGGGGTTACCTTAGTCTGTTCAGGCTATTTTGACAAAGTACCGTAGACTGAGTGGCTTATCAGAAACAGAAATTTAGTGGTGGCTCACACCTGTAATCTTAGTACTCTGGGAGGACGAAACGGGTGGATCACTTGAGGTCAGGAGTTCAAGACCAGCCTGGCCAACATGGTGAAACCCCATCTCTACTAAAAATACAAAAACTAGCCCAGCGTGGTGGTGCACACCATAATCCCAGCTACTTGAGAGGCTGAGGCAGGAGAATTGCTTGAACCCAGGAGGCGGAGGCTGCAGTGAGCTGAGATCACGCCACTGCACTCCAGCCTGGGTGACAGAGCCAGATTCTGTCTCAACAACAAAAAAAAACAAAACAAAAAAACCAGAAATTTTTTTTCTCATTGATCTGGAGGCTGGCAGCCCAAGGTCAGAGTGCCAGCATGGTCAGGTTCTGTGAGGGCCCTCCTTCAGGTTACAGATTGCAGACTTCATATTGTATCTTCACATGGCAGAAAGGGCTTTTTGGTATCCCTTTTACTTATTTATTTATTTATTTATTTATTTGTAAAGATGGGGTCTTGCTATGTTGCTCAGGCTGGTCTTGAACCTCTGGCCTCAAGTGATCCTCCCACCTCAGCCTCCCAAACTGCTGGGATCACAGGCATGAGCCACCACACCCAGCCTGGGGTCCTTTATATAAGGGCACTCACCCCATTACTGTGGGCTCTGCTATCATGACCTAATCACCTTCAAAGGCCCCACCTCCTAATACCCTCATGTAGGAAATTAGGATTTCAACATATGAATTTTGGGAGGACACAGACATTCAGAGCATAGCAGGAGGTTCTGGTGAGGGGCCTGAAATACTTCCCCATCATCCGGCTCCATGGAGCCCTCTGGCCCCGTGAGCCTGTCCCTACAGCACCTCCTGTATTTGTTTAGCCAAGTTATCAGAGTGGCCCCAGGGGACGCAAATCAGCCTGAGATGCCAACAATTAGGCTCATAAGCTCCCTGTGTCAATTTGCTCGGATAGTAGTGAGTACATCTTTGTCTGAGTAGAAGCACATCTTCACACTCTGGAGCTATGGAGGGTAAGCATTTTAAGCTGCAAATATTGTTATTCATAATAGGTTAGCAAATATTTTCAGATTAACTAAGTGTCACACTCTGGAATTATGACTGTGAATCTGACAGCTTCCGATGATGGTGGCTCCTGCCTCGTTCTCAGGCTGGGAGGCCCCAGAGCGGGGACTGTCCTTAGGGGATGGGGAGTCAGACCCTCTCCCCCATTGCAGGGATCCCCTCATCCATTTCCGCCCTGAATAGTGTCCAATCCTTCTCCTTTTGGGTACCTCTAAGGATATGCTACTCACTACCTTCAAAGGCAGAATGCATTCCCTGGCTGGGCGGCTCTGGTCACCAGAGGATGTTTTGAGCCAGCCTTGGGTACACTGGCCGTTATGCTGACACCACTCGCTCCTGGGGTCACTCGGCAAATATTCCTCTCATGGCTACCGATGCCAGAGCCTTTGCTCAGAGCCAGGGAGTCAGAGGAGGAGGCAGCACAACCCCTGTACGCGAGGAGCTCACCTCCTGGGAAACAGACAAGAGCACGCTCAGCTCTTACACAAGACACAGAGGGGGACCCAAGAGGCTGGGGGACTCTGAGACAGGAGCTGGGGGAGTGGAGGAGAGCCTCAAAGGATGGACACAATACAAATCTACCGAGTCGGGGACTGGGTGGGTGGAGCGATGGCGGGCAAGGGAGGGACCCTCACCATGGATGTGGATGGTCAGAGCGGCCATGCAGGCATGGGGAAAGCTGGTGGGGTAAGCATGTCAAAAGCCTACAAAGCCAGGTTGCCATCGAAAGGGGCTGCTCCCTGCTTCTGGAGACACTCTGCACCAGTCTCAGTGACTCTCCACCCTCCTGTCTTCCTTCCATCTCTTGGGCCCCTCCTTAACCAGACCTCTAAAGGCTGGAGTGCTCCAGAGCTGGAATGCCCACAACAAAACTCCTTGCCCAGGACACAGTGTCTCCACCTCCCCTGCAGCTCAAGCCCAGAGACCTGGCAGTCATTCCTGAGGTCCTTTTGCTTCCATCCCAGTCTCCAGACCATGACCAGTGAGTGGGTCTGTCACTACAGAATGTGTCTGCTTCTTCCCCACTCCCCTGCTGCTGTGCTCTAAGCCTCCCCCATCTCTCACAAGGCCAGGCCCCCAGCCAGCCTCCTGTATTAGCTCAGGCCACCATAACAAAATACTACGAGCCAGGGCTTAAACAATGAACAGTTATGCTTCACCGTTCTGAAAGCTGGGACATTTGAGATCAAGGAGTATCTCAGTCCATTTTGTATTGCCATAAAGAAACACTGGAGGCTGAGTGATTTAAAAAGAAAAGAGGTTGATTTAGTTCACGTTTCTGCAGGCTGTACAAGAAGCGTGACACCAGCACCTGCTCCTGGTGAGGCCTCAGGAAGCTTCCATTCGTGGCAGAAAGGGAAGGAGGAGCAGGCATGTCATGTGGCAAGAGGGGGAGCAAGAAGGAGAAAGAAGGGTTCCAGGATCTTTTTTGTTGTTGTTTTATTGGCCAGGATTTTTTATTTTTATTTTTTGAGATGAAGCCTCACTCTTTCGCCCAGGCTAGAGTGCAGTGGTGTGATTTTGGCTCACTGCAGCCTCCACCTCCCGGGTTCAAACAATTCTCCTGCCTCAGCCTCCTGAGTAGCTGAGACTATAGGCACGTGCCACCACACCCGGCTAATTTGTGTATTTTTAGTACAGACAGGGTTTCGCCATGTTTGCCAGGCTGGTCTCAAACTCCTGACCTCAAGTGATTATAGGTGTGAGCCACTGCGCCCGGCCCTGGGTCCTGCTTTTAAAAGTCAATCTGGGCCGGGTGCCGTGGCTCACATCTGTAATCCCAGCACTTTGGGAGGCAGAGGTGGGTGGATCATGAGGTCAAGAGATTGAGACCATCCTGGCCAACATGGTGAAACCCTGTCTCTACTGAAAATACAAAAATTAGCCAAGCGTGGTGGCGCGCGCCTGTAGTCCCAGCTACTTGGGAGGCTGAGGCAGGACAATTGCTTGAACCAGGGAGTTAGAAGTTGCAGTGAGCTGAGATCGCACCACTGCACTCTAGCCTGGCAACAGAGTGAGACTCCATGTCAAAAAAAAAAAAAAAAAAAGTCAATCTGATCAGTTTTCTTGTGCACCCATCCTTCCTGCCCCTTACCCCACTCAGTGGCCTCCCATAGCATCTAGGACAAAGTCCCCAGTCCTAGGAGGCTTAGAAAGCCTTGTAGGCCCAGGCCCGCAACCCAGTCCCTGACTCTCGAACCACTGCAGCCAACCCCTTCATATCAGTTCTTCAGGCGCCACTTCGCATGGGCAATTCCTCCACCTTGTTCCACAGCATCAAAGTCTCCTTCCCTGTGTCCAGCTCCCATAGGTCCATAGGAGACAGGCATCTGATCAGATAACCATTCTGGGCTAATGTGCTGCTCGGTGCCAGGGGGTAACTGTACCACTCCATCCAAGTCACACCCTTGCCTTTGTTTAAAATTTAATTTAGTTTAGATTCAAGGGATGCATGCGCATGTTTGTTACCTGAGTATATTGTGTGCTGGTGGGGATTGGGATTTTAGCGTACTCATCATCCCACCCCCTGCCTTTTTACTGGGATAGGGGGAACTACTGAGTCTTAACATACAAGGACTAGCACACAGGGCAGAGGGGAAGGCAGCACCTCAGACCCCACCAGGCTGCTGGTGGTGACAGCATTTCCAGTCAAAGGGTATTTCTCTAGCAATTCCTTTCTGTCCAGGGTTGATCTTGATTATTTTCAGACAGGGTCTCGCTCTGTCTCCCAGGCTAGAGTGTAGTAGTGCAGTCACGGCTCACTGCAGCCTCGACCTCCCAGGCTCAAGTGATCCTCAGCCTCGCAATACCTGGGACTTACAGGCACATGCTACCATGCCTGGCTAATATATACATATATATATATATTTTTTGAGGCAGAGTCTTGCTGTGTCACCCAGGTTGGAGTGCAGTGGCGCGATCTCGGCTCACTGCAAGCTTCGCCTCCCGGGTTCACGCCATTCTCCTGCCTCAGCCTCTCCAAGTAGCTGGGACTACAGGCGCCCACCACCATGCCCGGCTAATTTTTTGTATTTTTAGTAGAGACGAGGTTTCACCGTGGTCTCCATCTCCTGACCTCGTGATCCGCCCGCCTTGGCCTCCCAAAGTGCTGGGATTACAAGCGTGAGCCACCGCGCCCGGCTATTTTTTTTTAATTCTTTGGAGGTTTTTAAAATTCTGTGTAAAGATGGGGTCTCACTATGTTGCTCAAGCTGGTCTCTAACTCCTGGACTCAAGCAATCGTCCAACCTCAGCCTCCCAAAGTGCTAGGATTACAGGTGTGAGCCACCGCACCCAGTGATCTTGATTATTTTATTTATTTATTTATTTATTCACTTATTTATTTATTTATTTTTTTTTTGAGATGCAATCTCACTCTGTCACTCAAGCTGGAGTGCGATGGCGTTATCTTGGCTCACTGCAACCTCTGCCTCCCAGGTTCAAGCGATTCTCCTGCCTCAGCCTCCCAAGTAACCGGGATTACAGGCGCATGCCACCACATCCTGCTAATTTTTGTATTTTTAGTAGAGACAGGGTTTCACCATGTTGGCCAGGCTGGTCTTGAACTCCTGACTTCAAGTGATCCGCCTGCCTCGGCCTCCCAAAGTGCTGGGATTATAGGTGTGAGTCACCACGTCTGGCTGGATCTTGGTTATTTTAATGCAAAATAACAAAAAGAGAACTTCTTTGCCCCTAAACGAAAGTCTATGTTAGGGAAGATGACCTCGTGACAGGTGCTGGCCCTTGTGTCAATAGACTTGAGTCTCTGGTGGGGCTCTAAGGGGCGGGGCTGGGAGCTAGGACCCCCTGGCCCCAGAGCCTTTCAGCTGCCATGTGGCTGGGCCCATACCATGCCACCCTTCCCACACTTGGCTGGACATCCTGAATCTGGGCCTGAAAGATTCTACATACAGACAGCACCTGTAGGGAGGGCAGGGGTGGGAAAAGGCAGGGAGGCGAAGGGTCAAGTTGGCCCTAGTTAAAGGCTTAGACCAGCGACTTCACCAGCTGTGTGACTCTGTGGAAAGTCCTCACCCTCTCTGAGCTTCTGTTTTTTGCCCGTGTACATTGGGGGTTGGAAAATGGGGGAGGGAGGGTGTTTGTCTCCATTCTTAAGGGCTATGATGAGCAACCTCAAAGTTTGTCAAAATGAGCCAAGGAAGTCAGCCCTTGGGAATGCACCTGGAACAGGTGCACAGTGGGTGGTAGCAGGAGCCAGATGGCTTCTGGGTGAGAGACCTTCCTGGTCACCTGCTTCACTGCATAGCATAGGAAAAGCAAGAGGTGACCAGACAGGAGGTGCAGAGGAGGGCAACCCCAGAGCCAGGCGTGGGCTTGGTGCAGACTGGAGTTGATTCAGTCATTGCATCCAGGACTATTTCCAGTTCCAAGGGGGGCCTCCAGGAAGCTGCTAAGCGTGCGATTAATCCTCAGGTCTCCTTGCCCATCGGGCGAGAAGGAAGTTTTGGCTGTTCAGGAAGGTCTGTATCCAGGAGAAAGGGCACTGACCACACAGGCAAGAGGGCTCCGTTCTGGGAGATGGTACCTTTCTCACTGCCCGTGGGTAGCTTGGGACTGGGCAGCAAACCTGGGGCTTGTGGCTGGGGGCTGAGCTTGGGACCGCTCAGGCTGGTGGGAGTGCTGAGGTCTCCCCATGCTGTCGGGGGAGCCTGAGGGAGATGCTTGCCCCGGCCTCGCAAATTCCAGTAGAGAGAGCCACATGCAGAGACTGAGGGTGCCATCGGGAAGAGGTGCCCGATACCTCATTCCAGCCTGAGTGCCTGCTGTGCTCCGGACCCGCAGACCCTTACAGGAGGGTGGCTGGGGAGCTCATCAGAGGGCCTGGCGTGTGGTCCTGGGAGCCGGGGGCTTAGAGGCTGACATGGATATAGTGACAGGGGCACAGTCTTTGGTATAAAGGTGGAGGACACTGGAATGTCCCAAGCCAGGAGGCTGGAAGGGAGTGTGAGGCGGATTAGCCTGGGGAGGAAAGACAGGGGCACGCCCACCCTAGTTCCCTGCAGCCCTCTGAGGGGGTGTAGAGAAGCATCAGCAGCTCTCGAGGCCCCGGGGACGGGACATGGAGGCTGGGGAGGCACAGGAGCCCTGGAATGGGGTGTGTTGATGAGAGGACATGAAGGCTTTGATGCTTGGTGGGGCCAAAGGGGTCCCAGCTTGCCCTTCAGCGAGGGCATTAAGGTATAGAAGGGGCCAAGGTGATGCTGACACACTGGCCCCAATAGAGACTCCCTAAGAGTTGGAAACAGGGAAATCCAACATCCAATGACTGAAGGCAGTACTTGGCAAAAGGAAGTAATTTTACTTTTTACATCAATCAGATGAGACGCAGTCACAGATATAAAATTCACAACCCAGAGCTGACAAACTCACCGTAAGATGGCAGCTATTATTATTGTCTCAAATTTCAAGCACTGAAACATTTTAAAAGGCCCCAAACTTCACTTAACACTTGTTGTTTGAACCCTAAAATTCAAGAACTGAAGGTCGCCCAGGAACCAAATAGGAGGAGACTGACTGCAAAATTAGAAGAGACAGATCAGGGAGACTGCCAGCCCTTTACGAATTCTCCATCCTTCTCACCCATCACCCTTCAATCCCAAGACAGGTCAGCAGCCTCCATGTGGGGCTCTGAGTCCAGTAAGCACAACTAAGCCAGGCAACTTCTTTTATTTTTATTTTTATTTGAGATGGAGTCTCACACTGTTGTCCAGGCTGGAGTGCAGTGGTGCAATCTTGGCTCACTACAACCTCCACCTCCCAGGTTCAAGCGATTCTCCTGCTTCAGCCTCCTGAGTACTGGAATTACAGGCATGTGCCACCATGACCTGCTAATTTTTATATTATTAGCAGAGACGGGGTTTCGCCTGTCTCAGCCCCCGAGTAGCAGGGACTACCGCGCCTAGCCATGGGCATTCTCTTATACAACCACAGTTCAATTATGAAAATCGGGAAATACCGATTGATGCGGTATTAATAAATAAATTTATTTATTTTAAGACAGAGTCTCGCTGTGTCATCCAGGCTAGAGTGCAGTAGTGCAGTCACAGCTCACTGCAGCCTCAACCTCCAGGGCTCAATGAATCCTCCCACCTCAGCCTCCCAGTAGCTGGGACCACAGGTGCATATCACCACACCTAGCTAATTTCTTTTTCTTTTTCTTTTTTTCAGCTGAGATAGGGTCTCACTATTTTTCTCAGGCTGGTCTCAAACTCCTAGGCTCAAGTGATCCACCAGTCTTAGCCTCCCAAAGTGCTGGAATTATAGGCATGAGCTGCCGCGCCTCGGCCTTGGGTGCTTTTGAGCATACTTTGCATGCATACATGCTGTGTCAGGATAGTTTGCACAGCACACTGGTGCACTATTGATGACATTATGCTACGAGCATATGACACAAGCACCCCGGATGTCCTAGGAAGAAGACACGTGCAAGCCAAGGGCAGGGGCTAAAGCCCAGAAACATTCAGGGAACTGGCACATTGGCAAGGTTGTTAGGGGACCCAGTGGTCTGACACATGCTAGGACAATCCTTGTAAAGGAAGGCACAGGCAGTGGCAGCTTTCCTTCAGCTGCACTAGGGAAGAGGCACAGTGCTGGGTGCTCCACCTGGGACATTAGAAGTAGCATACTTGCTGATACTTCTCCTATCCGCCTATCAGACAACTTGGGAGACTGCCACTCGGAATGGAGTCTAGGGCAAGAGATGGCTGGCCAGGAGGTCTAGGCTGTGAGAGGATCTGCTCTTCCACTCAAGCTGCATGACTCAGAGGAGCCAAAAGTATCAGTCTTAGAGTCTCCTATGATGAAGAAGGCTGCCATGCCAACTTTCTGCAAGCTTCAGTAGGAGAGGTTCAGGATAAACCTTTAGCCCTTGGGAGTGCGGTGGTGCCTTCTGCTGCCGAGAACTCTTCTCAGTCTGAGACTAGCTCCTGCTGTGCAGTGGGTCCTGGCAGAGACTTGGAAACTACCCACAGGACAGTGAGTGACTTTGTTCCTGGAACTGACTACAGTGAGACCTATCAAGTCATAGATTGGGAGGACACAGCAGCAACCCATCAGCAGTGAAAATGATGCATTTGAGCTGGGCACGGTGGCTCAGCCTGTAATCCCAGCATTTTGGGAGGCTGAAGAGGAATAATAATAATATGAAGATGCATAATATGTTAATGCAATATTTTAAAGAGTTAAAATTAATGCAAAAATCCATGATGAGCAAAATATTAAAATTTCAAATAAAGACAGGATCAGTTAACTGCTGTGCCGAGCCATATTGGAGTCTGAGACAAAAGGAAAAATCAGTACTACTGACCTATGGAAATGGCACTAGCGTGCCAATCATTGAACTTATGTTAAGGTCTGCCAAAAAGCCTTTCCTACAGAGGAGGCACCTAGCAACTGGGTGGGCAGGATGGTTCATCCTCTGGGCATCAGCCAGCGTCAGCCACCCCACAACAGGGGAAATAGATAGTTCCATGAATGGTGTGGCCATGGTGGCCAAAGTCAAGGGAGGCATGAGCCCAACACCACAAGTTCCCTCTTGCTAGAGATGACCTGGCTGCTGCCACTACTGAATGCCCTACCTGCCAACCACATGGACTAATAATGAGCCCTCAGGATGGCGCCATTTCACAAGGAGATCAGGCAGCCATGGTGCAAAGTTTATTATATCAGACCCCTTCTGTCATTGATGAGATAGTGATGAGTCCTACCAGAGTGAACACCTACTCTGGATATGGATTTTCCTTCCTTGCAACAATGCCTTCACTGGCATCACCAACAGGGCACTTACGGATGTCTCTGATTTATTGGCAAGGGATTTGAACAACACTGCCTCAAGCCAAGGGGTCTGTTTTACAGCAAAGAAGCTATGGCTCCAAGATTCCTCTGGAAGCAGCAGGCCTACAAGAACATCAGGATGACCTGTGCCAGGGTGAAAGCGTGGGCCCACATCCTGTATAATTGGGATACTATCCTTGAAACTGCAGTGTGTGTGCCTTACCAAGAGCAGACACATGGTGCTATGTTCCCAACAGCAGAAAGACATGGGCTGGAAACTCAGGGGGTGGTGGGGGGAGTGAGATCGGCTGTTCTCACCATCACTATCAGAGACCACCTTGAGAAATGTGTGCTTCCTGTGTCCACAGCTTTGGGTGGGGCTCTAGCAAATTCGACGTCTTAGTTCTTGATGGCGGAGGAGGAGCGGAGAGTGGACTCCTCCACCAGGGAACATCACCAATTCCACAGAATTTGAAAATATAAATACTGCCTGGTCCTCTTGGGCTTCTCAAGTCAGTGGGCCAGAGGCAATTAGCAACAATTAGGATAACGGAGTTTCTACATGCAAAAGAATAAAAATGCATGAAGCTTTAATACATGCTACCACATGGATGGACCTTGAAAACACTATACTATGTAAAATAAGTCAGTTTCAAAAGGACAAGTATCGTATCATTCTACTTGTTTGAAACATCTACAAGAGACAAAGTCACAGAGAAAGTAGACTAGTGGTTACTAGGGGCTGAGGGGAGGGGGATGGGGAGGCGTTGCTTAATGGTTACAAGGTTTCTGTTTAAGGCAATTAAAAAGTTTTGGAAACACATAGTAGCGATGGTTGTCCAGCAATGGTCATATAATTCAGGTCACTGAATGAACATTTAAAAATGGCTAAAATGGGCTAGGTGTGGTGGTTCATGCCTGTAATCCCAGCACTTTGGGAGGCCAAGGGGTGGGTGGATCACCTGAGGTCAGAAGTTTGAGACCAGCCTGACCAATATGGTGAAACCCCGTCTCTACTAAAAATACAAAAATTAGCCGGGCGTGGCTGCGTGTGCCTGTAATCTCAGCTACTCCGGGGGCTGAGGCAAGAGAATCGCTTGAACCCAGAAAGTGGAAGTTGCAGTGAGCTAAGAACGTGCCCCTGCACTCCAGCCTGGGCAACAAGAGCGAAACTCCGTCTCAATAATAATAATAATAATAATAATAATAATAATAATAATGGTTAAAGTGGCACATTTTATGTTGTGTGTATTTTACTACAATAAAAAAGGTACTGATTAAACTGGCAGGAGAAACTAGTTATGATTATTGCAAGGAGATAGAGTTGTTTCTCCATGAGGGATGGATGAGTGTGTCTGGGACTCAGAAGAGTCACTGGGATGTCTCTTAGTATCTTATTTATTTATTTACTTATTATTTTTTGAGACAAGGTCTTGCTTGTTGCCCAGCTAGAGTGCAATGGTGCAATCGCAGCTCACTGCAGCCTCGATCTCCTGGGCTCAAGCGATCCTCCCACCTCCGCCTCCTGAGTAGCTGGGACTACAGGCATGTGCCACCACACCTGAATAATTTTTTTTTTCTTTAGAGATGGGGTCTTGCTCTGTTGCCCAGGCTGGTCTCAAATTCCTGGGCTCAAGTGATCTGCCTGCCTCAGCCTCCCAAAGTGCTGGGATTACAGATGTGAGCCACCGCGCCCTGCCTTCTTGGTGAATCTTGAACCTGCAATTAGATAAAATAAGCAGTCACAGCAGCCAAGGGCCAACCAAGACAAAGCTCGGGAAAGACTCAGAAACTGCAGGGGGGAAGATGTGGTCACCTCACCTGGCACACAACTTAAACAAGCCAAAGTGCTGTCCAAGAGTGAGGGACATCTAGAGTGGTCGGTGCAGGAGGGAAACGATGAATAGCAACTGTAGCTTCATTCACAGTAGGATTTCCGCAGGCTTTCCCCTTGAAGACCTGGTGACAGGTTGGATTTGAAGCAGGGCATGCCTGAGTCTGAGCGGTCCAAGAGGGAGATGATCAGACAATCATGGGCACCGCCTCGCATCCTCTTGGCCTCCGCTGATTCAGCTATGGCAGTGGTGAGCAGTTTTGTGCAAGCTTCAGCTCATTTGGGCTTCACAGCACCTTGCCTCAAGCATGCTGTTTGCTTTGGCCCCAGGGCTTCCTGAATGCTGTGGCATGGGATGGCAGAAAGAGCCCATTCAGCACGCAAACATATGTTCAGCCCGAAGGTACGGGGGTTACCGTTCCCAGGGAACTCTCAGCCAATGGGGGAGAGGCAGAAGATTCTGAAAGGTCTTCTGTCTACTCAGCAGTCCGCGTGGGACCAAGCCCTGGGTGCCTGTAGAGGGGACCAGCCTTGGTAATGCACCCTTGTGTTGGCTTGTCCTTCACTGTCACCTTCCCTGGTTCCTCATCCCTGCTTCCTAAAATTGCCTCCAAACTCCACCTTCCCTCGGAGAAGGACTGAAGTAGGTGAGTGGGATTTAGTATCAGGTTTGTAAGGATGAGATCGCAGAGTACTTAAGATACAAACACAAAGTGTCTATCCTACAGACCTGGGCTCTGAAACCCACAGCCAGTCTTTTTTTTTTTTTTTTTTTTTGAGACACGCTGGAGTGCAGTGGCGCGATCTCGGCCCACTGCAACCTCTGCCTCCTGAGGGTTTAAGCAATTCTCCTGCCTCAGCCTCCCGAGTAGCTGGGATTACAAGCACCCGGCTAATTTTTGTATTTTTAGGAGAGACAGGGTTTCGCCATGTTGGCCAGGCTGGTCTCGAACTCCTGACCGCAAATCATCCACCGGCCTTGGCCTCCCAAAGCCCTGAGATTACAGGCGTGAGTCAGCCACAGCATCCAGCCACAGCCAGTCTTGAAATTCCATATAATCACAGGCTAAGTCAAAATTTCAAATTAAGCATATTTGGATAATTTCATCATAGCAGAAATGGTGAAGGGGTAAATTCTGGCAAAGTGACATGCTCAGTTTGTTAGGTTACAATCGGGAGGACAGCGTCTTGAACGCGCTCCGGCGCCGATGGTCCCTGGATTTCCTGATCTATAGCACCCTCTAGTGTTAGTTTTACTTCGCGTCCAGAGCTCAGTGGTAAAAGCCTGAAATTCTTCCTCTGCACAAGCTATGGTAAGTGGAAATTTGTGACAGGACAGGCCCCTTTTATTGCTTTTTCTCTGAGGAGAAGTCACCAGGTGCTTAAATCTTTGGAAATAAATTTGTGCCACCTGTATGTTTAAAATAAAGTATCATGCTTTATGCTTCATTTGTTCTTCCAACAAGTAATTGTTGGGGGTCCCTGTGGTCTGCAGAAGGCCCCATGTTGGAGCAGGAGGTTTTAAATGAAAACACTGCACATTTTCACAGATGAACAGGGAAGGAGGGTGTCACGCCAGTGTCCAAACAGGGAAGTAGTTGGCCGGTGCGTGCAGAGGAGACAGTTGCCACTGTTCCCCCTCAGTCCCACCTCAGAATTCATCATCCTACCTGGCTCGGAAACAGAGTTGGGGAGCGTATGCTCTCTTTATAGTTTGCCCCACAATCAATTTCAGCGCATCTGTGCAGGGTGACATGAACTGTCCTAAATGTCTTCTAAAATAAAAAGACACCTTTGCCTTACTCAGGGCTTCGCAGCATTAAATGTACTTGGGTTAAAGGCTTTAGCGTACTCTAGTAGGGGCTCATCTTTCTACACTTTGGATAATTCATATGCATAAGAAGACATCGTCATTTTCGGTGCAGTTCTGAAAGGAAGTATTAAGGGCGAGAATTCGATTTTAAGTGAGGGAAGGGAAAAAAAAGGTGTGAATTTAGCTCCAGACTCTGCAGAGGATGAAAGAAGATGTTATATTTCTGTTTGAGACATTGCAAATCACTCTAGAGTGCCCTCTGAACTTCTCCCTCAGCCCACCTGTCCACAGAATGGCTGGGATTCACTCCACTCTCCAGGATTTACTGTCATCTCTCCCATCCACAGTCTTTTGGGAACAGACCATCTCAGACAGCCCCTAAAGTTACCGCATGGACAAAAAATTGTTCTGCAAAGTGATAGCATAGAATGCACCAAAACATCTTGAAAGACACTTACTCAACATGTGCTTGTTTCCTCAAGATGATTTTTTCTTTGTTTTAACCGGCAGTCTTGTGGGTACATATGTCTATGTTTAGCCAAAATGAAAAATGCTCCTAAAATAAAAACTCAGAAACTTTGACTAGAGTGCTTGTATGTTCTAAGGGGGAAGGGGTGTTGCATAATTCATTATGGGAGCAGACTAAACCTTCCCTCCACTTAGAAGAGTGGGGCTGGCTGTGGTGGCTCATGCCTGTAGTCCCAGCACTTTGGGAGGCCAAGGCAGGAGGCCAGGAGTTCAAGACTAGCCTGGGCAATATAGGGAGACTCTGTCTCTAAAAATAATTTTAAAATTAACCGGGTGTGGTGGCATGCACCTGTAGTCCCAGCTACTCAGGAGGCTGAGGTGGGACGATCACTTGATTCCAGGAATTCCAGGCTACAGTGAGCTATGATTATACCACTGCACTCCAGCCTGGGTGACACAGTGAGACCCTGTTTCTAAAAAATAATTTAAAATAAAACTAAATAGAAGAAAGATGGGCACTAAGCCTAAAAATTTGACCACACTAAACATAAGGTGTTAGTTCAGAGCTCTGGACCCCAAAAGCTGCGGCCTGGAGTGGGTGGGTGTTTTATTGCCCCTGATATGGGAAAAGGAGTCCAGGAAGAACACAAGAGTGAGTTGGAGGCTGGTCCACAGCTAAGAGAGTAACAGGAGACCCTGTAAGACGGTGAGAGCCTGGCTGGGCCCAAGTAACTCTCAAGAACCAGGAGGTCTCAATATTCCCTTCCAGGCACCTGGTAAGCCACACTGCTACATTGAACCCTCACTGGCCACTGTAGACTCAACAGTCAAAATCTGTGGCACCAACACCTTGTGTTAAAGAGCCTTCGG
Organism: Hylobates moloch; assembly: GCF_009828535.3. Lineage (NCBI taxonomy): Eukaryota > Metazoa > Chordata > Mammalia > Primates > Hylobatidae > Hylobates > Hylobates moloch. The sequence goes on along the minus strand of NW_026652287.1, from coordinate 58,084,391 downwards.
GGAAGTCCCTGAGAAGGTCTGGAGCTCCCAGTTCATTTGGGCCAGGCACACTGAACAGAGGCAGGGCTGGAGGAGTTGAGGAGGGAGGCGAGGAGGCGAACCCCAAAGAGTCAGGCTTTAGAGGCTCCTGATCAGGAGAAACACACAGGTGACTCTTACCACCTCTCTCAGCAACCTTTAGAGATTCCGGGCTGGTGTTTGCTAGCTTAAAAGTCACTCAATATATACATTTAGCAAAGGAGGGCTTTATTTCTCATACAGAGTTACAACCTGCAAGGCAGCCACCCTGACCGGCTAAGAAGTATAGTCTCCAGTAGAAGCCAATAGGCAGGCACTTTGAGGAAGGGTGGGAGGGGATAAGACAAGAATTCAAGCTGAATGGGTTGGCCAGGTATACATATTCAATAGGATATAGGAAGAGCTATGAATTTTCATGGAAGGAGGCCATGCACATGTGTGATAAGCAAACATGCGTGTTACACGCATCCCGTGTTCACCTTGGGGTGGAGACTATACATTTAAGTGTATAACAATCAGGCTGTAGACATCAAAAGATGAATCAGGAATGTGAAGGCATTGCGTAGCCTCTGTAAATGGGCAGAACCAGGCCATGGTCAGTGGTCTCTTATCAGGAGAAAGTTACTGAATCAGTCTCTTGTCCAATCAAAGCTGCAGTTCTGGCTGGTGGAACGAGGGTCAGTTAGTGTCACAGTGGGTGAGCTGCAATTGTTTTAATATTACCTATCTCCAAGCCATTGGTTTGTTTAGCTGCTAGAGAAAAAGAAACCCCTTTTGGCAGCCATTCTTTAAGTGTAGGGGTGTGTGACTTAACCCTTCCCTGATATGGCTCTTAGGTCCTGGTTATGATTGGTATCTTACTGTCACAGAGTCCATTCTGCCAGTCTTATGACCTCTATTTTATTTTTATTTTTTAGAGACAGGGTCTCAGTCCATCACCCAGGCTGGAGTGCAGTGGTGTGATCTCGGCTCACTGCAACCTCCACCTCCCAGGTTCAAGCAATTCTCCTGCCTTAGCCCCCTGAGTAGCTGGGATTACAGGCACCCACACACCCGGCTAATTTTTGTATTTTTAGTAGAGAAGTGGTTTTACCATGTTGGCCAGGCTGGTCTCAGACTCCTGACATCAGTTGATCCTCCCACCTCAGCCTCCCAAAATGCTGGGACTACAGGCGTGAGCCACCGTGATCACTATGACCTCTATTTTAACATGAATGCTGCTCATTTGTGTTTAAGCCACAAAAGGGAGGGGGTAGAGTGGGGTATGTCTGACCTCCCTTCCCATCATGGCTGGGAACTCTGTGTCAAGTTTCCTCTGGGGTCCCCTTGGCCAAGAGGGGGTCTGTTCAGTTGGTTGGGGGGCGCTGAGGATTTCATCTGTAGTTCTCATGTTTCACTGTAAGTAGACTGAGGGCTTAAATCACTTTTATTTATTAATGTTAAGGGGGACGTCCATTAAACCTGAAAGACTTGGGGACACCAACAAGGCTGATAGCCATTAGATAATTATTATTAATGACAGTCATTAGTGATAACAATTATGTACCAATCATTCCGGGCATGAGAGCTATAGGGATGAATAAGACATAACAGCCTCCTCCCTTGTGCAGCCTGCCTTCTGGGAAGGGGAAGTATTGGTGTTCCATGAGGGTGTGACAATATCAAAAATCCCTCTTAGGCCAGGCACAGTGGCTCACGCCTGTAATCCCAGCACTTTGGGAGGCAGAGGCGAGTGGATCACTTGACGTCAGGAGTTTGAGACCAGCCTGACCAACATGGTGAAATCCTGTCTCTACTAAAAATACGAAAAATTAGTCTGGCATGGTGGCGGGTGCCTGCAATCCCAGCTACTTGGGAGGCTGAGGCAGGACAATTGCTTGAACCTGGGAGGCGGAGGTTGCAGTGAGCTGAGATGGCGGCCATTGCACTCCAGCCTGGGCGACAGAGACTCCTCAAAAAAAAACATCTTATTTTTTGTCTGTTGTTCTACAAAAAGGTTTGGCTCACAGGAAATCTGCAATGCCTGGGACATTTCAGATTTGCAATTTAGGGAGGACCAGGGTGTACAGACCTCCAACCTTGGCACTCAGAGCTTAGTCTCCTCCCTGAATTTCCCACTTTTTTTTGAAATTGCTTTGTCATCCAGGCTGGAGTGCAGTGGCACAATCATACCTCATCACAGCCTTGAGCTCCTGGACTCAAGCCATCCTCCTGCCCCAGCCTCCTGAGTAGCTGGGACTACAGACGTGCACCACCACAGCCAGCTAATTTTTTATTTTTGTAGTGACGGCTCTCTATGTTGCCCAGGCTGGTCTTGAACTCCTGGCCTCAAGTGATCCTCCCACCCCAGCTTCCCAAAGTGGTGGGATTACAGGTGTAAGCCACCAAACCTGGCCTGTACTTCCCATTTGGCAGTACTGTCTAGATAGTATTGTAGCCCTGGCTGCTATGTTCATGCGTACACTTACGTTTTCTTTCTCTGGAAAGTCAGGGATGCCAGAAGGGGACCTTATCTTTCTCGGCTACTGTTCTATTCCCCAGTCTGAAGGGGGAGCTGGCATTGGGAAGGCCCTGAGTCTATGTTTGTTGTCTGGGAATACCATTAAATGTAACTGACCACTTTTGTTTGCATTGACTACAAAGACAAGAAATGATGGCTTTAGCTGTATAATACTCTCCTCCAGGCACTTGAAACAGCCCTACCAAATCATATTAATGATAATCACTTGTGGTAACCAGTCTCTGAGTTGGCCCCCGTGATCCATGCCTACCAGCCTTCATGTCTCTGTGCAGTCCCAGCCACATGGAACAATGTGTAGGGGTGTTGCAGTGATGGTGTGCAACCTTTAAGCTAGATCATGAAGATGCTGTGGCTTCCGCTTGGTTGTTTGGATCCTTCCCTCTGGAGGACGCCAGCTTCCTCATCAAGAGGACATTGGAACAGCCTGTGGAGAGCCCCACCTGCTGAGGCACTCAGGCCTCATGGCCAAGAGCCCAGCCACATGAGAAAGTGGTCCTCTGGGAAGCACATCACCAGGCCCAAGCACCCCTTCAGATGACTACAGCCTCAAGAGAGGGCCCAATCTAGAACCGCCCAGCTACAGCACTCTCAAATTCCTGACCCTTGGGAGCTGTGAGAGGGGCCATTGGTCTTAAGCCACTAAGTTTTGCATTTGATATGCAGCAATAAATAACAACTACAGTGATACTGATGTTGTTCCTTAATAATACCAATTAGTGATGATTTATTAGTCTTGTTTTGTTTTGTTTTGTTTTTTGTTGTTGTTGTTGTTGTTTTTTAAGAAATGGGGTCTTGCTATGTCTCCTAGGCTGGAGGGCAGTGATGCAATCATAGCTCACTGCAGCCTCAAACTCCTGGGCTCAAGTGATCCTCCTGCCTCAGCCTCCCAAGTAGCTGGGACTACAGGCACAGGCTCCCACACCCTGCTAATTTTTAAATTTGTTGTAGAGACGAGGTCTCACTATGTTACCCAGGTTGGTCTTGAACTCCTAGGCTTTCCAAAGTGCTGGGATTACAGGTGTGAGCCAAGACGCCAGGCCCCACATTATCTTTTTTAAAAGATACAATATAAAACCTTAGCAAACAGTGTGCTCGCTTTGCAAATGAAGCTTTAAGGGAAGTCCCTTACCTTCCAGCGCCTTCCAATTGCATCGTTGCCCCCAAGTCCCTCCTACGCGGAAATTCTGGTGCTTTCACTGTAAGAAAAGCAGGCATAAGAAAGTGAGAGGGTTGAAGTTCTATTTATCGCCACAGTCAAAGGGGGCAGCCAGAACAAACGCAGGGTTTCCGGGGAGTTAGCTGTGGAGCGCAGTAGAAAGGCTGCTGGGGTCTGGCTGGGAGGGCAGATTTCCTCGGCGCGCTGTGCAGCCTTCCCAGAGGATGGGGGCCGGGGGTGGGGATGGGGGGCGAATTATTTCAATAATAAAGGAAAGGAAAATTTTTATTTTATGTCAATAAAACAAAAAACTCGACCAAAATTCGTTAATTTTATTGAAATGGCATGCAAATTACTTGATGAAACTTAGCAGAAAAGCGGCTCGGTGCAAACAACGGGCATTGTTTGAGAGCGCGTTTCCCGTTGGTCTCAAATCCACATACAATATTTCCTTAGTGCTTAATTATTTCCCCACTGCTCGCGTCTGCAGGGCTGAGCCCTTTGTCTAGCTCGCTTTGCACGCGGCGGGCAGCAAGTGAGGCGCCCTCCCCCGCGCCCGGCACAGATGGGGCCCCGGGGCCTTTGTTTTAGGGGTGGAACGACACGATCTGTAAAGCGGGCGCTGCAGGTCCGGTGCACGTGCTGCGGGCGCGGGGGTCCCCAGGCCGCCGTCCCCTTCCTTCCCGCGCCCCATTGTCTGCCGGCGTATGGGAAGCCGCTGCGTTCCCGCCGTGCGAGCGCTGTAATCTTTGAGGTTTCTGCAGATTTGTGGAGGAGCTTACTTGACAGCAATCTCTTGGCGCGCTCAGATCACTCTGCAAGCCTCTGGCACCTGCAGGGCCGCCGCTAAAGCAAGGGCCTCTGGTCCCCCGGGCCCGCCCCGCGCAGCTCCCCCTGGCAGCTCCTCCAGCAAAGCACGGCAGCACCGAAAAATAAAATCCTACGGCAGGGATTTAGACCAGAGAGGAGCGAGGGTTTGGGGCCTGCCTCCTGCTTGAGCCTCGGGTAGGGGAGGGGCTTCCCTGGCTACTGGGTATGATGTGGGCCCACGCTGCACCCCTAAATTCCTGACTCACAGGATCTGCCAAAGGTAATCCATCGCCCCAAAGTCACCCTATTCGAGTGGGATCTCTGCTTTCATAACAGAGAAGGGTGCCAGCAAGGGGACTGAGGAACGAATGTGTGCAAAACACTGGTTTCGTTCTGAAGTCAGAAGTGTGGTTCCCCCATACAGCTGGAATTTTGCAGGGATGGCCAGGCTATAAGATGGGTAATGCATGTAGAGTAGGAGGGAGGGCAGACGCCAGAGACCCCACCCCACTGGAGGTGAAATGCAAAAGAACGCCTTGCAGATTCCAAGGTGCCTACTCTTCCGGGCGTTCCAAACTATCAGGATGTTTTCCGTGCTGGAGGAGTCCCTGACATTTCCTCCTCCCTGATACAACGTGTGTGTGTGTTTACCTTCCTGGACTTCCCTGCCTTCCAAAGCCGCTCTGCACCCAGTGCAAATGCCCTCACCCTCAGGGCCCTCTAGGGTCTCCCCATCTCTGCCAGCCATGTGTTAAGGGAAGAACAGAGGCTGGAAGGCCTTCTGATTGTGTTACTGACAGTGTGACCAAGGGCAGGTCCCTTCCTCTCTCTATTTTCCGGGTAGCCTAAGAAATCATCTGAAAACTGTAGGGGCTCTGTCTAATCGAAGTCTGTGACTGGGGAACCTCGATTCTTTGCAGGGCCCAGAACCTGCCCCTCCATCAGCAGTTTCAGACTCTGAGCCTGGGAGCGTGCATTACCAGGAGCATGGAGACACAGTGGCTACACCTGAAGGTGGGTTGTGATGATGCTAGACTGCTGTGGGCAGATATTCTGGGACTTCTCAGAGCCCTGAAATCCTTCCTTTGTGGAAAAGTCAACTGGGCCGAAAGCTGGACCTGATGTCCAAGATTTGAGGGTCACCCTTCCCCACGGGTGGGGTCTTCTTGGAGGGGAAGACCTTCAATGTTGGGGTCAGCAAGCCCACTCCTGAATCCCAGCTCTGCCTCTAGCAGCTGGGGTGTCTGCAGCCTCTAATTTAACCAAGAAAATCTGCAGCCCCCTGCTTTTCAAGGTGGAGCTACCACCTGAAATAGGATGTGACCTAGCCTGAATGCGCCTATAAGTTTCAGCTCCTCTGTTTTCATGGTCACTAGTATTAGTGTTTCATGATCACTAATATTTACCTATTCAAAATATAGTTTATTGGCCGTGTGCTGTGGCTCATGCCTGTAATTCCAGCACTTCGGGAGGCCAAGGTGGGTGGATCACTTGAGGGCAAATCGTTTGAGTTCAGGAGTTCAAGACCAGCCTGGCCAACATGGTGAAACCTCATCCCTACTAAAAATACAAAAATTAGCCAGAAATTGCTTGAAGTTGGGAGGCAGAGGTTGCAGTGAGCCAAGATCATGCCACTGCACTCCAGGCTGGGTGACAGAGCGAGACTTCATCTAAAAAAATAAAAAATAAAAAGTTAGCCAGGCATGGTGGTACACACCTGTAGTCCCAGCTAGCTACTAGGGAGGCTGAGGCAAGAGAATTGCTTGAACCTGGGAGGCAGAGGTTGCAGTGAGCTGAGACTGCACCACTGCACTCCAGGCTGGGAGACAAAGTGAGACTCCATCTCAAAAAAAATTAATACCAGGGTTATGGAGATTTCTCCAGCAATAATGAAAGAAATTTTACAGATATATAGAGACAATCTAGGTGACATTCTTTTTAAAATTGTGTGCACCACAGGCTAACAAACAAGCGAATACCAAAGGTGACTTCATTTATGTACACTGGAGCGAAAGAGAACATTCCGCTATAGAACAAAACCTCAAACAGACCAAAGCTCCAATAGAAGAAAAGACAAACCACCCCCACCCCAAATTCAAAGCTGCCTTAAAGTAAAACTAGTGGGAGAAAGAATTTCCATCCTCTGAGCAATTTGAAATAAAAACTTCAGAATCATAATAGTGACTCTACCATAATTTTCTGTAATAAAACATCTATTATAACAGATATGGCAATACAATAAAAGTCCTATTGTTCCAGAAACTGTATTATAACTGAAACAGGATAATTATAGAAATACTTGCATGAGAATTGCATGTTCAACAGAACCATTGAAAAATCATTTTCTCAGACTGAAAATAAGTCTTTCAGGCACAGAAGAACTCTTCAGTGAGATCTGAAATGCAAGACAAGGTGGATTTTTTTTTAAGTCTTTTATAGCAGCTTGACCTTCTAAAGTCTCGTCAGGGCCATCTGTAAACTTGTCCAAGGCCCCACCAGCCTCCAGCTCTGAGTTCCACACTTTATTTGGAATACTAACATCTATGAGTAGACTTTTAAGTAGGGCATCTCTTTATATTCTTTCAATAGACAGATTTTAGGGTGAATCTCAGCTCTATCGAGTTCATTTGTAAATTCTAACTTAGAATTTTTAGCTTTTTAGAACAGTTGACCTCTGGAACATTTTGTAGAAATCCCATCCTATGTGGAAGGACTTGCCGATATTACCACCCTCCCTGTTTTTTAGTTTACAAAGCACCTTTCAGTTTTTTTCCTCTTTGAATCTTCACAATAATCCCAGGTCGTTGAGAGCAGGGATTCTCATCCTGATTTTGTATTTGAGGAAATTGAGGATTATCTGTTTGGGAGCAGGGGCTGGGGGATTTGTCTGGAAGCTGTGTTTGCAGTGTAAGCATGCTGTTTTTACTTAGTTTGTCTATTTTTTTTTTTTTTTTTTTTGCTGTGGCTTTGGGGAAACTGATGAGAATTAGTGAGGAACCAGAGAGCCTGCAAGCCCTCTGTGACAAGTAGGGCTTGTCACCACTACTGACTTTTAATGTCCCATCTTGGGTAACCTGGTACTTGAAAGGTTGGGAACCTGGAGGAAATTCACTGAGTGATGATGGTGGCTGAGGGACTGAGGGAGGGAGCTGGGGGAAAATAATAATAATAATGACAATGATGATAACACACACTCAACATGACAGCAAATATGCAGAGTGGTGCTAAGTGGTGACTAAAGGGACATGATAACCGTCTACAAATATTTGAAGGATGTAAACACCAAGGAAGAAGATGAATTAATTATTTAAAAGAACAGTGATGAAGCCTGGGAGGAGATCATTACCAGTCCCCAAGCCACCTCGTCCTTCCACAGCCCTTTCAGGATTAAGCTCTCCCAAAACCGAAGGGAGGTGGCAGGATGGTTCCCCTGCACACAACAGTTTTGAGGCTGTTATTATTTTTTTGAGACAGGATCTCACTCTGTTGCCCGGCCAAAGTGCAGCAGTACGATCACAGCTCACTGCAGTCTCAGTCTCCTGGACTCAAGCGATCCTTCCACCTCAGCCTCCCGAGTAGCTGGGACTACAGACTCATGCCACCATGCCCGACTAATTTTTAAATTTTTTGTAAAGATGAGGTATTGCTATGTTGCCCAGGCTGGTCTTGAACTCCTGGTCTGAAGTAATTCTCCCACCTTGACCTCCCAAAGTGCTGGAATTACACTCGTGAGCCACCACGTCTAACCCGAGGCTGTAATTTTTATTTTTTTGAGACGAGGTCTCGCTCTGTCTCCCAGGCCGGTGTGCGGAGTGCAGTGGGGCCATCTCAGCCCACTGCAACCTCCACCTCCCAGATTCAAGCGATTCTCCTGCCTCAGCCCCCAGAGTAGCTGAGACTACAGGCGTGCGCCAGCACATCCAGCTAATTTTTGTATTTTTAGAAGAGACGGGTTTCACCATGTTGGCCAGGATGGTCTTGATCTCTTGACCTCGTGATCTGCCTGCCTCAGCTTCTCGAAGTGCTGGGATTACAGGCATGAGCCACCACGCTCAGCCCAAGGCTGTTATTTTTATTGTGCCATGGATGGACATGTATGTACTATGCATATGCTCAGATTATAATAATCACAGCTGGCATCTGGTGAATACTTCGTGCTAGGGTTTGCATGTTTCCTTTAAAACTCATGTTGAAATTCAATGGCCATTGTGGTG
>NW_026652287.1:57966544-58070672 GCF_009828535.3 Hylobates moloch | reverse complement strand
GGCTCACTGCAACCTCTGCCTTCCGAGTTCAAGAGATTCTCCTGCCTCAGCCTCTCGAGTAGGTGGGATTACAGGCATGTGCCTCCATGCCCGGCTAATTTTTTTCTTTTTAATAGAGATGGGGTTTTGCCATGTTGGCCTGGCTGGTCTCAAACTCCTGACCTCAGGTGATTTGCTGGCCTTGGCCTCCCAAATTGCTAGGAGAACCTTTCAGCACTGATGAGGTCATGAGGGCTTTGCCTCATGAGGTCATGACCTGATGAGGTCATGAGTGGATTAATGCTGTGATCACAGGAGTGAGCTCTTGATAAAGGGATAAGGGTGGCCCTCTTCCCTCTCTCATGCTCCCTCTTTATGTGATAACTTCTGCCATCTTATCATGTAGCAAGAAGGCCCTCACCAGATGTGGCCCCTAGATCTTGGAATTTCCAGCCTCCAGAACTATGAGCCAAATAAATATCTTCTCTTTATAAATTAGTCAGTGGCATTCTGTTATAGCAGTAGAAAACAGATGAAGACACCTGGTATTAAGGGTTGAATTGTACAAAGATGTGTTGAAGTCCTAACCCCATCACTGGGAATGTGACCTTATTTGGAAATAGGGTCTTTGCAGTGTAATCAAGTTAAAATGAAGTTATTAGGGAGGGCTCTTAATCCAATATGACTATCAGAAGAGAGAAGTTTGGGCTGGGCGCAGTGGCTCACGTCTGTAATCCCAGCACTTTGGGAGGCTAAGGTGGGCAGATCACCTGAAGTCAGGAGTTCAAGACCAGACTTACCAACATGGTGAAACCCTGTCTCTACTAAAAATACAAAAATTAACCAGGCATGGTGGTGCACACCTGTAATCTCAGCTACTTGGGTGACAAAGGCGTGAGAATTGCTTGAACTCGGGAGGTGGGGGTTGCAGTGAGCCGAGATTACACCACTGTACTCCAGCCTAGGCAACAGAGGAGACTCCTGTCTCAAAACAACAACAAAAAGGAACAACAAAAGAAGCTACAGGGTTTTTGGGTGTGGCCCACATGGCGGATCATCCAGCCCTGGTCTGGGTGGGTGGCTTTGGCCTGAAGGAGCCATGGAAGTTTTAGGAGCTGGTGCACTTAGCCTTGGGAGAAAGTGAGGGCATAGAACGCTGGCCTCAGGGGCCCCGTCTGAGTTTTGACTCTGGCTGGCCCTGTGAACACCACCTAGCACCCTAGGGCATCGTTGGGCCCATCAGCAAGAGAGTGTTTTGTCAAGGTGGGGGTAGAACTGGATTTCCCACTACCTTGGGCCCATGAGGCTCATATTTGGAACTTTGGAGAAGCCGTTCATTTTCACATTCTGTAATGTAAACAAGAATAATCTAGATCCATATATGTTATCTCCTTTTATGTTCAGAACAACCCTATAGGATAAGCACTACTCTTGTTGCCATTTCCCAGATGAGGAAACTGAGGCACGGGGACGTGGAAGAACTTTCCCTAGGTCACTGTAAGCAGCATAAAGCATCGCTGTGTGCTGGGCCAGTGCCATTTCCGCGCCATCACAGAGACCCCACTGCACGCCTTGCTCACTGCGCAGGAGGCCCCACCGGCCTTTAGGAGCGTGAGGCACCGTGTGCTCCATCTCTGGGGTTCAGAGTATGTGGTCATGTTATGCCTGCATTCGTATCACAATGAGGCCCAGGAGGCTGATGGGTTGCAGATTTGCATGCAATGGAGCGATCTCGGCTCACTGCAACCTCCATCTCCAGGGTCCAAGCGATTCTCCTGCCTCAGCCTCCTAAGTAGCTGGGACTACAGGCATGCACCACCATGTCTGGCTCATTTTTCCATGTTTAGTGGAGATGGGGTTTCACCATGTTGCCCAGGCTGGTCTCAAAGTCCTGGCCTCAGGTGATCTGCCCGCCTCGGCCTCCCACAGTGCTGGGATTACAGGTGTGAGCCACCGCGCTCGGCTGCATGAACTTCTTACATGCTTGCCTTCTCTGGAGGGCCTGGACCTTGAAGCTTCTTTCACTCCCAGCATCTTTCCCTACACAGGTCCTCTCCCCACCATCTCTGGGGGAGGAGTCTGCAGGCCAGTTCTGCAATGTGCCGCCAGAGGGAGCTGCCCGCAGAGAAACGGGAGCGCCGCACTCAGGCCCCAGGAAGGCAGCAAGCTCAGTTCCCCTGGCCTAGTTCACTTTCCCTCTTGAAAGTCACCCAAACTCAAGCAAAAGCTCCGATTCAGCAATAAATGGGGTTGTTTTATCCCAGCCAAGGCCTGGGGAAGCTTGTATTAAGAGCCTTTGTTTCATTCTTTTAAGAATGGAAAAGGGTCCGTCCTCTGGGTGCCCATAGCACCCTGGAAAGCAGGCAGAGTGCTGGTCACAGGCGGAGGCTTTGAGCTACCGGGACCCTGGCTGGAGTCTGGGCCCTGAAACTTTCTAACCAGGGTGGCCTTGGGCAGAGCAGCCTGTGTTTAGAGCTTCCCATCTGTAATATAACAATGACAACCATGCCTGCTTTGCAGGGTTCCTGTTAGGATTAATTCTCTATAGAGAGCCCCCCAGAAGCCACTTTTGGATTTGAGATGGTTCAAGGCCAGACCTTGCATGACAAGAGTGGGGACAGCTTTCCTCAGGCCTCAATACAGTAGTATTCCTGGGGAGTTCTGCAACCCCAGCTTCGTGCCCTTTGCACCTAAGAGGCTGCCTAGCCTCAGCTTTGGCCCCCACCCAAGAATCCTACGAGCAAAGCCAGTGGTTTTCCTTTTTTTTTTTTTTTAAGAAACGGTCTCACTCTGTCACCCAGGCTGAAGTGCAGGGGTGCGATCATGGTTCACTGCAGCCTTGAACTCCTGGGCTCAAGCAATCCTCCTGCTTCAGCCTCCCAAAATGCTGTAGGTCACAGGTATGACTCAGCCACCCGGCCTAATTTTCATTATTATTTGTAGAGATGGGGTGTGTTACTGTGTTGCCCACGCTCGAACTGCTGGGCTCAAGCAATCCTCCCTCTTCAGCCTCACTGGCAGCTGGGATTACGGGTCCCGCCCAGCCTGCTTCTCCTTTTGCAACCCCCAGAACCAGAGGCTCCAGAGCAGGCTCTGGAACAGCGGAAATCTGGCTCCGGCCCACACATTCACCAAATACTGACGCAGCACCCTTGACCTCCAGATGCCCCTGTGCTCTCTTCCGCGCCCAGACTGCGGGGAGGGAGGGGTCCTCCAGGCCAAAGGGAGGGAGGTCTCCGGGAGGTCCCCGCGGTCCTGGAGACAGGTGCGCGGGGCCCGGATGTGATCGTGCGTGCTCCAGGGAGAAGGGCAGGGCTGGGGAGCGCGTCCTTGCGGTCCCCGGGACTCCTCTCCAGGCGCCTCGTCTCGGTGCGCCACCCGCAACCCAAGCCAGGGCCCCGGTGTCAGCGGCGGGGTGGGCCAGGACCGGGGAGGGGGTGCCCAGCAGCGACCCCCGGGTCCCCCCAAGGCCGGGCGCAGCTCGGAGCCAGGAGCTGGCCGGGCGCTGGCTTCCCGGAAGGCCCAGCGCAGCCGGAAGGCGGGAGGGAGGGCGGAGCCAGCGCAGGGGCCGCCACCAAGGCCTGCGCGACCCTCCGCAGGGCTGGGGCTGGGGCTGGGGCTAGGGCTAGGGCCGGGGAGCTGGGCGGGGAGCCGGGGGCCAGCCAGGCCCGGGCTGCAGCCACCTCTGACCGCAGAGCGCGCCCCGCAGGCCTCCGCTACCCCAGGTAAAGGTGCGCCCGGAGCCGGGGCGGGGCGCCTCCCAGGCCGCGCCCCGCAAGGGGAGGGGGCACCCCAAGAGCAGGCTTGGAGCGCCTTGGGGAGGGGGTCCCCGCCCTGCCAGGAGCCCGGCCCTCCCGGTGCCGGGGTGGACACTGTTAGTGTAGTCATTGTCCCTATGGAGAAACTGAGGCACGGAGAGGCTGAAGTCACACAAGTAAGCAGCAGAGCTGGGACTAGAGTCCCGGGCCCTGGCTGGCTGTCACCCAGGAGTGGCGTAGGCATGGGTGTGGTGGGTGGGGGTGGGGTGTGGGTGGTGGACGTGGTGGGAGTGGGTGAGGTTGGGTGGGTGGTGGGTGGGGTGGGGGATGTGGGTTTGGCGGGGGTGCGGTGCGGAATGTGATGGATAGGGGTGGGGTAGAGTGGGGGTGGCTGTGGGGCAGGGGCGGGGCGGGGCTGGGGTGGGGTGCTGGGTATTATAAAAGTGAAGCGGATCCTGACAGGACACCTGTGGGGCAGCGGAGCTAGCTGAGCCATATGGGAAGATCTGGGCGCTAGTTTAGATTTGGTCAGGAAGGGTCGTTAATGATTTAGGAGGTGAGATTAGTTTTGGGGGTGACAGGTAGTTTGTTGATTTTTTTTTTTTTTTTTTTTAGACAGTCTTGCTCTGTTGTCCAGGCTGGAGTGCAATGGCGCGATCTCGGCTCACTGCAACCTCGACCTCCCTCGTTCAAGCAATTCCCTTGCCTCAGCCTCCCTAGTAGCTGGGATTACAGGCAACACCACCAAGCCTGGCTAATTTTTTTTTTTTTTGTAGAGACGGAGTTTCACCATATTGGCCAGGCTAGTCTCAGACTCCTGACCTTGTGATCCACCTGCCTCGGCCTTCTACAGTGCTGGGATTACAGACGTGAGCCACCCCGACCAATTTTTGTATTTTTTAGTAGAGATGGGGTTTCACCATCTTGGAATAGCACCTGTAGTTCCAGCTACCGGTGAGGCCGAGGTGGAGGAATTGCTTGAGGCCAGTTCCCGACCAGCCTAGGCAACATAGGGAGACTGCATTTCTGGAAAAAACAACAAAGACAACAACAAAAAAAGCAGGAAGGAAGGGGAGAGGGAAAGAAAAGAACGAAAGAGAAAGAGAAAGAGAAAAGGAAGGAAGGAAGGAAGAAGGAAGGAAGGAAGGAAGGAAGGAAAGAAAGAAAAAAAGAAAGAGAGATACTTTGAGAAGCTTTGAAGTGATCTGTTTATTGATCAAGTAGATAGGTAAGGTGCATGCTGCCAGGAGGGGCTGGGGTAGAGAGGGCAGGGCCCTGCTGTATGGGGGTGGGCAGGGGACGGCCCCTGCTCAGCCCTGGCCTCCATTGCTACACAGAATGGCAGGTCCAATGTGATCTGGTCTTCTGATTTTTCAGGAGAAATCAGAAATCTGAGGTGCATGCAAAATCTGATTTTTAAATATTGGCAACTAATTTGTTTTAAAAAAACAACTATGAGCTAATCCAAAAATGTTTGCTGGTGGGATCCACCTACTGCCTTTGCGCTGGGGTATGGAGAGGTGGGAGGTTAATGTTGACAAGAGCCAGACCTAATTTTTTGTTAAAGAACAGGGTACTTGGCGGTCAGATAGCTCTCTTCATAGCTTTAGATAGCTAAAGCCTTCCTCTCCCTTATCTCTTACAATCTGGTCCAAACTCAGAAAGCTAGGCTGCTCTCTGTGAGATGGGCTTGTCTCCATCTCTCTGTACCTCTCAGAGCAGCCCGGGCGCCTGCAAGAAACCGGGGCTTCGAGTTGGCATTTGCCTTCCTTGTGGCTGGCAGATGGGCTTCCTGTGACCAGGGCTTGGTATGTGGATAAATCTGAGTGTGAAATAGGTGTGATACAGTGGAGGGGGAGGGAAACACACTCCTACCCCCTGAGGTCTGTCCCCATCCTCCCTCCTCACCCACTTCCCTGTCATTTACAGACAAAGGCAGCCTTGCGGTGGGAGAAGGAGCAGGGTGGGCTTCCCTCTCAATCTGGTGAGCCTGGAGAATTCAGGAAGCTGAGCTTTTTAGCAAGAGCTCAGGAGATGGAGTTACTAACCTTTCTTCCCCAACAAGAGCCTGTTAATGCTCTAACTTCTGAAATGATTACTGCAAAGAAATTAAACCTTGGATGGAGTCAGCCACAACATCTCTACCCGTGGTGTGGGACTATTAAAACACAGTGACTTCCTCTGGCTGCCCTCACACACGCAGTGATAGCTGCTGGCCCTCCCATTCTGCAGAACCTTGGGCTTGTGTCTCAGTGAAACCTGCCTCATTGTCTGAGATGTAACCGAAGTTCTTGGTCTCATGGCCAAGGAAATCAAGGATGCAGACACTCCAGAGGGTAGGTTAGAGCAGAAGTTTAATAAGCAAAAGAAAGAAAGCTCTCTGGATCAGAGAGGGGTCCCAGAAAGATGGGTTGCCATTTTACAGTGAAATGCAAGGGTTTTTATAGAAAAGCTGGTGGGAGGGGTGCTTCATTTACATAAGGTACGAATTTCTGAGTCCCCTGCCCCATCCTTTCTAGTGCCCATGTGGGCTTCTTAGCCTGAGTTACTATTCCATGTTGCTTATTTCTTCCTACTCTGCATGTGTAAAAAAGGTTGGGGGGTGGGGGTTAGAACACTCCAAGGTAGACATGCCTGATCCAGGGTAGCTCTTCTTATCAGTGCCACGCAAGCCTCTGTGTCTGAGTATTTCTTTTTTCTTTTTAGACAGAGTCCCACTCTGCCGCCAGGCTGGAGTGCAGTGGCATGATCTCAGCTCACTGCAACCTCCGCCTCCCAGGTTCAAGTGGTTCTCCTGCCTCAGCCTCCCAAGTAGCTGGGATTACAGGTGAGCACCACGACACCTGGCTAATTTTTGTATTTTTTTAGTAGGGATGGGTTTTCACCATGTTGGCCAGGATAGTCTCGATCTCTTGACCTCGTGATCTGCCCACCTCGGCCTCCCAAAGTGCTGGGATTACAAGCGTCAGCCACCGCGCCCGGCCGTGTCTTGAGTATTTCTAAGAAGGGAGAGGACTGTGCTTACTGGGGCCCACCATATGTCTGTATGTCACACAGGGGACCCCTTTCTGTGTTAGAGCTTGCCTTCCTTACCTGTGTTTCCTGAAAGGGAAACAACCTCTTAGGCTGCTTTTTGTTAGAAGGGAATTCTGCCAAGGACCCTTGCCCTAACTATTTACCTAATTGATTTCTCTCTCTCCTCTCACATTGATGCCGGCCTGGCTGGAGCAGGTAGAGTTGGAAGTAGCATTTTTGCAAGGACATCTCTTCAGCCTCTGTAGATTTTCACTTAAAGTCATTTGGAGCAGGTCGGAAGCTAGGTTTTTTTTGGGGGGTAGCCAGTAGAGCTAAAGTGGTTATGTATGTTTCCTGCCTTCCTTCTTTCCACTTCTACGTGCATTTTCTTGCTGTGCAGAAACTGTTTTGAGAGTGCAGACCCAAAACTGCAGAAAACCTGTTTTGGGAGTGGTGTCTGGGCACTGGCCTGGAAGCCAGCCTTGCAGACCAAGCATGGCCGGGCTCAGGGTCTTCACGCCCTGGGAAAGGGAGGTTCCTTGCAGCCTCCAAAGGGGCCCTCCCGAGACCTGGGCAGTGCCTCTCTTTTTCCAACATAATTGACAGATGAAAAGCTGGATATAAACCAGAATTGAGCTCAAAGGTGATTAGATATTTTACACCAGGATTTTGAGCTTTTTGTAAGATTTTACTGTAAAATTATTTCCTTTGGTTACCTTAATATGTACTTGAAATATGTCTCATTTTGTGCTGGACGTGGTGGCTCACGCCTGTAATCCTAGCACTTTGAGAGGCCAAGGCAGGCAGATCACCTGAGGCCAGGAGTTCAAGACCAGCCTGGCCAACATGGTGAAACCCCATCTCTACTAAAAATACAAAAATTAGCCAGGTGTGGTGGTGCATGTCTGTAGTCCCAGCTCTTCGGGAGGTTGAGGCAGGAGAATCGCTTGAACATGGGAGGCGGAGGCTGCAGTGAGCCGACATCGCACCACTACACTCCAGCCTAGGTGACGGAGCAGACTCTGTCTCAAAAAAACAAAAACAAAAAAACACCTCCCTATATATCTCTATCTAGCTATCTATGTCATTTTGTTTGTGTGATAGCTTTTCAGGACCATGGTGACTGGATAAATCAGTTTCTGCCCTCCGTCTCCCCATTTCCGGGTGGCTTCTGCCTATTCAGTCCTGACACTGTTATAATGCCATTTTATTGTTTAGACATTTGTATGTAAACAAATCTTGACCACTGGAATAGTGGAAGGGGATTCTCTTCTGGGGAGAAGGAGGAGGCATTCAACCTGTCAGCAAGCAAAGGAGCTGGGCAGGGCCTGGAAACCAGGAGACCAGGTTTTGGGAGACCCAGGGCACAGGGTAGCCACAGCAGGGACCCACAGGCCTGAGTGCTCCTCCAGTCCCTTATATGAGCAGGGCTTACAAGGCCAAAAAGACATATCTAGGGGTGCTTGTTTGCAATTTCTGAATTTGAAGACTGAGTAACGAATATCAGAGTCCTGCGTTTTGCCCTCTTGGGGTCTTGCTGCCCAAAGTGAGATCAGAGGAGCACTTTGGAGGCTTGTTGGAAATGCAGAATCTTACCCTCCCATACTGGCTGTATCTGACAAGGTTTTCAGTGATTCCCGTGCACTTGTGGAGAATCACAGGTCTAATGTGTACCAACGGGGAAAAAGAAGGGAAATTTACAGGGGCAGGAGCGCAGGATGCTCTCCTGGGACTGCAGAGAAGTTCTGAGAACCTGACTTTGTGGTCCTCTCATAGATTTGTGGGTTTGTTCTCTGGGCTCAAAATTATATCCCAGGATTGGGAGAGCAATTTTACAGTAGGGACTTCTGCTTCTGGATCATCCTTGGGTCAGAAAACACACATATCTGGGTACGGTGGCCCACACCTGTAATCGCAGGACTCTGGGAGGCAGGAAGATTGCTTGAGCTCAGGAAGTCAAGACCAGGCTGGGCAACATTGCGAGACCCTGTCTCTATGAAAACAAAAAATTAGGTGAGCGTAGTGTTGCATGCCTTTAGCCCCAGCTACTCAGGAGACTGAGGTGGGAGGATCACTGTAGCCCAGGAGTTCAAGGCTGCAGTGAGCCATGATGGCACCACTGCACACCAGCTTGGGCAACAAGAGACGCTGTCTCTTAAAAACAAACAACAACAAACAAAACAAAAAAACCTCATATAACATATAACCCAAAGATATTAAGGCCAAATGTAGTGGCTCACGCCTGTAATCCTAACACTTTGAGAGGCTAAGGTAGGAGGATCTCTTGAGCCCAGGAGTTCAAGACCAGCCTGGGCAACATAGTAGTCATCTCTACTAAAAATAAAAATAAAAATAAAATAAAATTAGCTGGGCGTGGTGATTGCACACCTGTAGTCCCATCTACTCAGGAGGCTGAGGGGGGAGGATCGCTTGAGCCCAGGAGGTCAAGGCTGCAGTGAGTTGTGATCGTGCCCCTGCACTCCAGCATGGGCAACAAAGCAAGACCCCATCTCAAAAAAAAAAAAAAGATAATAAGCAATAGAATCTATCCATAACTTCCTCAGTCGAATTGCTGTAGCACCTGTTTCAATATTTCCACCTAGAATGAAATGGGAAGTGCTGGTGAGAAGGAAGTACTGCTGGAGCCTTGGGCTCAGCCAGAGCTCTGAGGAGACCCCCCACCTCGTGGCCCCTTTGATTTTCTCAGCCTTTGGACTCTCCAGAGCCCGTCCCTCCCTGCCTTGGCTCCAGCGTGGCGCACATTTTCCCTACCCTGGAGGATTGTGCTAAAGGTCATTATGCTAAAGGTCCGCTCGCCCGTCCGTCTGTCTATCCATATATATTGCAAAGCCTGGAAATGATTTCATGTATTTTTTCTCCAGTTGCTTTGTCTCCCTGCTTTATCTTGTCCCTGCTTTTAGTGTCCCATGGGTACAACTGTGTTGACTTTTAAGAACAGTTGCTTAAGGCAGCCCAGTGTGTGTGTTAGTAACAGTGTTCATTCAGAGCCATCCTGGGTCGGAAGCCTGCAGGTTTCCAGACTTGTGCCAGGCACTTCCTGCCCATCCTGCTGGCACTGTCTGAGAGTCCAGCCTGTAGGGACTGTCTCCGTCTTAGAAGGGAGGTATCTGACCCTCTGCTCAGGGCCCACCGTAGGTCAGTGCCCGTGTGGTCACAGGGTCCTGTCCCTTCCCCAGCTCTGGCTTGGCCTCAGCTCAGATGCCTCATGCCGGGACTTCCTGGTCTCTGCTGGGCTTTGTGTGCAGGGCATTCCCTGGGCCAGTGCAAAGGCCACTGATGCCAGAAGGGTCAGACCACCTCCCTCGTGATGAATCAGCAGAACATGTGGCCAGGTTGCTCCTTAATCTGTCATAAGTCAGAAGTTAATCAGAGGGCAAAGAAGACCTTTCATCCACTCAGCTGCTGCTATTTGCTTACTCACTAACTGCTGCCTGCCCTATCTGTGGGAACTTTCCACCGTCTGGATGCTTTCTGTCATACAGGCGCTTAGAGCTGCTGTGCTTTCCTGAAAAGGGGGACCCTTCCTTAAAACTTTAGGGACTAGAGTGGCATTGGGAAGGAAATACTCTTACGCTCATTAAAACTGTCCCTCTGAACTTCTCCCTTGAAGGCCCGCCACGATGACCATCATGGTGGAGGACATCATGAAGCTGCTGTGCTCCCTTTCTGGGGAGAGGAAGATGAAGGCGGCTGTCAAGCACTCTGGGAAGGGTGCCCTGGTCACAGGGGCCGTGGCCTTCGTCGGGGGTTTGGTGGGCGGCCCACCGGGACTCGCCGTTGGTAAGTGCAGGTGTCTCACAGAGATAGCCAGCCTCGGGATGTCATAAAAGGGCCATTGAAACACAGGGAGAAGCCCAGGTGCAGTGGCTCATGCCTGTAATCCCAGCACTTTGAGAGGCCGAGGCGGGTGGATCACCTGAGGTCAGGAGTTTGAGACTAGCCTGGCCAACATGGTTAAACCCTGTCCCTACTATAAAAATACAAAAAATAGCTGGGCGTGGTGGCGGGTGTCTGGGTGTCTGTAATCCCAGCTACTCGGGAGGCTGAGGCAGGAGAATCGCTTAAACCCGGGAGGCAAAGATTGCAGTGAGCCAAGATCATGCCATTGCACTCCAGCCTGGGTGACAGAACGAGACTCTGTCTCAAAGAAAAAAAAAAAAGGAAAAAGAAGAAAGAAAAGAAACACAGGGAGAAATGAACTTGTACAAGTGATGCCATGCATTTCGTGGGAGGAGTTGGTGGAGTTAAGGTTGCCTCTGGGAAATGATCTTTGCAGATATAATTTGTCCCATTGGAAATGCAAGCTTCTGTGTGAATGTCTCAGAAGTGTGGGGCACTCTTGTAAATGGCATCTGTGTCATTTGGGCCTGGAGGCACCTTTCCCCCAGTGCTGGGATCCCAGAATAAGTATTGGAGCAACAGGCCTCTGAAGATACCAGGATGTCCTGGGTCCTATGGTGGCCTCCTTCACCCTGATCATAACTTCGAGGTCCCTGCAGAAGGGAGACCAGGGAGGAGGCTGGGAGGGGCCATGCACCTTCTCAGCACATGCGGTGTGGCCATTTCATGTGAGCCAGCTCACTCAGAGAGCTCCCTCGTTCTGAAAGAGACCACCAAAAGAACTGCCTTTCACCCCTAGAGGGCCTGCCCACCTCATTTACCACCTGCTTTTTTTCTTTCCTTTTTGAGACGGAGCCTCACTCTGTTGCCCAGACTGGAGTGCAGTGGCATGATCTCGGCTCACCGCAACCTCTCTCTCGTGGGTTCAAGTGATTCTCCTGCCTCAGCCTCCTGAGTAGCTGGGACTACAGGTGCGTGCCACCACACCCGGCTAATTTTTGTATTTTTAGTACAGACAGGGTTTTGTCCTTTTGGCCAGGCTGGTCTCAAACTCCTGACCACAAGCGATCCACCCACCTGGGCCTCCCAAAGTGCTAGGATTACAGGCATGAGCCACCGTGCCTGGCCATTTACCGCCTGCTTCTATTTGAGAATCAATTTCAGGCAATGAATGAAAGTTTGGCTAATTTTTCCACTGTTCCTTGGAGCTAGGATGAAGTTACTTTCTTTGGCTTGGTGAAGGAAGAATTCCTGTGTTCTGAGCCTCAGAAGGTCTACCTGGCCTGGGGCTGTGGCCCAAACCATAGATGGAGTCAGAGAGCTGACCGTTCTTCAGACCTGAGCTAGGCAGGGGCCAGGCGAGGCCTCCCTCTAGGTGGCTGCAGGGACCTGCCACAGTTTAACAGGGATTCTTATGATGACTGCATTTGTCGTATCGGGTGTGGCAGATACTTGCCACATGCCTGCTCTGTGCTGGCCAGCCTGAGATGGGTACATGGGGCTTGGAGAGCTTACCGTCTGGTGGAGATCCTTTCTGTGTGGCATGCAGTCTCCATGCTCACAGGCGAGAGAGAAAAGCGCTTTTCTGCTGCGGTTGGCTTCCGTTCCCCAGCTCACTGGCCGGGTTCCTGCTCTGTTCTTCCCTTCTGTAGTGGGATTGACATTCAAGGACATTTCGTTAAGCTGAGGCTCACGCTGAGGAGAAAAATAAATGTGCGGGTGGCCCCAGACCTTCCCTTTCCATATTTTCCTTTCCAAACTCTATGAATTAGTGAGGCCTGACTTCAGCATCTTGCCATCCCGGAAGGAACCGGAGATGGGGGAGACAAGGCTGTTTCCTTCTTCCTCGATGACATTCTGCATCTGTGCCCCCACCTCCATCTCAGTGCTCAGGGGAAGGCTTTGGGGATCATTTTATCATATAGCTGCGCCCAGATGCTATTTTGGGAGCACATATTTTATTCAGATTGAGTAAAAGCTGGTGGAGAACAGGATGTCCACTAAGAGAGCCTGGGGGATTCACTACTTCCAGTCCCTGGTCATGGGCGGGAGCATCATTTTACCCTGAAAACAAAGGAATTATCTCCTCTCCAAAGAGCCAGTAATTTGCTGGTCGATATTCCTGGTGACTTTTTGCATTAAGTGCTACTCTAAATCAAATATTGATGTTCTCATAAAGGTTTAGTGCACATGAGTGCAACTCTTGTCGACTCGGAGCATTTCACTGGTGTCATGGGGAAAAGTTCAGTAAAACTTGTAAATTAGCTGGTTTTCCCTCCCCAGAATGTGCCTTTCTTTTGCAGAGGAGGTGAACCCTGTCTGTGTGTGGCATTCAGACTCTGGGATATGGGGCTGGCCCCAGCTCAGTACCTGGGGTGGTATCTGCTCCAGGGGCCTCGGTGCTTGGCTTCCAGAAGAAGCAAGCACTGGTTTTGCTGCCTGTTGTCTGAGTCCAGCCTGCCAGTGGGTTCTCTCTGGCCTGGGTTGCATTTTTGAAAGAAACTTTTCATTTCGCGATAATATTAGGTTTACAGAGAAGTCGCGAAGATAGTACAAAGTATTCCTGTATATCCTCCATCCAGTTTTGGTTCTCCTAGCGTTCACATGTATTACTGTATGCTTGTGAAAACTAAAATGGGCTGGGTGCAGTGGCCCATGCCTCTGTAGTCTCAGCACTTTGGGAGGTTGAGGCTGAAAGATTGTTTGAGCCCAGCAGTTCGAGACCAGACTGGGCAACATAATGAGACCCCGTCTCTATGAAAAATAAAAAAAAAAATTAGCCAGGCATGGTGGTTCATGCCTGTAATCCCAGCTACTTGGGAGGCCAAGGTGGGAGGATTGCTTGAGCCTAGGAGTTTGAGGCTGCAGTGAGGTATGATCACACCACTGCACTCCAACCTGGGCAACAGAGTGAGATTCTGTCTAAGGAAAAAAAAAGAAAAACCTAAGAAACCAACACCAACGAATACGTTACTATTAACCATTCTCCAGACTTGATTTGGGTTTCAGCAGTTTCTGCATTAATGGCCTTTTTTTTTTTTTTTGGTTTCAGGATCCAGTCTAAGACACCGCATTGCATTGAATCGCCTGCTTTCTTAGTCTCCTCTGGCCTTTAACACTTTCTCAGACTTTCCTTGTTCACAACCTTGATAGTTTTGAGGAGTACTGGGCAGGTATTTCGTAGAACATCTCTCAGTTTGAATTTGCCAGATGTGTTTAGGATGGGACTGGAGTTAGGAGTCTTTGGGAGGCATGCCTGGGAGGTGACGTGCCCCTCTCCCTTGTCTTGCATCAATTCTGGGGGTATGTGATATTCACATGACGTCAATGATGTTGACCTTGAACACTTGGTTAAGGGCGTGTTTGCTGGGTTTTTCCACTGCAAGTTTCTGTTTCCCTTTCCATACTCTGTCTGTTGAAAGTGAGTCACTAAGTCTAGTGGGCTTCATCTTTAAATATCTGATTGGTGATATTTAAAAATCGTGAGATGTTCTAAAGCTACAAATCTGGCATTTTTTGTGGTAGCAATGAACTGGCGTGAAGTAGCCACTGCCACGTAATAGGAACCAAGCTGTCCAGCTCTTCTGTGTCCTGGGCCTCAGAAGGTCCATGCGATTCAAGGCTTGGTTGGCCCAGACTATAGACTGGGATGAAGTCAGAGCCTGCCACCCATCCAACCTCAGCAGGGGAGAGGCCGGGTAAGGCCCAACCGCCCCTTCACTCTTCTTAGTTCCTCCCTGGCTCTTGGAGGCACTTGACTTTGGGCCCCTTCCCTAGGGCACCTTCCCTTCCTCTGCACCATATTCTGCACGTGGCCTCTTCAGTTAGAACTTTCCGTGGATACAAGGTCTTTAAGTCCCAGAATAGCATGACATAGCCTTGGCGATTAGTTTACATTTAAAAATAATGTTTCTGCCCTTTTAGGGTGGCAGAAGGAGAAACAGTAAACTACCTTAGATTTGATATTTATTTTTATTTTTTCGAGATGGAGTCTCTGTTGCCTGGGCTGGAGTGCAGTGGCATAATCTTGGCTCACTGCAACTTCTGCCTCCCAGGTTCAAATGATTCTCCTGCCTCAGCCAGTAGCTGGGATTACAGGCACCCGCCACTATGCCTGGCTAATTTTTTGTATTTTTAGTAGAGACAGGGTTTCACCACGTTGGCCAGGCTAGTCTCCAACTCCTGACCTCGTGATTCGCCCACCTCGGCCTCTCAAAGTGCTGGGATTACAGGCGTGAGCCATCTCACCCGGCCAGTTTGTTATTTATCGATTGTACAACTTGGAGGGGTTCTATGAAAAGCACTGCTTCAAGAGGAAAGAGCCTCCTTATCTGTCCCCAGGTCCTTTAACCACATGGGCTCACTGAAGATTTTGTAAGTTCAGGGGCAAGGAGCATATCAGCTGCCTGGTGGAGGAAATTCAGTCTCACCACTGAGATGGTTTCTTTTTTGGAGACAGAGTCTTGCTGTGTCACCCAGGCTGGAGTGCAGTGGTGTGATCTCAGCTCACTGCAACCTCCCCCTCCCGGGTTCAAGTGATTCTCCTGCCTCAGCTTCCAAGTATCTGGGCTTACAGGCATGTGCCCCCAAGCCTAGCTAATTTTTGCATTTTTAGTAGAGATGGTGTTTCACCACGTCGGCCCGGCTGGTGTCGAACTCCTGACCTCAGGTGATCCACCTGCCTTGGCTTCCCAAAGTGCTGATATTACAGGCATGAGCCACCACACCCAGCCTGAGATGGTTTCTCTTGAAAATGCATTTGTGGCCGGTTGCGGTGGCTCATGCCTATAATCCCAGCACTTTGCGGGGCCGAGGTAGGCGGGTCACCTGAGGTCAGGAGTTCAAGACCAGCCTGGCCAACATGGTGAAACCCTGTTTCTACAAAAATACAAAAATTAGCCAGGTGTGGTGGCATGCGCCTGTAATCCCAGCTACTTGGGAGGCTGAGGTGGGAGAATCGCTTGAACCCGGGAGGCAGAGGTTGTGGTGAGCCGAGATCATGCCATTGCACTCCAGCCTGGGCAACAGAGTGAGACTCCATCAAAAAAAAAAAAAAAAAAGAAAAGAAAAAAAGAAAATGCGTTTGTTTCTCAGCCTTCTCCTTTGTGATTAGAGAGGGATTTTTACAGTAAGCCCAGAAACCTCCGTCAGCCCGTGAAGAAGATCTTCATGGGCCCAGCACTGAGGTGGGAGATGGGGCAGGCAGGCTTCATTTTGCATCCTTAAATGTGGAGCTGAGGGAATGCATGTTGGGTGTCAATTATCTGAGGCAAATGGACAGAAGGCTGCATAAACCTTTGCCTTCCACACTGGCTGGCGGAGCAGGCATGGCACCGGCTGAGCCCGCTGCGGCCTGCTCGTGAATGTGCCTGCTCATGGTGATGGTGGTGTGCACTCAGTGGGAACTTAAGTAAGGCCATCGCTTATGAATAAGACCCACTAATTGAACGGTTCCTTGTTTTCTAGGGGGGGCTGTCGGGGGGCTATTAGGTGCCTGGATGACAAGTGGACAGTTTAAGCCGGTTCCTCAGATCCTAATGGAGCTGCCCCCTGCCGAGCAACAGAGGCTCTTTAACGAAGCTGCAGCCATCATCAGGCACCTGGAGTGGATGGACGCCGTGCAGCTGACCGCGCTGGTCATGGGCAGCAAGGCCCTGCAGCAAAAGCTGCTGGCCATGCTGGTGAACTACATCACCAAGGAGCTGCGGGCCGAGATCCAGTATGATGACTAGGCCGCGCCTCTGGGGAGGTGGGGGGCCCCTTTAGATGACTCTGTGACTCTGAAGAGGTGGCTTGGGAGTTGGGAGAAGCCCAATGGATGCCCCTGGGGAATCTCCACATCATCAGTGTATTACTGGCAACGTCCTGCTGGAGAGGCCACCGCCGTGCAGTGTCACGTTCCGGATATTACTGATGAAGCAGCATGTGTTGGTGGCATGTGCACTGGCATGCCATGACAGCCCTCTGACTGGCCACCCGGTGAAGAGTAAAGGCCTGCCTGCCACAGGCTTCGGAGGCGTCTGCTGAGTCCTCGCCCACGTGGGTCTGGGGAAGTGATCATGCTCAGCCGACAGTCTGACCACACTTCATCCTCCCCCCGGGGCCTTCTCATCTTGGGAGATGACTCCTCTTCCGAGCACCTGCTGCAGAACTGGATCCCACCCCCCTGCAGGCCCTGGGGTCTCAGGGCCTTGGAGCAGCCCATGCTGGAATCATGTTTACCTCCTCGTGCAGCCCTCCCCTACCCAGGGACTGCCGAATGGCCCCATGGAGGGGACGGGCGGCCTGCTTAGTGAAGCCTCAAATACCGAGTGGACTTGACCCTGGCCCCCACTAGGCTGCACACCTAGACTCACCCTGCCAGGGCCTTGCTCTTCCTATCTGAAAAGTCATGGTAGTTCTTGAGGTTTACTTCTCAAATGAAATATTTTTAGTAAAAAGTACAGGCATATCTCAGAGATATTGTGGGTTCAGTTCCAGACCACCTCGGTAAAGCCAACATCACGATAAAGCAAGGAAGCACATTGTTTTAGTTTCCCAGCGCATCTAAAAGTCATGTTTACTGCATATTGCAGTCCGTTAAATGTGCAATAGCATTACGTCTAAAAAATGTACAAACCTTAATTTAAAAACATTTATTGTTCAAAATGCTGACACAGAAGCGCAAAGTGAGCACATGCTGTTGGAAAGTGGTGCCAAATAGACTTGCCTGACGCCAGGCTGCTACAAACCTTCAATTTAAAAAAAAAAACAGTATCCACAAAGCATAGTAGAATGAGGTATGCCTGTATTGCTCTTTCTGAAGTGGTGTGATATAAACCAACTCTAAGAAATGTTTCTACCCTAAAGATTTCCCCAGCACAGTCAGCTCTCTGTAACTGTGGGCTGCACATTTAGATCCAACCAGCCTTGGATAGAAAATATTTGAAAAAAAAAAATTGCGTCTGTACTGAACACGTACAGACCTTTTTTTCTTGCCATTATTCCCTAAACAATATGGTGTAGCATATTTACATAGCATTTATAGTGTATTTGGTATTATAAGAAATCTAGAGATGATTTAAATTATACAGGAAAGTGTGCATAGGTTATATGCAAACGCTGTGCCATTGCCCATCAGGGACTTGAGCATCCTTAGATGTTGCTGTCTGAGAGTTGAGGTTGCAGTCCTGGAACCCATCCCCCATGGATACTGAGGCATAGCTGTACTGTGTGTTTTCACTTTGCTTTCAGAACTACAACTTGAATGTGATTGATTACAATAAATGTTTTTCTAAAAAGCCATTTTCCCACATATTACGTGTAAAATACCTCTAACATTCAAAGTCTTACAAATGGAACAAGAGGGAAGGTACCAGATCTGTGGCTTTAAAGAATGCAAGAGTAGGTCAGGCGAGGTGGCTCATGCTGGTAATCCCAGCACTTTTGGAGGCCAAAGTGGGAGGATCGATTGAGGCCAAGAGTTAGAAACTAGCCTGGGCAATATAGTGAGACCGCCATCTCTACAAAAAATGTTATTCCTTGGTCCCCAGGTCCTGGGGCAGGGCAGGGACTTGGGGCTCTCCTCTCAGCCCCTGGAGGCTCAGAGGGAGGCACTTCTGCTGAGGCCCCGCTTAGAGGAAAGCTCAGTATCCTGGCACCTCCATGTGTGTAAGGACGTCAGGGTGAATTATAACCCATGGTGATTAAGGAAGGGCCGAGCCTTTCTCTTGCAGAGCGATTGCTCTTCCGCTGGCCTCGTCTAGCACGAATCAGTTGCCCTAGCACAGGCCACACTCCTGGAGTTAATGAAGCCACTTTAATCATTTATGTGCCACTTCAGTTGATGGGGGACAGGGCAGGGGTGGGAAGGAGGGGTTGTCTGTGAAAACTGAGTGTGGCTTTTCTTGTTGAACTGATCATTCCTGCTCTTCCTGCAAATAAGTCCTTCATACAGTCCCTGGAACTAAAAAGGGAAAATCAGAGCATGCCCCCTCCCAATTTTGTATAGCTTTAGTGGGCATTAAAGTTGCCCGTTTTTAGTGTGAAGGAAAACACATTGATTTGCAGATATGATCATGAGAATGAAACCTCAACAAAGATGTTTGGTTCAGTGCTTCAAAGTTGGGGGACACTTTTTCCACATTGAACAAATGCCAACTTCTCCGGTTGCTTACAGCAAATCCTTCTGGAACAATCGGGGCTGAAATTGAGTTCCCTTTGTTAGGCGATTGGGCCCCACTCATTCTTACTCGTGCATCAGGTCCTGGTCTGTGTCAGGCCCAGGGGACACAGGTGGTCCCAGCTCAGAGGCCCAGTGTCCACTGCAGCCCCTCCCACAGCCTGCCCACCCCTACCGCAGGGAAAAGTGCCCAGGGAGGAGATGGTCCAACTCCTGACCAGTTTCGTGTCTGATGGAGCAGGCCTTGCTGAGTGAAGACGCTGGGACTAGCTGGGTCCTGGGGTGACTTAGAGGCTTTGGGCCTAAAAGGGCAGCCTGAACCTGGAGTCTCATCTCCCCCAGGAGCTGAAAGCACTTTTCTTGATTTCCCCCAGGAAATCAAGTGCTGCTTCTCAGCACCTGTGGTTTTAGTATTTATATATGTGTATCTTCTTTGTAGAAATTTATTTATTTTTCAATAAGTAATACCTGCCTGGTACAAAATTTAAAAGGTACGGGAGGGTGCAAGCCGTAAGGGAAGGCCTTCTCCCATGCCGACCCCAGAGGCAGCCACTGTTACCAATTTCATGTGTATTCCTTTAACTCTGTTTTAAAGTAAGTCTCTGAAAACTGTTCATTTCCTTTTGTCAGTATTTCTTGCTGAAAACCTAGAAAAACCCGGAAAAGTATAATGAAATAAAAACTACAAGTTTCACCACCCAGAAAACTGCTAGTAACAGATTTGGTGTCTTTCCTGCAATTGTTTTAATGCTATGTATGTATATATATATTTTTTCTTTTCCTCTTTTTTTTTTTTTTTTTTTTTTTTTTGAGATGGAGTCTTGCACTGTCGCCCAGGCTGGAGTGCAGTAGCGCGATCTTGGTTCACTGCAAGCTCTGCCTCCCGGGTTCAAGCCATTCTCCTGCCTCAGCCTCCCAAGTAGCTTCTATTACAGTCACCCACCACCATGCCCGGCTAATTTTTTTTATTTTTATTTTTTTATTTTTAGTAGAGACGGGTTTTCACCATGTTAGCCAGGATGGTCTCAATCTCCTGACCTCGTGATCTGCCCGCCTCAGCCTCCCAAGTGCTGGGATTACAGGCGTGAGCCACTGCACCCGGCCTGTGTATGTATATTTCTAACGTACTTGCCTTCTTATCCTATATACCCCTTTGAACACCTGTATCAATGAATGTTAAATAATATTTTTGATGTAATTTAAAATTCCTTGTAAATATTTGTAATGGCTGCATAATATTCCACTGTGCCTAACCATGTGCCTGGTGTGAATTCCATTTGTGGATTTTTACTACTGTAATGCTGAAGTATTACAGTAATACTGTGTTAATATTCTCTTTATTGAATTCTGGTATATAGTCTTTAGGATTCATTCCTCAAAGTGAAATTGCTGGATTTAAAAGCACGCAGCTTTTTTTTTTTTTTTTTTTTTTTTTTTTTTTTTTTTTGAGACAGAGTCTTGCTCTGTTGCCCAGGCTGGAGTGCAGTGGTGTGATCTCAGCTCACTGCAACCTCTGCCTCCTTGGTTCAAATGATTCTCTTGCCTCAGCCTTCCAAGTACCCAAGATTACAGGAGCCTGCCACCACGCCTGGCTAATTTGTGTATTTTTTAGTAGAGACTGGGTTTCGCCATGTTGGCCAGACTGGTCTCAAACTCCTGACCTCAAGTGATCTGCCCATCTCGGCCTCCCAAAGTGCTGGGATTACGGGCGTGAGCCACTGTGCCCCGTGAAGTATGCAACATTTTTTAAGGTTGGTTGTTTTATTAGGTCAGAATCCTTTCTGGAGAGGCGGTATCATTAACTTACTCTCCCAACAAGGGGGCACACATCTCATTGCCTCTCCACCAAGGAGCAGAGTGCTAGTGTCTTATGCCTTGATTAATTTCATGGGTGACTACTGACATCTGGTTTGATTCATTTTCCTTTGATTATGAATGGGGTTGATTGATCTGTAGCTTGGCTGTCTCTCTGTGAAAGACAGCTGGAGGTAATCTCCTATGGAACTGCCTGCCCAGGGGTGCTGGGACCCCACCCCAGTTCCCTGTGGCTGACGCAGTTGGGAGGGTGAGCAGGGAGTCAGCCACATGTGGCTGGTGGGGCAGCTGGGTGGCTGGGTGTCCGGGTGGCTGGGTGGCATGGTGTCCAGGTGGCTGAGTGGCAGGGTGTCTGGGTGTCCAGGTGGTAGGGTGGCAGGGTGTCTGGGTGGTGGGACAGCAGGGTGTCTGCATGTCCAGGTGGCAGGGTGGCAGGGTGTCTGGGTGGTGGGACAGCAGGGTGTCTGCATGTCCAGGTGACAGAGTGTCTGGGTGGTGGGATGGCAGGGTGTTTGGGTGTCTGTGTGTCTGGGTGATAGGGTATCCTGGTGGTGGGGTCTGTGGGTGGAGGGGTCTCCAGGTGTCCAGGTGGCAGGGTGTCTGGGTGGAGGGTTTTCCAGGTGCTGGGGTATCTGGGTGTCTTGGTGTCTGGGGAACAGGGTATCTGGGTATCCAAGTGGCAGGGTGTCTAGGTGGTAGGGTGGCTGAGTGCCCAGGTGTCCAAGTGGCTGAGTGGCAGGGTGTCCAGGTGTCTGGGTGGTGAGGTGTCCGGGTATCTTGGTGTCAAGTGTCTGGGTGTCTCAGTGTCAGGTGTCTGGGTGGCCAGGTTTCTGGGTGTCAGGTTTCTCGGTGTCTGGGTGGTGAGGTGTCTGAGTGTCCTGGCGTCTGGGTGTCCAGGTGTCCAGGTGGTGGGGTGTCTGGGTGTCTGAGTGGCAGGGTGTCTGGGTGGCAGAGGGTCTGGGTGTTTGGGTGTCCAGGTGTCCAGGTGGCGGGTTGTCCAGGTGTCCAGGTAGTGAAGTGTCTGGGTGTCTTGGGGTTGGGGTGTCTGGGTATTGGAGTGGCAGGGTATCTGGATGGTGGGGTGGCTGAGTATCCGGGTGTCCAAGTAACTGAGTGGCAGGGTGTTCAGGTGGCAGGGGGTCTGGGTGTCCGGGTGGTGGGGTGTCAGGTTTCTGGGTGTCAGGTGTCTGAATGTCTGGATGTCCAAGTGTCTGGGTGTCTGAGTGTCAGGTGTCTGGGTGTCTGGGTGTCAGGTGTCTGGTTGTCAGGTGTCTGGGTATCTGGGTGTCTGGGTGTCAGGTTTCTGGGTGTCTGGGTATCTGGGTGTCTGGGTGTCTGAGTGTTGGGTGTCCAGGTGTCTGGGTGTCAGGTGTCGGGTGTCCAGGTGTCTGGGTGTCAGGTGTCTGGTGTCAGGTGCTTGGGTGTCCGAGTGTCACTTGGATACCTGGATACTCAGCCACCCCACCATCCAGACACCCTGCCACTCGAATATCCAGACACCCCAGCCCCCAGACACCCAGACACTCCACTACCTGGACACCTGGACAACCCACCACCTGGACACCTGGACACCCAAACACCCAGCCCCTCCGCCACCCAGACAGCCTGCCACTCAGACACCTAGACATCCCACCACCTGGACACTTGGACATCCAGACACCCGGACACCCAGACACCTGGACACCCAGACACCCAGACACTGAGACACCTCACCACCCAGACACCCAGACAGCTGACACCCAGACACCCGGACACCCAGACACCCAGACACCTGACACTGAGACACCCAGACACTTGATACCAAGACACCCGGACACCCCACCAGGTGTCTGGGTGTCTGGGTGTCAGGTGTCTGGGGGTCCAGGTGTCAGGTGTCTGGGTGTCTGGGTGTCAGCTGTCTGGGTGTCTGGGCATCTGGATGTCAGGTGGCTGGGTGTCTGGGTATCTAGTGTCTGGGTGTCCAGGTGTCTGGGTGTCAGGTGTCTGGGTGTCGGGTGTCTGGGTGTCAGGTGTCAGGTGTCTGCATGTCTGGGTATCTGGGTGTCCAGGTGTCTGGATGTCAGGTTGTCTGGTACCAGGGTGTCCAGGTATCAGGTGTCTGGGTGTCTGGGTATCTGATGTTTGAGTGTCTGGGTGTCTGGTGTTGAGTGTCTGGATGTCTGGGTGCCTGACTGTCAGGTGTCTGGGTATCTGGGTGTTGGGTGTCTGGGTGTCAGATGTCTGGGTGTCTGGGTATCTGGGTGTCCGGATGTCTGTGTGTCTGGAGATCAGGTGTCTGGGTGTCCGAGTGTCTGGGTATCTGGGTGTCGAGTTGTCTGGGTGTCATGTGTCAGGTGTCTGGGTGTCCAGGTATTTGGGTGTCTGGGTGTCAAGTGTCAGGTGTCTGGGTGTCTGGGTGTCCAGGTGTCAGGGTGTCAGTTGTCTGGGTGTCTGGGTGTCAGATGTCAGGTGTCTGGGTGTCTGGGCATCTGGGTGTCCGGGTGTCTGGGTGTCTGGGTGTCTGGATGTCAGGTGTCTGGGTGTCCGGGTGTCAGATGTCTGGGTGTCTGGGTGTCTGAGTGTCTGGTGTTTGGGTTTCTGGGTATCTGGGTGTATGAGTGTCTGAGTGTCAGGTGTCTGGGTATCTGAGTGTCTGGGTGCCAGGTGTCTGGGTATCTGGGTGCCAGGTGTCTGGGTGTCCAAGTATCTGGGTGTCAGGTGTCTGGGTGTCTGTGTGTCTGGGTGTCAGGTGTCTGGGTGTCAGGTTTCTAGGTGTTGGGTGTCCAGGTGTTTAGGTGTCAAGTTTTTGGGTGTATGGGTATGTGGGTGTCTGGGTGTCCCCAGGTGCCTGGGTGTCAGGTGTCTGGGTGTCCGGGTGTCAGGTGTCTGGGTGTCAGGTTTCTGGGTGTTGGGTGTCCAGGTGTCTGCGTGTCAGGTGTCTGGGTGTCTGAGTGTCAGGTGTCTAGGTGTCTGGGTGTCAGGTGTCTCAGTGTCTGGGTGTCAGGTGTCTCGGTGTCTGGGTGTCCAGGTGTCCGGGTGTCAGATGTCTGGGTGTCAGATGTCCGGGTGTCTGGGTGTCAGGTGTCTCAGTGTCTGGGTGTCAGGTGTCTGGGTGTCTGGGTGTCCGGGTATCTGGGTATCAGGTGTCTGGGTGATCGGGTGTCCAGGTGTCTGGGTGTCAGGTGTCTGGGTGTCTGGGTGTCAGGTGTCCAGGTGTCTGGGTGTCAGGTGTCTGCGTGTTAGGTGTCTGGGTGTCTGGGTGTTCGGTGTCAGGGTGGCAGAGTGGCAGGATTTCTGGGCAGCAGGGCTGGCCCTTCCAGTGGGGCCTGGCCCAGGGAGAGCTGCGGGCTTCTGGTGGATGAGGCAGCACTAAGGAGGATGCCTGGGTACAGGGACCCAGTCATCATTGGAATAAACCATCTGCTCTGGGCCAGCTATTAACCTGCTTCAGTGTTGCCGTTCCCTGGCAGATGGTACGTTTTAGCTGGATGACTGCTTTGTGTCTCTGGGCTGAGATGTCTGGCTGGAGGGATGCAGGCCTGGCTGTGGTGTGCAGAGCCATGGGGCCGCAGGGCTGGGGACACGGCCTGGCATCTGCGGTGGGAGGCGCCCTCTGGCTGGCCAGCCAGGCAAGGCCTTCCTCCTCCTGTCCCTAGGTCCCGGCCAGGCCAGGCCCAGACAGTGGCTCTCAGAGGATGCTGTTTTGTAACTTCCCTGGGGGGAGGGTGCGGAGGCTGCCCTGAGGTTTTCATAAGCTGTGGACAGGACACCAGCCGCATCTCCTGCAACCTTTTTTGCATGTAAAACAGAATGTCTCTCAATCCCAACAACGACATATGGGAATTAAGAAATGCAGGACTCATCTAAGCTGTGCAGAAGAGGGCATTGCCTGATGTGCCTTCAGTTGGCTGGAGGAGAGAAATGGCTTTATTAGCTGGAGGAGGCCTCTAGGACCATGATGACAGCCACAGGTTAGCAGGCCAGGCTCGGGCCTGGCCAGCCGTGTTGCAGCCTTGGCGTCAGCTGTGGGTGCCCCCAAGTCCTGGCAAAGGAGGGAGCTGAGAGGTGTTTTTCTAAGCCATGGATGTGGTGGCTGTTTATTTTATTTTTCTGGGTTTTAAGAGAGGGACTTTACTCATTCTTGTTAGCAAGTGAGCAAATGCAAATATAATATCCAGGAGATATCTGTTATATACCAGTTAATTAGTAAAAATAAATACAAATGATCAAACCCACAGCTGGCAGGGCTGAGGGAAAACAGTGTACACATACGTCCACACGCGCACATGCATGCACACACACACACGTACATGCAGAAGACGATACATAGCAATGCAGTCTTTTGGGAGAGTGATTTGATGAAAAGAAAAATCACAGGAACTATAAAATCATATATACCTCCCAGCCAACCAATTTCACTTCAGGGAAAACATTCCAATAAAATAATTCAAGTGGAGAACAATAAAGTTATTCATAGCACTGCTGTTTATAATAGCAGGAAAAAAAGGGGAAAGAATTCCAATTCTGAACAAAAAGAAAATGGTTAGACTACGTATGTGAGCAAGAGGCTGGAATCCTAATAGTCAAGTATAACAAATAGAGAACAGGGCTGGGCACGTGACATTCTGTGGATGTATCCCCCCACCCTGCCACACACACACGTTTATTTACCTTACCACAAATTCATGCTTCAGTGCTTGGAGGGAATAACAAAGAGGGCTTGCAGGCTGGGCGCAGTGGCTCACATGTGTAATGCCAGCACTTTGGTAGGCCGAGGTGGGCGGATCACCTGAGGTCAGGAGTTTGAGACCAGCCTGGCCAACATGGCGAAACCCCATCTCTACTAAAAATACAAAAATTAGCTGGGCGTGGTGGTGGGCGCCTGTAATCCCAGCTACTTGGGAGGCTGAGGCAGGAGAATTGCTTGAACCCAGGAGGCGGAGGTTGCAGTGAGCCGAGGTCACACCACTTCACTCCACCCTGGGCGACAGAGCAAGACTCCATCTCAAAAAAAAAAAAAAAAAAAAGAGGGATTGCAGATGGTGCTGTGATCCTAGTGGTTCTCCCACCCGATGAAGGCATGGCTCAGAGGGAACAGACGGGCAGGCATGGGCGTCTCATGCCTGAGGAGTTCTAGTGTTTAAAATGTGAGTTATTTATGTATCCCTAAACCAAACAAGACCCAGCCTGATCAGATTTTTGGACAGCCAGCCAGGTCCTCATCTCCCTGGGGCTGCCTCTGGGGACCGTTAAAGGCCATCACTCAGGAAGAGTGCTCACAGCCCACCTTGGATCCTGGCCTCCTTAGAGAAGTGGTCCCACCACAACATTCAGTTCCAAAGCACCATCCCAGATCCTGAGACCCATGAGAGCTTGATCTGATGTGCTTGTGCCCACTGACCAAGGCAGGAGGGCCGGCTGTGCTGGGGGCTGTTTTGGGTTCTTCTATGTCAGCGCTATCCAACATGAATAGAATACAAGCCAAACATGGGAGTGTTTTAGCATGGGCAGGTGTATACAAACCTACCCCAACATCTGAGGAAGCTGAGAGGCCGAAGAAAGAGGCTGGAATATCTAGTTCCTGAGAAAGAAACATTCAGTAGGGACTTAGGGACAGAAGCCATGTCTGTGTCTTGGCAGTGGCAAGATAAGATGGTGGACCCCGCGCCATCACCCCCAAGACCTAGGACTTGTATACCAGAGGGGAGGGTGGTTCAGAAGGGATGTGTAGACAGTTGAAGTAGGATAACATCAAGGTTGTTTGACCTAAGGATTTATGGTAAGTACCTGCAATTATACAAGAAATGATAGAGAAATTGGGATCTTAGAGGCCTTCCTGGAATGGGGGTTCACCAGAAGCCAACTTGGCAGATTCGTATCCAAGACGGAGCTTCTTTGGCCTCCACAGAGTCACGTGTAATTTGAGATTTTCTCGTAACCCATGCTTTTAAAAAGTAGGAACAAACAGAAGAAATTAATTTAATAATATGCTTTATTTAACCTGATATCCAACATATTATCATTTCAACATGTAATCAATATAAAAGATTATTGAGATGATTTCCATTTTTTTCATATTAAGCCTTCGAAACCTGGTGTCTATTTTGCACTTGCTAGCACATCTCAATTCTGACTAGTCACATGTGGCCAGTGGCTAGCATACTGGGAATCACAACTCTATAAAATACACAATAGAAAGTATAAAAATGAAAGATTTCTTTTTTTTTTCCACTCAGGTTGTCAGTGATACAGACACTCCTTTCAGAGCCAGGAACCACTTTTTTTTTTCTGTGTCTCCTCTGTTCTGAAATTCAGCATCTGGGCTTGTTTGAGATCCTTGTTAGAGGTCAAGAGCAGGTTGGGAGGTGCTATAGACTGAATTGTGTCCCCCTTAAAATTCCTGTGTTGAAGCCCCAACCCCCAGAGTGATGGTGTTTGGAGATGGGACCTTAGGGAGGTGATATGGTTTGGCTCTGTGTCCCCATCCAAATTTCATCTTGTAGCTCCCATAATTCCCACGTGTTGTGGGAGGGACCTGGTGGGAAATAATTGAATCACGGGCAGGGGGATCATCCCTGTGCTGTTTTCGTGATAGTGAATAAGTCTCACGAGATCAGATTTTTTTTTTTTTTTTTTGACAGAGTTTCACTCTTGTTGCCCAGGCTGGAGTGCAATGGTCTGATCTTGGCTCACTGCTACCTGTGCCTCCTGAGTTCAAGTGATTCTCCTGCCTCAGCCTCCCAAGTAGCTGTGATTACAGGTGCCTACCACCACGCCCGGCTAATTTTTCTTTTTTGTATTTTTAGGAGAGATGGGATTTCACCATGTTGGTCAGGCTGGTCTCAAACTCCTGGCCTCAGGTAATCCGCCCATCTCGGCCTCCAAAAGTGGTTGGATTACAGGCCTGAGCCACCATGCCCGGCCAATCTGATGGTTTTAAAAATGGGAATTTCCCTGCACAGGGTCTCTTTATTTGCCTGCTGCCATCCACATAAGATGTGACTTGCTCCTCCTTGTTTTGCCCCATGATTGTGAGGCCTACCTAGCCATGTGGAACTGCAAGTGCATTAAACCTCTTTCTTTTGTAAATTGCCCAGTCTCAGGTATGTCTTTATTAGCAGCGTGAAAGCGGACTTGATGCAGGAGGTAAGGGGGTTTAGATATGGCCATGAGGGTGGGGCCTTCATCCTGGGATTAGTGTCCTCATAAGAAGAGACACCAGAGGGCTCTGTTGCTCTCTCTCCTCCATGTGATGACTCAGCAAGAAGGTGGCCATCTGTAAGCCAGGAAGAGAGCCCTCCCCAGAGCCCAACCATGCTGGCTCC
This sequence comes from Hylobates moloch, assembly GCF_009828535.3. Taxonomy (NCBI): domain Eukaryota; kingdom Metazoa; phylum Chordata; class Mammalia; order Primates; family Hylobatidae; genus Hylobates; species Hylobates moloch. The sequence goes on along the minus strand of NW_026652287.1, from coordinate 58,042,779 downwards.
CAGATCTTGGACTTCCAGCCTCCTGAACTGTGAGAGAATAAATTTAAGCTGCCCAGTCTATGACATTTTGTCATGGCAGCCCAAGCTGACAGGTTGGGAGTTGGGAGAGTTGAGGGCTTACCGGTGGCTTCCCTAATCTGTGCTCTCTAAGCAGACCTAAGGCAGGGGCATTTCCCCCTCCCTTGAGATGTCAAATAGACCTGGTGTGTGGGTGAAGACCACCTACCTGAGTGACTCCAAGCATCGCCAGTGAGAGGGTCACTTACTGCAGCCACTGGGCACCAGCCTTGTCCTGCCCCAGGAACAGGCAGCCCTGCTGTGGAGGCCTTGGATGATGGCATCCCCAAGTCCCTATCCCCTCTCCTTCCAACTGCGTCGTCAGATATGGCTGAAGAAAAACACCTGACCACATTGACTGCTCTCACTTTTTTTTTTTTTTTTTTTGAGACGGAGTCTCGCTCTGTCACCCAGGCTGGATTTCAGTGGAGTGATCTCGGCTCACTGCAGCCTCCACCTCCCAGGTTCAAGCAATTCTCCCGCCTTAGCCTCCCAAGTATCTGGGATTACAGGCATCTGCCACCACGCCCAGCTAATTTTTTAATTTTTATTTTTGTATTTTTAGTAGAGATGGGATTTCACCATGTTGGCCAGGCTGGTCTTGAACTGCTGACCTCATGTGATCCCCCCGCCTCGGCCTCCCAAAGTCCTGAGATTACAGGCATGAGCCACTGCGCCTGGCCTTTTTTTTTTTTTTGAAACGGCATCTCACTCTGTTGCTTAGGCTGGAGAGCAGTGGCAAGATCTCGGCTCATTGCAACCTCTGCCTCCTGAGTTCAAGTGATTCTCCTGCCTCAGCTTCCCTACTAGCTGGGATTACAGGTGCCCGCCACCACGCCCAGCTAATTTTTGTATTTTTGGTAGAGACAGTTTCACCATGTTTGCCAGGCTGGTCTTGAACTCCTCATCTCAGATGATCTACCTGCCTCGGCCTCCCAAAGTGCTGAGATTACATGTGTGAGCCACCACGCCCGGCCTTCTCTCACTTTTAATTCTTCATCACTAAGCTCAGAGGGGGCTGCCGTGTTACTGGCGATTATCCCGTATTTTCCTGGGATAATTGCCAGCAACATGGCAGCCCCCTCTGAGTTCATTTCCTCTCCCTCTAATCTCTTCTCCCTTGGGCTCCCAACCCTTCCTCTTCTGTCCTTTCTCTCCAGTGGTGACCTTGCTTCCCATTTCCCTAGGAAAAATGAAGCCTCCAGAAGAGAATGCCCACCACCTCCATCTGCACGCAGGCAACCATCTTTCTTCCTGTTACTGTGAACTGACCTTGCTTTAAGCCCACCTCCTCAACTGGACACCAGGTCCACCCCCTCTCCCATCAGGGGATGCCACTCTAGCCATTCTCCTCTTCCTCCCTGTGTCACCGATTCCCCCTCTCCACAGGCTCCACAGGTTCGTCAGCATGAACACATACATTCATTCTCCAATGTTAAAAACAACCAAAATGTCAATGAGTATTAGGACAATTTTGTTGGGGAATAATTGTCTTTTAACCAGTAGTGCTAGGACTATACTGCATGACTACATGCAAAATAATGAAGTCTACTGCTTACCTTATACCATGTAAAAAAATTATGTCAAAGGCAGGTGCAGTGGCTCACACCTGTAATCCCAGCATTTTGGGACCCAAAGTTGGGAGGATCACTTGAGGCCAAGAGTTCAAGACCAGCCTGGGCAACATAGTGAGACCCTGACTCTACAAAAAATAGAAAAATTAGCCAGGTGTGGTGGCATGCACCTGTAGTCCCCGCTACTTGGGTGGCTGAGGCGAGAGGATTGCTTGAATCCAGCAATCCTCCTTTTTTTTCTGTTAGAAAAAAAAAACAAACATTAAGTCTAAACAGACTTAAATGTAAGAACTAAAACTATAAAACCCTTAGATGAAAACATAGGAATAACTCTTTATGACCTTGGATTAGGCAGTGGCTTCTTAGATATGACACAAAAACACAAGTGGCAAATGAAAAAATAGGTTAATGGGATTTCATCAAAAATTTAAAACTTATGTGCATCAGGCACTATCAAGAAAGTGAAAAAAAACCATGGAATGGGAGAAAATAACTGCAAATCATGTGTCTGATAAGGGACTAGTATCTAGAATGTATAAAGAATGCTCGAAACTCAGCAATAAAAAGACAAACGTGGCTGGGCTTGGTGGCTCATGTCTATAATACCAGTATTTTGGGTGGCAGAGGCAGGAAGATTGCTTGAGCCCAGGAGTTCGAGACCAGACTGGGCAACATAATGAGACTCCATTACTACAAAAAAAGAGGCAAATGTCCTAATTTAAAAGTGGACACTAAGCGCATGAGAAGAGGCTCAACACCATCAGCCGTCAAAACCACAACAATATACCACTTCTTCCCTACTAGGATGGTTAAAATAAAGAGAATAACAAGTATTGATGAGGTTGGGAAGAAATCAGAACCTTTGTACATTGCTTGTGGGAATGTAAAATGATGTAGCCGCTTTGGAAAACAGTTTGACAGCTCCTCAAAACGTTAAACAGAGTGACCGCAATTCCACCCCTAGGCATATACCCAAGAGAGTGGAAAACATATGTCCAGACAAAAACACACACACACCAGTGTTCACCAGCAACATTACTCACAATAGCCAAAAAGGGTTACAACCTAAATGTCCATCATCTGGTGAATAATAACAAAATGTGTAGAACATATGATGGGCTATTACGCAGCCATAAAAAGGAATTACATACTGATCCACGCTAAACATGGATGAATCTTGAATATTATACTAAGGCCAGGCACGGTGGCTCACGCCTGTTATCCCAGCACTTTGGGAGGCCAAGGCGGATGAATCACTTGAGGTCAGGAGTTCGAGACCAGCCTGGACAATGTGGTGAAACTCTGTCTCTACTAAAAATACAAAAATTAGCTGGGTGTGGTGACGCATGCCTGTAATCCCAGCTCCTCGAGAGGCTGAGGCAGAAGAATTGCTTGAACCCAGGAGGTGGAGGTTGCAGTGAGCTGAGATCATGCCACTATACTCCAGCCTGGGTGACAGAGTAAGACTCTATTAAAAAAAAAAAAAAAAATTTATACCGAGGGAAAGAAACTAGTCACAAAAGACCATGTATTGTATAATTCCATTTACATGAAATGTGCAGAAAAGGCAAATCCACAGAGGTGGAAAGTAGGTTCGCGGTTGCCAGGGGCTGGGAGGTGGGAGGAACGGGGAGTGACTCGTCATGGGTGTAGGGTTTCTCTGTGGGGTGATGAAAATGTTCTGAAATTGGATAGTGGTGATGGCTGCACAATCTTGTGACTACTAAAAACCACTGAGTTGGATACTCCAAAGAGGGGGCGGATTTTATGGGATGTGAACAATATCTCAAAAATGCTATTTTTTATAAGCCCCCAACTCGCTTTGGCTCCACTTCTCTCTCCCTTTGCATCAGAATTCCTCCAGTGAGTTTCTGTGCTCGCTGCTGCTAATCTGTCTCTTCTGTCCTCTCGTTCTTTTCCCGCAGGCATCTGCTCCGACCACCCCACCAAGATCCTTCATCAAGGGCACCACTGACCTCCATGTTCCTAAGCCCGAGGTCAGTTTCCAGTCCTCCCCTTCCTTGGCCCCTCCCTCCTGGCTGCGCCTCTGGCCCCAGGCTCTCCCAGCCTTCCCCTTGCGGCGGGATTGGCTGCTCCTTTTCCATCTTCTCTGCTGCTCCGACCTCCGATACCTGACCTGCAGACCCTGGGCTGTCTCAGGGCTCATTTCTTGGGACCTTCTCTTCCTGTCCACACTCACCCAGCCCCTCACTTGCCTACTCACTGGTGACTCCCGAATGTGTTTGCGGCCTGGATTTTTCTCTGGCCCACTCAGCCTCTCTGTATCTAGTAGGAATCTGCACCCTATCATTAAAAAACAAAGTTCCTGCCCGGCGTGGTGGCTCACAGCTGTAATCCCAGCACTTTGGGAGGCCAAGGCAGAAGGATCGCTTGAGCCCAGGAGTTCTAGACCCACCTAGGCAACACAGCCAGACCGCTAGAAAAAAATAAAAAATAAATTAGCCGGGCATGGTGGTGCACCTGTAGTCCCAGCTACTTGGGAGGCCAAGGTAGGAGGATCGCTTGAGCCTGAGAGTTCTAGACCCACCTGGGCAACATAGCCAGACCTCTACAAAAAAAATAAAAAATAAATTAGCCGGGCATGGTGGTGCACCTGTAGTCCCAGCTACTCTGGAGGCTGAGGCAGGAGGATTGCTTGAGCCCAGGAAGTTGAGGCTACAGTGAGCTATGATGGCACCACTACACACCACTCCAGCCTGGATGACAGAGCAAGCCCGTCTAAAAAAAAAAAAAGAAAGAAAGAAAGCTAGTCAGACTGTGTGTGCCACACACCGTGGCTCCTGGCACATCCCAGGCCCTACGCCATCTCCTCTCCTCCTCACCTCTCTGCAGTCATTTTGGCACCCTCCCCACTTACTGCTCTAGGCCCCTCCAGGCTCAGGAGGTTCCTACCCCAGGACATTTGCAGCTGCTCCTCCCTCTGCCTGGAATGTTCTTCTCCCAAGTAGCTGCATAGCCCTCTGCCTCCCTTCCTTTAGGTCTTGACTCGATTTCACCTTTCCAGTGATGCCATGTCTGGCTCCTTCATCTGAAACCGTAGCCACCCAGCCCTCATTGTCTCTCCCCTTCTCTGTCATTACCCATAGCACTTACTACTTGCTAATACACTCTATTATATGTTTTTTTCCCCAAATGAGACAATCTATAGCAAGGGGAAGAATGTTGAGATAATCTTTTCAGCAAGCAAACAAGCCCATCAGCAGAGCTGAACTAAAAAGGGCAGGCACGTGTATTTCCAAACAGTGTGGCTCCTCTTTGCTGGGAATCTTCCTAGTGCTGGAAAAGATGCAGGTGCCACAGATATGAGAGACTCTAACACACTTTTTTTTTTTTTTTTTTTTTTTGAGATGGACTCTCGCTCTATCGCCCAGGCTGGAGTGCAGTGATGCGATCTTGGCTCACTGCAACCTCCACCTCCCAGGTTCAAGCGATTCTCCTGCCTCAGCCTCCCAAGTAGCTGGGATTATACACATGTGCCACCACACCCAACTAATTTTTGTATTTTAGTAGAGACAGGGTTTCCCAATGTTGGTCAGGCTGGTCTCGAACTCTTGACCTCATGATCCACCCACCTCGGCCTCCAAAGTGCTGGGATTACAGGCCTGAGCCACTGTGCCCGGCCACTCTAACACACTTTCAGTTGTAGTTACTGTCTGTCTCACTTCACTAGAGCGGACTCCCAGAGGGGAGACATTTTTGTCTTGTTCACAGTTGTAGCCTCAGTGCTTGTAGGTACTCAAATATTTGTTGAATGAATAAATAAAATATTTAAAAGCTGGCAGGCAGTTTTCTCCTCTTTCATTTTTTGCACCAATGCCAACCTGTGCATGCCATAAATATGCTGACTGCCTCTTTGGTTTGGAACTGGGCCTAACACCCACACGATGTCAGTCTCAGGCACCCACTCTGCCTGAATGCCGGAGGAACAGCTGCTTCCCCCGTCCCCAGAGCAACCCCACGAAGCTGGTGAGGCGAGCTCTGATTCCAGGACAGTGTCTGAGACCTGTATTCCAAGTAACCCACCAGAATTATCACAGTAAAAGGACTGATAACACCAAGTGCTGGTGAGGGCGTGGAGCAACTGGAACCCTCATACACACCAGTGGAGCGTAGATTCATGTAACTACCACAGAAAACTGGCAGCCTTTACTCATTAAGATATACATATATCCCGTGGGCCAGTTCCACACCTAGTTATGTACCTAGTGTTTCTGTCCACCAAAAGACATCTACAAAAATGCCTGTAGCAGCTTTATTCATAACAACCCCAAACTGGAAACCACCTGGATGTCTATCAACAGTGCATGGGTAAGAAACTGTGGAAGGTTCATAGAACAGGATACTTTACCATGATGCAAAAGAACAAATGACAGATGCCCACAACAATATGGAGGAATCTCACAGGCATAAGTTTGAGCAAAAGAAGTCAGCATAGCTGGGCACGGTGGCTCACGCCTGTAATCCCAGCACTTTGGGAGGCTGAGGCAGGTGGATCACATGAGGTCAGGAGTTCAAGACCAGCCTGGACAACATGGTGAAACCCCGTCTCTACTAAAAATACAAAAATTAGCCAGATGTGGTGGCACGTGCCTGTAGTCCCAGCTACTCGGGAGGCTAAGGCAGGAGAATCGCTTGAACCCGGGAGGCAGAGGTTGCAGTGAGCCGAGATTGTGCCACTGCACTCTAGCCTGGGCAACAAAAGTGAAATTCCATCTCAAAAAAAAAAAAAAAAAAGAAGTCAGCACAATGCACACAGTATGATTCTATTTCTATGATGTTTTTTAAAAACAAGGCCAGGTTGCCAGGCACAGTGGCTCATGCCTGTAATCCCAGCACTTTGGGAGGCCGAGGCAGGTGGATCACCTAAGGTCGGGAGTTCAAGACCAGCCTGACCAACATGGAGAAATCCAGTCTCTACTAAAAATACAAAATTAGCCAGGTGTGGACTCAGGAGCTCAGGAGGCTGAGGCAGGAGAATCACTTGAACCTGGGAGGTGGAGGTTGTGATGAGCTAAGATAGCACCATTGCACTCCAGCCTTGGCAACAAGAGTGAAATTTCATCTCAAAAAAAGCAAAACAAAACAAACAAAACAACAAAAACAGGGCCAGGCATGGTGGTGCACACCTGTAATCCCAGCACTTTGGGAGGCCAAGGCAGAAGGATCACTTGAGACCAGACGTTTGAGACCAGCCTGGACGACAAACTGAAATCTCGTCTTTAGAAAAAAAGTTAGCCAGGCATGGTAGCACATGCCTGTAGTCCCAGCTACTCAGGGGCAGTAGGGAGGATCGCTTGAGCCTGGGAGGCTACAATGAGCCGAGACTGCACCACTGCACTCCAGCCTGGGTGACAAGACCTTGTCTCAAAACAAAACAAAACAGAACACCAGGAAAAACTCGTGATAGAAATCAGAACACCAAGTAACCTTTGGAGGCAGGTACAATGAGGAGGGGCTAGAGGGAGCCTTCTGGGGCTGCTGGAGATCTGGATGGTGCCTTGCACACTTACGTGTTTGTGCAAAATCTCACTGAGGTGCATGCTTAAGATCTGTGCACTTTACTGGTTATAGGTTTTACCTCGATTTAAAAAAGAAGGAAAAGGCTGTACTGCTAACATTTTGGGACACTGAGGTGGGAGGATGGCTTGAAGACAGCCTGGGCAAGAGCAAGACCCCAGCTTTCCAAAAATTAAAAAGTTAGCCAGGCATGGTGGTGCACACCTGTAGTCCCAGCTACTTGGGAGGATCGCTTGAGCCCAGGAGGTTGAGGCTGCAGTGAGCTGTGGTCATACCACTACACTCCAGCCTGGGTGACAAAGCGAGACCCTGTCTCAAAACAAAACAAAGCAAAACAGAAAAGAAAACAAAAGTCCCAAGGCAGAGATGACCCATCGCCACATGGCTGGCTGTCCCCACTCTCTGAACTGTGTGTCCGGCCCCCATGCTAATTTCTCCCAGTACTCCTTTGAGGACTTACTGATTTTCCTAACTGCTTGCTCCTTGACCTTTGAAGAGGACACCAATATGCAGAAATACCTTGGACCTAGTAGTAGGGACACGGGCGCTTTAACAGAGTATAAGCCCTGGAAGCCGCTGGGTCCTTCCGCGTCAGTGTCCTCTAAGTTGAGGTTTGTCTCTGAATTCTGTCGCCTCCTCCGGCTTTGACTCATGTGATCCTCAGCCGTGAGGGGGAGACCTGCTGAGTGAGAGTCCATTGTTTTGGGTTTGCACAAAGGCGCCAGTCACTGTGTTCATTGTGCTACTGAATGGTCCCCTTCACATCTGGGAGTTGCTCATTGCTGGGTGGATTTCTCTGTAACTGATTTAAAACCCCATAGTGCTCCCCAACTATGGACAGGCTCATTCTGGGAGTGAATCTAACCCCAAGATCCTCACTTCCATCCCTTTCCCTGGACTCTCCTGAGAGCCCCACACCATGACTCACCTGCTGGTGTGCTCCAGGGACCACCCCTCCCTCTGCACAGTGGGAGTAGTGGCTTTTGACCCTCGAAGACCATAGTCAGGGGATGGGTGCGCTGGCTGCTTAGACCCCTGTCCTGTGCCCATCTCTAGAGCCAGGATGTGGGTGGGGTCAGCCGTATCAGGCTGTGCAGCAGAAGGTGAGGAAGAGGAGGCTCCGGGTGGAGAAATGCTGTGCCACTGGCAGCCGCCACCATGGGAGCTCGCTCCCAGCCACATGTGGGCATGGAGCTGTGAGTGTGCCGGGTTTCAAGGTGCAGAAACAGCATGAACGCAGAATAGAGGGGGCTTGGGGAGCCTGTGGCCTGCCCCGGGGTGTATGACCAGTACCCCCCGGCCCCCATGAAACAGTCTTGTCAGAAGCCCAGCACCCCGTGCCCCGCCCCCCACAACTTGCTGGGCAGTTGTGCTTTGACTCTTCCTCTCTCTGGACCAATTCCAGCTCCGGCGTGGGGGAAAGAAACCCTCAGGGATTGGGTTGTGCCACCAAGTGGTTATGGCCGCGACAGGCAAGGTTCAAAGGCCTCTGCTTCCTGGTGGGGGCCCCCAGGAGGTCTGGTGGCTGCTGAAATCCAAAGGTATTTTGGTATTTTAAGGGTATTGGTAATTTGCAAACTGCACGAAGTGTCCCAGTGTGCTGCTCCAGAATCCCAGAGCCCAGGTCCCCATAGCCCTGGTGCTGCCGTGGGCAGCTAGAGGAAGCATGATGGGCATAGCTGTGCTGCTGCGGGAGACAGGGACCACCTCGGGGTGCTTCTGGGCAGCCCAGACGACCAGCCCCAGGCCCCAGGCTCTCTCCCTCCCAGCCTGGGACCACAGTGGGCAGGCCCTCTTCTCCAGAAAGCCTGTGTTTCAGGGTCAGAATGTCTGGCAGGAGCCCTGAGCTGATGCTCTAAGGATTGAAATTTCCCCTTGTTGTTGCCCAGAAATGTCTGGCTCTGCCTGCCCACACCCCCATTCCTTCCCTGCCTGCTGCTCTGCTCTGAGCGTTGGAACGTTCCATTCGGAGCTGGACTTGGTGGTGGTGATGGAAGCCAGCAGGAGAGGGGGCTTGGGAGGCCAGAGGCCACCCAGCTGGCCGCAGCTCTGCTCCTGGTCCAACTCTGACACACAAGTGCAGGGTGTGCCCTCCCTCTGGGCCCAGTTTCCAGCTCTGATGCCAAAGGGGATGATGGGGAGGAGGCTGGAGTCTCCCTGGGGTCACTCCCTGTCCTCCCTTCTACACTGGCCCACACCTGCCTCTGTGGCCTCGCCTGAGCTACTCCTGCAGGGCTACTCCTTCAGGTGCCTGAATGCACCACAGATGCCTCCATTCTGGGCCTGGGGCCCTGGAAGGCATGGGGGAGGAGGTGGAAGGAGCAAGTAAGGGTTGAGAGACACCTTAGGGTCTGGCTAGGTTGCCCAGGTGTAGGTGTTGGCAGAGGCAGGACAAGCGGGTTGGGCAAAGCCAATGGTGTCATTTTGGGACACATGGGCTTTGAGACCCCTGTGACATCTTCCCAGTGTCCTCCAGGAGCTAGGGGAGGTGACAATTTCTTCTTGCAAGGGAAGCATCTGTGTGATGCCCAAGGGTGCAGGACCGTGGGCTGGGGGCCATGGAGGCCAAAAGCAAATGAGAAACACCCGTGCTTTCAGGGAGCTCAGATGCCAAGGCCAGGTTTGGGGGACACGGACTGCCTGAAGCTCCTTGTGGAAAGTGGAGGTGGGAGAGCTGGAGCAGGGGCCACCGGGCCTCTGGGGGCACAGATGGGCGATCCACACCCCTCCCCCTGCCCACTCTGGGCCCTTGCGTTGCCTGAGGTTCTGCTCCTGGGCACTGGTTCCATCAAGTCTGCTGAGGGCAGGGGCAGAGCACGGGCATGGACGGCGTGGGAGCCTCCCAGGTGAAGAGCCTAGATGCAGGCAGAGGCAGAGGACCCCCTTTCTCCCAGCCAGCAAGGGCTGAGGGGCAGCCCTGGGCCTGCGGGCATATGAGGTTTTAGGAGGCAGCCTCTCCCCTGCCCTCAGCCCCAGGAGGCTCACTTCCTGCACGTCTCCTCAGAGACAGCCCCAGCGGAAGTGGTTGCCTTGGTTTGCGCATGTGGCCTGGGTGGCAGCGGATCCTGGCTGGGAACTGGGTCAGCCTTCGAGGCACCTCCAGGCCCCATCCCAGGGGCTGAGCCCAGGAGCGGCTCTGCCTTCTCCTAGGCCTCTCTCTGGCCTTGTTCAAAGAACAGGCTGGGCAGGGAAGTGCCCAGGCCAGCGGAAACCCTTTGGTGCCAGCCTGGACGAGAGCCCCACGGAAGCCTGGAGTCTGGCCTGCGATCAAGTCAGACCTGGCTCCGGAAAGCGCTACTTGGTTGGGGTGGGGTGGGCATTCCTGTCCCCACCTGAGAAGGCCACTCACATTTAGCATGTGGGAGGGGGACTGTTCCCTAAACCCTGGGCCAGGCTGAACCCTCCTGCTGGCCCTGCTCCTGTAGAAATACACCAGGAACACCAGTTCCTATCCACAGCCTGGCCTGGAGGCTCCAGGGTGAAGCTCAGTTGCTTTCATTATCATCCTCTCTACCCTGATGCCCCCAGCCCCATTTTCTACCTGACTCATTTATTCATTCAACAAATATTTAGTGCCAAGGACAGGAAAAGATAGTTACCAAAAAGGCCCAGAGTCCCAGTCCTCATGGAGACTACAATCCTCTGATAAAGTCCTACCATCCTCTGAGGCTCAACCAAACACCGCCTCCTCCAGGAAGCCCACCCAGCTGTTCTGGGAGTTCCTCTCTCTGGCTTTGTCTATCCTTCTCTCAGGGCTCATGACATATCTCCTTTAGCCTTAGGATGGCCTCATGTGACCTGTCTCTGCCTCCTTGGAACCAGCCTCCTTAGAACTGAGATGGGCCTCAGTAAGTGGCAGTCGCTGCCACCATCACCACCTGCACCCCACCATCATCAAGGAAGGACAAAATTCTTGGGATCCTGTGAACCCCCCGCCTGACTCCCTGGCCTCTGGAAGACAACACCCCAATGTTACCAGCATACATGATGGTGGGCCTGTCTTTAAGAAAACTTGGCATGGAAAAATCCCAACCACCAAAGCTCACAGGTAGGGGCTGCTTGACCTTTGTGAAAGTCTCCTTAGTGTCTGCAGCCTCTGGGTCCCATGGGAACACTGCACCCTGCAGAGCTCTAAAGGGAGAGCTGGCTGGGTGCGGTGGTTCACGCCTGTCATCCCAGCACTTTGGGAGGCTGAGGTGGGTGAATCACCTGAGGTCAGGGGTTTGAAACCAGCCTGGCCAATATGGTGAAACCCCGTCTCTACTAAAAATACAAAAATTAGCCGGGCGTAGTGGCATGCACCTGTAATCCCAGCTACTCGGCAGTCTGAGGCAGAAGAATCGCTTAGAACCCGGGAGGCAGAGGTTGCAGTGAGCAAAGATCACACCACTGCACTCCAGCCTGGGTGACAAGAGCAAGATTCTGCCTCAAAAAAATAAAAAATAAAAATAAAAATAAAGGGGCTGTCATCAGTCCCAAAGAGCCCTGGGGTCACAGCTGTGACTGTACTTGCCATCTTGAGCCATCTTGAGCTGCTCTGCTCCGGGCTGATTCCTGCAAGAGCAGTTCTGGTTCTGCCACTGTGGGTGGGGTGGTGGGGTTCTGATGCCCCTCAAACACATGGGCCTGTTCTCGGACCCTCTCCTCACCCCTCTGCATCTCCTAGGAAGAGGCAGGGGACAAGGCAGGCGCCTCCCAGGAATCCCATGCTGCCTGTGCAAAGGACTGGCTTCTGGCGGGGAGTCCAGGCACAGCTGGGAGGAAGATTTGAGAGGTGGACAGCAGCACTCCGCTGGCAGGACAGTTGGTTCCCATGTCCTTGCCAGGCCTTGCAAGCAAAGCCCCAGGCTGGACCCTGGCCCAGCAGCCCCGTGCTCCTGCCAGACCTCAGGCTCAGCTCTGGGGAAAGGAAACATCTGCAAACAGCAGAGGCCCCGGCCCCAGGCCTCCTGACCTTCCTAGGCGTGGGGGCGGGGTGCAGGCCATGAGCAAAGCTCAGCTGCATGGCTGGGACTGAAGACAACTTCCAGAGCCTCCAAGGAGCTTCCCCACCCAAGAAGGGGACTGGCAGCGGCACCGTGGCGAAGCAGGAGAGACAGCCGCAACCTCTACAGGCTGGCCTTCCCCTTCCGTGCTTGCTCCTTGAGGCAGGCCCTCTCTGGGGACTGCTTGGGCAGCTGGCCTAGCTTCACCTGTTGACCTGAGCCTGGCCCAGGAGGCCATCTCTGGTGGAAAATAAACCTGTTAGGAGTTGGAGACAGGGCCTCCAGGGCAGCGCCTTCCTGTCCCGGGCCCACTGGCCAGGCCTACATCTTCCGTTTTAGGTGGCTCTGCTCTCTCCCAGCATACTCCCCTCTGTGCCTCAGTGGCCAGGGGCCCCGATTCATTCAAACTCACACTGGCCCCAAACACCATGCAGTCCTGGGGGGCATTCTGCTTCCTGGCGCTCCCTCGGCTGTCAGCCTGGAAGCTGAGACTCAGTGCCTGTTGAATGTCTCAGCATAGGCTGGGTGCGGTGGCTCCCGCCTATAATCCCAGCACTTTGGGAGGCTGAAGTGGGAGGATCGCTTGAGCCCAGAAGTTCGAGACCAGCCTGGGCAACATAGGGAAATCCTGTCTCTATAAATAAATAAATAAGAAATTAGCTGGATGCCATGGTGTGTGCCTGTGGTCCCAGCTACTTGGGAGGTTGAAGTGGGAGGATGGCTTGAGCCTGGGAGGTCGAGGCTGCAGTGAGCCGTGATTGTGCCACTGTACTCTAGCCTGGGTGACAGAGCAAGACTCTGTTTCAAAAAAACAAACAAACAAAAAACATCTCAGCAGAACAGGGGAGGGGCCTGCGCCTTGGAAGGAGCTGAGGATGGGAAGGAGGGCAGCTAAGGCTTCCAGTCCACAGGCAGAGCCAAAATCGGAGGCAGATGTGGCCTTAGTGAAGCGCAGGTCCGCCCTTGGGGATCCCAGGGAAGCAGACAGCTGCCGGCCTCCATGGCTGCCAGACCCCCTCTCCCCACACCAGCCACCCACACAGCAGTGAGGACAAGCTCTCAAAAGCCGAGATCAGCCTTGCTGTGTGCAGAAGGCTCCCACAGCTCTGGGGCACCCGAGGTGGCTGCCCCGTGCCTCTGGGGGCCCAGCTCCAGCCACGCTGCTCAGGTCACAGGGGTTCCTTTCCTGCCTTTGTACTGGCTGTTCCCTCTGCTGGGATGTCCTCTCCCCACAGGGCAGGTGTCGCTCACTCATTCGCAGCCCATCCCCATCACAGTACCCTCCACCCTGGCTTCTGCACCTGTGTCTCCCCCACCATGCTGTGGGGGCCTTGTTTGTCTCACTCCCAGTGGTGTCCCCAGCAGCTGGCATGGCCCAGCTGGTGCGGGAGCAAGGCTGCAGGTGTGAAGGCTCTGCGAAGGTCCTGGGCCACCCCAAGCCGTGGGCCCTTACAGGCCCTAACACCTTGGGACTCGGGGCAGCAGCAGCTCTGTTCCAGCCCTGCAGGGGAGAGGGACACAGACCTGAGTCCTGGGCTGAGGGCTGAGAATCACCTACTCAGCCCGACCCCAGGGCACTGCCCGCCATGCCCTGGAGAGGACGACATTGCACTCAGTCAGCCTGGGGTCCTGTGCATGGACCCCCTTGGCAGGAAGCTGTAGAGGAGGCTGGTGGTGGCCTGGCTCAGCTGCACGCGGTCCCCTCTTCTATCCTAGTGAACGCTGCCTTTTAGGCTCTGAGGGTTTTCGGGCAGGGGAGTGTGCTGTGAGAAGAGACCAGCGGTGGCAGCCAACACACCCTGCCCTGGCTTCAGTCCCAGGGTGCAGGGACAGGGCTGCCCAGCCTGGGTTTTGGAGAGGGCACTAGATCTGTCCAGGAAGTCACCCCTAGCTCCGTGACCTGTCTCACCCTGTGCCCTCTGCCCAGGCAGAACCAGCCTGAACCAGTTTGTGTGGTTCAGGGAGGCCAAGGGAGAGAAAGGGACTGTAAACAAATAGGTCCTTCCTGGAAGGCCAATGGGCCTGCCACACTGGTCACTCTGCCAAGCACGGCAGGTCGAAGGTGCTTTAATACCGACCCCTTGGCCGGGTGTGGTGGCTCACGCCTGTAATCCCAGCACTTTGGGAGGCTGAGGCGGCTGGATCACCTGAGGTCAGGAGTTCAAGACCAGCCTGGCCAACATGGTGAAACCTTGTCTCTACTAAAAATACAAAAATTAGCCAGGCGTGGTGGCAGGGGCCTGTAATTCCAGCTACTTGTGGGGGTGAGGCAGGAGAATCACTTGAACTCGGGAGGCGAAGGTTGCAGTGAGCCAAGATCGCGTTACTGCACTCCAGCCTGGGCAACAGAGTGAGACTCTGTCTCAAAAAAAAAAAAAAAAAAAAAAAAATACTGACCTCTCCCGCCTCCCTTGCAGGGTGCCCACAGGCCACCAGCAGGCCTTGTCACCTCAAGGGTGGTCCGTGGGTGGTGGTGGCGGCAGGCCCTGGGAGCTGCGCTTTGACCTGCCAAATCAGAATCTGTGCTCGAACTGCACCCTCCAGGGTTCTGTCTGCACGTGACCCTCTGAGAACTGGCCCCAGGAAGACAGTGCTAGGCCAGGGAGAGGCCGTCAGTGGGGTTTCAGATGCTGTGCTGCGTGGGCAGGGGACTCCCAGCCACACCGTCACCACTTCTAGCTGACAGCAACCCCAGTCCATGCCCCAGTCCGGCCAAGGCTGAGGCGCTGGGAAAGACTAGTGCAGAAGCACTCGCAGCACACTGTTAAAGGACCCCCAGCTCCCTGGCCAGCATGGGACCAGGCGTCGGGAGGCCGGCCTCGAGCCCCAGGCCCGATGCACACTCACTCTGAGAAGGGCTGGTGTACCTGGGGCCCAGTTTCCCTCCCCACAGCACCAGCCCCAGGGCCAGGCAGGACTGCACGGAGAAGCTCTCAGCCTGGGAGGCCCGGCAGAGCCACACAAATGGCCATTTCTTTCCTCAATTCCATCCACTGAGATCTCCCACACCAAAGTGAACAGGGCAGCAGGCATCAGGCCACCGTCACGGCACCCGGACAGACCTGTGTCCTGGTGGGGGGGCCCGGCCAAGGCATGGCATGAGCGTCTGTCTCCGTCGGGCAGCCGGCATACACAAGAACGCCCAGTGTGGGGGACAGTGGTAGATTTTTGCCACCTAGCACATTTTCAACCACGGACAGAGCCATGTCTGAAGCAAGGACACTCCTGGGTTTTGCAACCAACCATCAACAAACTTTCTTTTTTATTATTAAGTGTGGGCAGGGTTTCTGTTCTTGCAACTGAGTCCTAACAGAAAACACTGGTTTCACTGACCGCAGGGAGAGCTGAGGACAGGACAAAAAGGCACGAGACAGCTGGACACCTGGAGAGAGGTGACACAAGACAGAGTCCTCACCCGGCTGCCCTGGGCCTCGGGGAGCTCAGGCTGCAGTCCCTGGGCCTGGTGGCACCCACAGCATGGCAGTCTCTGGCTGGGCTTCGAGGAGCCTACATGTCTGATTGGCAGGGCTTGGCCAGCCAGGCGGTGGGCACCAGCGTGATGGGTGGGCAGGCCTGGGCTTCCAGGAGGCCTCCCAGGACTCAGGCTCTTCAGTGGGGTGTGCTTGTTGGGGTGTGGGTGGGTTCTGTGACTACACTCCTGTCTTGTCTTCCCTGTATGTTCTGAAACCTGCTCTGGTCCCTAGATGTCTGGAGACCTGGGGTCGTCCAGCTCAGGAGGCCATCTGGAGCTGCCGCTGCAGCCTGCAGAGTGGGAGGTGGCATTTGTTCCCAAGAGGTCTGGGTGTTCTGGGGCTTCCCGAAGGGAAAGGCATTACCTGCAGTAAAGCCATAAGGACACAGTGTCCAGCAAAAAGGCACTGGGAGTCCAGAAAGAGCCACTCCCCACCGCTGCGCCTGCCACCATGGGGTGGGGTCTGGGAGCCCTGGGCAGCTTCTGGAGCTGCCCTCTTGGGGGCCTGGGCAGTGGAGCTGGCTTGGGGACAGATGTTCTGCAGGCCAGGGGTCAGCTGTGGAAGGCAGACCAGGCCACGCCCGAGGCGTAGAACTCCACGCGGCTGGGCCAGTCGCCGTCCCTGCTGCCTTCCTTGTCCTCGTCGGAGTCATCGTCGTCTCCACTGGACGCTCCGCAGATGGGCCGGGCCAGGTGGGCTGGCTGCCCTGGGGACCCCGCGCCCTGCTCCTCCGCCTCCTCCTGCCGCTGCTGGGCGGCCAGTTCACGGTAGCACAGGCTGCAGACGCGCACGGGCTTGGGGGACAAGCGCGGGAGCAGGAAGCGCTGGCGTGAGCACTCAGCACAGACCACAAAGCCGCACTTGCGGCAGTGGTGGCGCCTCGTGAGGGCAGAGAAGCGCGTCTGCGTGCAGCGCATGCAGATGTCCGTGGCCTTATCGGGGATCCAGGGTGCCGCGTGCTCCGTGCTGGGCGGGCGGCCCGTGGCCCGCAGTTGCCGCCGCACGCACTCCTCGATGTGGCTAATCCATTCCTGGCGCTCCGTGGCGGAGGCGGCCGACACCACGAAAGACTTCTTGGCCGTCTTGATCATCCAGCGGTTCTTGGCCTGCAGCGTCTCCGGCAACAGCTCCAGTGTGACCTCCTCCAGGGGGATGATGTGCTGGCTGCGGTACTTGCGCTTGTTGAGCACGATGCTGCCATACACCAGGATGTCGTTGAAGAGGAAGAAGATGCGCGGCTTGGCCTTCTTGCGGCACTCCTTGGTCAGCACGCCCTCGCCCAGCAGCACTCGGCCTGGCAGCGCCAGCGGCTGCCCCGAGGCCCCGAAGCAGCTCTCCACCGCCGCGATGCGCTGGCTGTTGATCTCCGTGTTGGCCAAGTGGTCCACCATCGTCTCCAACTGCCGGCTGCAGGAGGAGACAGACAAGGAGTATGTCCAGACTCAGGCATGGGGGTGTCAGAACCACGCTGCCCACCCCCAACTCACTAACCCACCATGCCAGGCAGCCCACTAACTACCCATAGTACCCCGCAGGCCTGCCCTGAGGCATCACCCCAGAAGCTGACCCTTAGATGGGAGTACAGGGAACTACGGGGAGGGAAGGGGAATTCCCCAGTAAAGGGGATGTGGAGGCCAGACAGGGATGGGAAGGCAGTGATAAAGTGTGCTACTTAGGCCAGGTACAGCGGTTCACGCCTGTGGTTCCAGCGCTTCGGAAGGCTGAGGCAGGAGGAGGCTTGAGCCCAGGAGTTTGAGGCTACAGTGAGCTATGATCACGCCACTACACTCTAGCTAGGTGACTGAGTGGATTCTATCTCTTAAAAAAAAAAAGTGCTACTGAGCTACCACTGTGGGCAGCAGAGGGCAGAGGTTCAGCCCTGCTGTGGAGCCCTGAAAAACAGGGCGGAACAGGCCTCAACGGGACATCAGAACGGTCCGTGCCAGGAGACCTGGGTGTCTCCACCCCCAACCCATCCCTGACTCTGCCATCCACTAAACCAAGCTGTCACAGGTGCTGCAACCCATGTACCCACCCAGTGAGTGCAGCAGTCACCACCACCATCACAAGCACAGGTGCCGAGTGCTTCCTCTCAGCCAAGCGTGACTATCTCATTTAGTTCCCACCCAACCCCAGAAGGCAGAATCTCCACTTTACAG
Organism: Hylobates moloch; assembly: GCF_009828535.3. Lineage (NCBI taxonomy): Eukaryota > Metazoa > Chordata > Mammalia > Primates > Hylobatidae > Hylobates > Hylobates moloch. Next base: position 58,024,993 of record NW_026652287.1, on the reverse strand, counting down.
GAGGGGAACTGAGGCGATGCTAGGAGGCAGCGGCCCTGGAGCTCGCACTATGCTGCCCTCCTGAGTGGAGTGTGAGGCCACACAGGCCCCTCTGTTGGTGCCCTAAGCACTAAGCACTAACTCAGAGCACATGCCAGGCGCCCCCTGCTTGGTCCACACACACACCAGCCCACCAGACTCACGACCTTGAAGACCCCATAAATGCCATAGATTCCCCATTCCAAGCCTCCAGTCTTGGCCGCTCCAAGCTCTAGGAGGGCTCTCAGCATAGATGTTCACCTGCTTGTCTAATAAGCTCCTCAAACTCAACACATCCAACACCAAACCTCCACAGGCAGACCTGCGCCCCTTCCTCTCCTTCAGTGACACCACCATTCACCCAGGAGTTCAAACCCCAGATCTAGGACTCATCCTTGAATCTCCCTCTTCCTGTACCTCCAACATTCAAGCCATGAGTAAATCTCATCATCTTTACCTCTCAAATCTAGCCTGCCCACTTCTCAACACACAACTCCGCCACCATATCGGTGGCAAGGTGCCACCGTGTCCCATCTGAGACAGGCTGTCCCAGGGTCGGCTCCTTCCTGCAACGGGTTCTCAGTTCCTTTTTGAAAGGGTTCTCCCTGACAACCCCAGCTCAGGCAGCCTCTTCCCACACCCAGGACAGGCATTGGTAATCCATGGTCTGAGAGTCAAATCCGGCCCTCAGCCTGCTTTTGTTAAAGATTTATTGGGACACAGCCACACTCATTCATTTATTATTGTCTCTGGTGGCTTCCACACTGCAATGGGATAGTTGAGTGTTGGTGACAGGGACTACATGGTGACAAAGCCTAAAATATTCACCACCTGGCCCTTTGTAGAAAGGGTCTACTGACCCCTTCTCTGGGATTCAATCCTATTTTGTTTTATCTTCGCAGGATTTAACAGGGCCTGCTGTTTTCTCGTCTATTCATTGCTTGTGTGTTTTCTGCTTCCCCGCTCAGTTCTTAGCTCCATGAGAACAGGGGCCTCTACTTGTTCATTGTGTCCACAATTCTTGGAGCCATGCCAAGCACATACTAGGTGCTTCATAAGTAGCTTGGCACGGTTCCAAGCAGGTCCCAAGGCCCACCATGCATGACTCAGCTCTCACCTCTGCAGAGGAAGAGGTGAGAGCTGGCCCCACCACCACCACGTGCACACATGTGTTCCGGTACACACGGCACGCCTGGGGCTGAGCTGATCACACCCATAGTGTTTCTGGGTCACTGAGCTGCAGTTCTAAGCCTGGCCACCAGTAGAAAGCCAGAGTGGGGCCCCAGTGTGAGGGTGGATGCATTGCACAAGAGAAGATGCTGGGCCCTCGAGTCCCGTTCCACTTGCCCCTGCAGATCACAAGTGTCCTGAGAAGGGCTGCCCACACTGCCTTACGTAAGAACTGCTATTTTTAGCTTGCTGATCTTGGCTGTATACTGCAAACCTAGGGGATGACCAGTGACAGACTTGACCTGTCCCACCATGACTGATCACCGAGTACCGAGATGGACAATCTGACAAAACCAGAACTGCATTCCACAAAGAGCAATGACTGCCCAGCAGAAACAACCAAAATGCCTACCAGCAGGGAAAAGGACAAAAACCTGGGGCTACTCACGCAATGAGAGATACAGATCAATGTGGTCTGACAGCAAACAACAAACATGGAGTGGAAAAACACAACCTGTAGAATGTTGTATGTAAAGTGACACCACTTATGCAGGAATTACATAACATTTTGAAAGTGTTCAAGAACTATATCTATGAATAAAAATAGGAGGAAGGCCGGGCACAGTGTCTCACACCTGTAATTCCAGCTACTCGGGAGGCTGAGGCAGGAGAATCGCTTGAACCCGGGAGGCAGAGGTTGCAGTGAGCCAAAATTGAGTCATTGCACTCCAGCCTGTGTGACAGAGTGAGATTCCATCTCAAAATAAATAAATAAATAAATAAAAATAAATAATAAGTGTTGGTGAGGGTGTGGAGAAACTGGAATCTGTGCACTGCTGATGAGAATATGAACTGGTGCAGCCCCTAAGGAAAACAGTATGGAAGTTCCTTAAAAAGTTAAAAATACTCACGCCTGTAATCCCAGCACTCTGGGAGGCTGAGGCGGGGGGGATCACGAGGTCAGGAGATCTAGACCATCCTGGCCAACACCGTGAAACTCTCTCTCTTAAAATACAAAAAATTAGCCTGGTGTGGTGGCGGGCGCCTGTAGTCCCAGCTACTCGGGAGGCTGAGGCAGGAGAATGGCATGAACCTGGGAGGCGGAGCTTGCAGTGAGCCGAGATTGCACCACTGCACTCTAACCTGGGCGACAGAGTAAGACTCCATCTCAAAAAAAAAAAAAAGGTTAAAAACAGAACTACCACATGATCCAGCAATGCCACTTCTGGATATATATCCAGACTGAAAGCAGGGACTAAAATAAGTATCTGCTTTCCCATGTTCATATCAGCATCATTCACAACAGCCAAGAGGTGGAAGCAACTCAAACGTCTATCAATGGGAGAATGGATGAACAAAATGTGGAACATATGTACCATGGAATACTATTCAGCCTCGAAAAGGAAGGAAATTCTGACGCACACTACAACACGAATGAGCCCTGAGGACATCATGCTAAGTAAAGCAGGCCCATCACAAAAGGACAAATACTGTAATAACTTATATGAGATATACAAACTGATCCAATCCACAGAGACAGAAAATAGAATGGTGGTTGCCAGGGGCTGCTGGAAGGGGAATGGGGAGGTTGTCTGGGTATGGAGTTTCAGTTTTAAACGATTAAAAAGTTTTAGAGGCCGAGTGTGGTGGCTCATGCCTGTAATCCCAGCATTTTGGGAGGCCAAGGTGGGTGGATCACTTGAGGTCAGGAGTTCGAGACCAGCCTGGCTAATATGGTGAAACCCTGTCTCTACTAAAAATACAAAAATTAGCCAGGGATGGTGGCGCGTACCTATAGTCCCAGCTACTGAGGAGGCTGAGGCGGGAGAATCACTTGAATCTAGGAAGTAGAGATTGCAGTGAGCCGAGATCACACCACTGCACTCCAGCCTAGGCATCACAGTGAGTTCCGTCTCAGAAAAAAAAAAAAAGTTTTGGAGATCTGTTGCACAACAATGGGAATATACTTAACGCTACTGAACTGTACACTTGAAAGTGGTTAGAATGGTAAAAATAGCAAATAGCCTGGGGAGAGGACATAGATGTGACCAGGAACGGAGGGCTCAGATTGGATTCCACTTTCGTCTATAAGGCTTCATTTTTTTTTTTTAATTTTTTTAAAAAAGGCAGCAGCAAACATGATGAAATCCGAATATCTGCCAATTTCAAGAAATGGGAACACGTGTTGCTTCTTCTAATTTAAGGTCTTCAAAAAGAAAAGAATTACAGGCCAGTGCTGGGTTGATTCCTGGGCTCCATGGGCTGGGGGCCGCTGAGCACGTCTCATGATGGGATGCCTGGCTGGGCCTGATAGGATGACCACATTGCATCCGGGCCTGGGCACCTGCAGGGGATGTCAGGAGCCCCAAAGAAGCAAGGCCACACGTGCCCCCCACCCACCTGTGTGCTGAGAAGTCAGGCTACTGGTGAAACGGGATGAAAACCCAATCCTGAGACTGCAGACCAAAGCCTCCACATTCAGTAGCTGAGGCAGGTGGGCTTTGTGCCCAGACAGCAGGTAGCCCTCCCTCAACCCTGGGGGCTTGTTGAGCTCTGGAGACTGGGCCAGCCAAGTGGACGGCATGGAGGAAGGGAAGGAGCAGCACCAGGCATAAGACAGCCGCAGGCAGGAGTGCCCAATCCACGCTGGACCCAGCCAGCAGAGGGCAGAGTCCATGACACTGTCTCTGCAGCCCTTGGAGGGGGTGCAGAACACTCCACATGGGACCCCCTTGCTGGTCTGCCCCTGCCCGTGACTCACAGACCCCCTCTAGGCTCTTACGGCTAGTGTCCAGCTGCCAATGGTAAAATGTGGACCAGGAAGGGCGAGGAGGGGCATCTGGTGGCGATGAAAGGGGATAGGCTGAGAGCTGACCCCACACACTGACTGGGGCTGCCAGGGGCTCACATGTACCCCCTTTTGTGAACCTGCAGAGGGTCCCAGGTTGGGCGAGGGGCGGGGCAGACAACATCCTCCTGGGAGCTGCCCAGGCATGCGCACCCTCTCTACATGACCACAACTTCACACCCTGGTTTGACCTGGCCTGTAGGTTTTTCTTGGCAAATACAGCAGCCCTGAGTTAGACGGCGAATGCTTTTTTTTTTTCTTTCTTTCTTTTTTTTTTTTTTTTTTTTCTGAGACATTGTCTTGCTTTGTTGCCCAGGCCCAAGACACTGGCCCAATCAGGGCTAACTGCAGCCTCGAACTCAAGGGCTCAAGAAAGCCTCCCATCTCAGCCTCCTGAGTAGCTGGGACCACAGGCATGCACCAGCATGCCTGGCTAATTTTTAAATTTGTTTTAGAGGCGAGGGTTCACTATGTTGCTTAGATAAGTCTTGAACTCCTGGCCTCAAGCAATCCTCCCTCCTCAGCCTCCCAAAGTGCTGGGATCACAGGTATGAGCCACTGAGCCCAGCTGGGAATCCTTTTTTTTTTTTTTTTTATTGTTCTCACCAGGGAAGTGAACCTCCCTTGCTTAGCACAGGGGAGGAAAAAGCTCAGCCCTGTCCTTACTCATTTGGGGCCTGCCTGCCTCGGGAAGATGTTGGTGACAGAGCTTCCTGGCAGCCTCTGGGCCCTGAGTACCTGTATTGGCCCCAGTGTGGCCCCAGGGCTGCTGGTAGAGGGGTGACCGCAGCGCAGGCTCAGTAAGCCTGGGAGACCAGGCAACGAACAGACCTGCATCTTTCTTTGAGGGTTCAGAGGGGTGGGGGCTCTCAGGCTCAGCAATCCTGCTGCCTGCACAGGGGCTGGAGGTGCTCACGTGAGCACTGCGGCTTGGGAGCCACATCCTGAGAGCCACCGCGTGGCTGCAGAAGCCGTGAAGCCAGGTTCTGTATGTGGCAGCCCAGGTGTGATACGTGATCAACAGCAGGGGCTGGAGAGCTACACCAAATCTGGGCCACTGCCAGCTTTTCTAAATCCAGTTTTATTCAAACACAGCCATGTGGGACAGAGGCTGTATGGCTGGCAAAACCTAAACTATTTGCTACCAGCTCTTGACAGAAGAGGTTAGCAACCCCTGACCTACACCACGCCACGTTGTAAAATGTATAATGCACACACTGCAGGGCACGCTGAACAGGCCACACAAGGTACTGTCCTGACGGGAGTCATCCTGTCCTCTCCCCTACTCGGGACACAGCATTTTGGATAAATGAGGGATGTGTGGGGCCCCAGTATGGGGCCCTGGAAAGTAGGAGCTGGGCAGCGGCAGGGGGTGGGGTGGGGCCTGTAACTCCTCTGCCTCGGGTTACACGTGGAGAAGCTGCTCAAGGACGTGCAGGGACAGGGTCACTGAGGGAATCAGAGTTCTGGGGGCAGCTTAGCCCTTGGGACTTGCCCTTGACTTCCAGATCGGAGCTCCTCCTTTCCTGCAGGGACCTGTGCCCCACGCAGGCCCACCCTGCTTCTATGCCTGCCTGATTTCATTTTCCAAATATTTATGAGTCCCACTGTGTGCCAGACACTGTGCGAGGTTACAGCTGGGAGCTGGAGACCAGGCCCTTCAGGAATGCACACTTCTTTCCAGTGAGACTAGAAGTACATTCACAGGGTCTTTTGAGAACCAGTGCTAAACACTGTGAAGAAAAAGACTGGTGCGCCCAGCAGGGCAGGGGCTGGGAGGACGGTGGAGGTCGAGGAAGGCCTTGGGAGGAAGTGAACTCACTCCAGCCTGAAGAAGTCAGCTGTGCAAAGATCTAGGGGCAGAGCTCCCGTCCTGGGGAGCAGCTCAAGGTGGAATGGGTGAAGTCAGGCTGCGGAGGAAGGAGCGATGGGGCAAGGAGGACAGATGAGGTTGCAATGCCGGCAGGGGCCATCCTGCAGGCTCCCAGGCCAGCGTGAGGATGTGAGGTTTTCTCCATGTGCATTGAGACGGCAGCACCAGGCGCCAAGCCTCCTCTCCCTCCGGAGGGGCCGCCCCTCGGCTCTGTCCAGCCCTGTGATTCCTGGAAGGCCCTCCTCCGGGAAGAGACCGGTAATGAAAAACACAGCAAACCAAAACTGGAAGTGCCGCCGACTGAGCCACCAGGCACAAAGTTAAGCATATTACGTGCAGTATTTCACTTAATCCTCACAAAAGCCCCCTTGGGGAAGGTACTTCCACCACATCAAAGTCACTGCCCAAGGTCCCTGCTGAGTGATCAGGAAGCTCGGCTCCAAAATAACCATGAGCTGTGGAAAGCTGCACTCAACCAGAGACCAAATCAGAGCTCCAGAAGTCAGAGTACAGCGGGTGTTGCCTGCGCTCCAAATGCCTGATGCCCACCCCATCCCGAGCAGGTCCGTCAGCTTGGCTGGGCTGTCCCACCCTCCAGGCCACACTGGCCAATCCCCCTTCCTTCCTCGGGTTGGGCTGGGTTGGGCAGGTCCCCTAGCTCGCCCAGGGCCGCCTGGCCTGTGTCTTGGCAGCCCGGAGGGCTGACGTGTGCAGGGACACAGGCCGAAGTCAGAGTCATCTCGGCTCACACACACTCCAGTGCGAACGACGCTGTGCAGAGGGGCGATCCCAGCGCATTAGGGGACTACCTCCCCACCTCCTTGGCCTCTGACCCTCTCTGGCCGGGAGATACCAGAGGTGTTCAAATTCCAAAGGAGTGCTCCCCTTGAGCGGCAGAGACCAAGTTTCAGGGTGGCTCGGAACCTCTGCTTTCCCACCTGCAAAGGGGCTGACCACACCTCTGCCCTACACGGCCCACCAGGTGTTGGGGAAACGAGAAAGGAGGGAGATTCCAGGCCGCCTCTCTCTGCAGGCCTGCTCAATAGTTTCCTCTCTGAGATGGGAGCAGTGCCCGACGCTATTTCCCTTGGCAGCTCCCACCAAGATTCACAAACTCAACTACTCCAGAGGAACTGGGACCCCAGCGCCCCCCGCCGCGCCCCTGCCCAGGGGGACAGTGGTCCCATCCAGGCCTCCAGACTGCAGACTGGGACCGAGAGGAGAGGTCCCGGCAGCCACACGAGGCTAGGATCCCGGAAACACCACCAGCGACCGGGTGAGCTGAGACTCCTGTAGTCCCGGGTGGCCCGCGACCCCCTCACCCCCACCAGCTTACACCTGCGCGTTTCCCCGGGGACTCCGCCTCGGACCCTCTGACCCCTGACCGCTCTCCCTCGCACTCCACAGGCTCCCCGCAGGCTCACCCCGCAAGCCGCCCAGGAGCGTCCTTCCCCGGCCTCTTCTTGGGCTGGAGTCTGCGGCACTGCGCCCCGCCCGCCCAGGAGCCGCCAAGACGGAGCGGCCCGAGGGAGCTCGCTTGCCCCGGGGGTGGTGATGGGAGACTCGCCTCCTGCGCCTGCCCCGCGACCCGCAGCCCGGCCGGGGGACGGTGGGGGGACTCACCTCCTGCGCCGGCCCCGCGCCCGCCCCGCGAGTCCGCACCGCAGCCGCCCAGGTCCCCGCCAGCTCAGCCCAGGTCCCCGCCAGCTCCGCCGGACACGCCCCCGCGGTGGCTCGGCCAATCGGAGCCCGGGAAGCGGGAGGGGGCGGGGCTTGGGCGCGGCTCCCGGAGGGCGCCCGAGCTCGTGCGCGCTGCAGGTCCGGAGCTGGGCGGCACTGGCGCCCGTGTTTGACCCCCTGGCCCCGCCGGTCTTCCTTTTCCGCTCGCCGCTGCCCCACGCGGAGCGCGACTGCTGTCATCCGCTGGGACTGCGACCCTGGCCTTGGGCAGGGGTGGGGGCGCCCGCGACTGTGAGACCTGCAGGGCTTGGCGGGGAAAGGGGCAGTGGGAGGCTTGTGCATTCTGGTGCCTCCGGCGGGCCTCACAGCACAGTCACCCTCAGCGGTCAATAATCGTAATATGAAAATGCAGCAGCACTTTATAACCTTTTTTTTTTTTTTTTTTGAGACGGGGTCTCCCTCTGTCGCCCAGGCTGGAGTGCAATGGCGCGGTCACGGCTCACTGCAGCCTGCACAGAAATCATCCTGACCCCAGGAGAATTAGCCCACCAGGACCGGCTAGTTTTTGTATTTTTGTACAGACGGAGGTCTCACTATGTTGCCCAGGCTGGTCTCGAACCCATGAGCTCAAGCGATCCTCTCGTCTTGACCTCCTAAAGTGATGGGATTTCAGTAGTGAGCCACCGCGCCTGGCCTATTTTAAGCTTTTTATGGTGGAAAATTTCAAACTGAAAGAAAGAGAATAGTTCAGGGGACCCTGGTGCCCATCACCCAGGTCCAACACTAGCAGAAGTTATGTCACCCCTGGCTCAACTGCACCTGAGCCTCCTGTGCGGCTTAGAAGGAAATTCCCAGGCCTCAGTGCCCGGAGGCCTTCCTTGCCCTCCCTGGCCTCCTCCCCACAGGTCCTCTCAAATGGGCTGCTTCTTGTTCCTTAAAGCCCCAGGCCTTTGCTTCTACCTCCATCAGGCCTCAAACTGTCACCTTCTTAGGGAGGCTGCCCTGGCCACCCAAAGCGGTTCCCTGTCTCCACCCCATCTCCCTCCACAGTCACCCGTGTTTGTAATTTTGCAAAGCATCTCCCAACCCAGAGTCCTCTCCTGAGGCCACTCGTGGGATTCAGGGCTGCCTACCAGGCTGTGGCTTCTGTGGAATGCTCATAAACAAGTCATGCTGGTGGCTTGCCTCCCACCCAGGCTGTGAGTCCCACGGGCCAGACGGTAATTTATTCTCATGTTCAGACAGGACTTTCTTCTCGTTCACCCCTGCATCCCGAGTGCTGAGAATGGGCAGCACGTAGGAGGAACGCAGTCCGTACTTGTCACATAGATGCAGGTTGTCTTGTCAAATAGAATGCTGCCTGGGCACCCTGAAAGGGGTGGCTCAGGCCGGGGCAGGCCTGCTGGGCCAGGACCAGGCGAGAGCGGAGCAGCGGGAGGAGGGCTGATGGGCTGTGGGGCCGTGGGGCTGGAGCTAGAAGAAGTGCCTGCTCTCTTGGCAGGGGGCTATGGGCGAGGCTGTGAGGTGGGCCCAGTGCTGGAGACAGGCCTCTCCCAGCTGAGAAGGGAAGGGAAAGGGGGTGAGGGAGGGGGAGGGAGAGGAGACAGGCAAGTGAGAGGGCCACCAGCTGTGGCCTTGGGGAGCCCCCTCCCCACTACCTCCTCATGGCGCCCACCCACTACCATTGCCCTCATCAGCAAGGACAGCTTTTATGAGCATTCAACAGAAGTCACCGCCTGGTAAGTAACCCTGAACCCCACAAGACCCGAATAATGTCTGTTTGCTTTCAAAGTGTTTAAACATTTTTAAAATGCATTGCTGTGAACATTTCATATGGGGAGCGTTCACATAAAAATCAGGATCTTCAGCTTCTCTTAAATCAGAAGATTTGAGAATGCGGGTCCTCTTTAGAGGGGCCCTGTGTTCTCCCCTCCACTATGGTCCCCACACTCCCTCTGGTTTCCCCCTTGGGGCGCTTTACCCCCTTTGGCACTTCCAGGTGAATATACGTTTGGGTTTACAAGTCCTGAAGGGGCAGCCAGGCCTCTATACCACAGAGAGCAGAAAACACAAGGTCTGAGATCCCACAGGCTGAGTAATAACCAGGAGGGTCAGTGGGGCCACTGGGATGCTGGCAAACACCATCTCCAGTGTACACACTGCTTGTCACCAGCGGGTGGAGGGGGATTTCAAGCTGAGCCTTCAAGGCTGCGATCCGTGACTGCTCAGTGCCAGCTCCGCCACCTCCCCGGCAAGGGGCTGCTTCTCATGGAGGGTAGGCCCTGGCTAGGATGGAGGTGGCCGTGAGACTTGGAAGGAGCCAGTCCCCTGGGAAGGCAGGGCTGTCTTGTTTATGACGGTGTCCTGGCATCTAACACCTTGTCCATACAGAGGAGGCCTGGGGAGAAGGAAGCCTTTTCATGACTCGGAAACTACAGGGAGGATGTGTTAGTTCTGCAATCAGGACCCCTCCTAGCCTTGTCCTGCTGGTGGTCCAGGGCCCACTTGGACCTCAGTCTCCTCTTCTGTCCTTCCTTCGAGCTATAGATCTGAATGGCGCTCCAAGAAATGCCCTGGAGGCAGCACACACTGGTCTCCCAGCTGTCCATCCACTTCCCAGCGGGGCTGGCTGTGCGTGGGGACAGTGGGTGGAGGGTGGAGGGCCTCGCTCCTCTAAATAAGAGGAAAAACTCGTGACTCAGGGGCAGGCAGAAGTTGAGTCAGCCAAGCCACAAGCTGTGGAAAGAATGAGATTTCTCCGAGGCGTTTGCTACTTCTTGGGAAAGAAGCCCTTTCGGAGGAAAAGCTGGCTTCCAGACTGCGGGAACCCGGGTTTCAGGAAAGCAGTGGGGCTCGGGATTTTCAAGTTAGGGATTCTGGCAACCACCTCTGTGCTCAACGCCAGGAATGTTTTTTTGGATTGTTTATTAAGTTCTGTCTACATGCCAAGCACTGTGTGCTAAACATTTTATGTTATCTTATCTCTTCCCACACTAAAGCTGTCATTCCCAGCTTTCAGTTTAAGAAACTAAAGTAGGCACTGAAGTGTTTAAGGATGAACACAAACGTTCCAGCAAGAGAGACAGAAAACAAAGGAGGCAGACTATTAGCAATTGGTAAATTGGGGTCAGGAGTCTCCAATCTTTTTCTGTAAAAGGCCAAATGTTAAGTACTTTGGGCTTTGAGAGCCAGGATCTCTACGGCAACTATTGAACTTCACCGTTGCAAAGCAAAAGCAGCCACAAACAATACTTAAACGAGAGGGTTAACGTCATGGACACTGATATTTGAATTTCATGTAATTTTCGTGTGTTATGAAAAATTCTTTAAAATTTTTTTTCCAACCATTTAAAACAGTTAAAAACCATTCTTAGCTCATACAAAACCAGGATGTGGGCTGAAGTTTACCAATCCCTGATCTCTGGCTATTCGTTGAACTTTTCTTATAACTGTTCCATTGGTTTGAAAGTTTTCAAAACAAAAAATTGGGAAAACAAATTAAAGAAAAACAAAGGAAACAGAGGTCCTACTGTTTAGATTGGGCAGATCCTGAAACTGACCCTAAATTTGTCTGATTCCCAAACTACTACATGCTGTGTTCTTTTTAAAAAATTATTTTTATTTTATTTCAATTTATTTATTTATTAGAGATGAGGTCTTGCTCTGTCACTCAGGCTGGAGTGCAGTGGCACAATCATGGCTTACTGCAGCTTCGACCTCCTGGGCTCAAGCGATCCTCTTGCCTCAGCCTCCTGAGTAACTGGGACTATGGGCCCATGCGACTTCGCCCAGCTAACTTTTTAAATTTTGGGTAGAGATGTAGGGGAGAGAGGGGTCGCCATGTTGCTCAGGCTGGTCTTGAACACCTGACCTCGTGATCCTCCCACCTTTACCTCCTAAAGTGCTGGAACTAAAGGCACACACCATCACACCTAGCTAATTTTAAAAATCTTTTGTAGAGACCAGGTCTCACTATGTTGGCCAGGCTGGTCTCGAACACCTGGGTTCAAGTGATCCTCCTGTCTCAGTCTCCCAAAGTGCTGGGACTACAGGTGTGAGCCACCGCACCTGGCCTAAATGCTGCTTTCTTTATAGATACCATAACATACTAAAGACACTGAGTCTCAAAGCCATAAAATGTGGGGCATTTTGAAAAGATTTTTACTGAAATGGTTAAGAAGATTAGTTTTAAAGGAGGAAACCCAGAGATGTTTGGCAAACTGTGACTTCAAAAGAAAATCTTGAGGGTGGGCTTGCTGCAGTGGCCTTGGATTTGAAGCTGAGACTACATCTTGACTCTACGGAACCATGAGATGACACCGACGCCCCCGCACCCACTCGCCCTGCCTGTCTGCCTGTTTATTCTTTTCTCTCTCTTTCTCTCTCTCTCTCTCTCTCTCTGTGTGTGTGTGTGTGTGTGTGTGTGTGTGTGTGTGTGTGTGTGTGCCCTGCATTTATCATTCCAGGTGTCTGCACATCCACTTCATGTTTACGGGCATTATTGTATTTGTTTCCCAGCATGGATTTTCCCCTTGAGGCTCCAACCAGGCCAAAGGAGGAAAGGAGAAATAAAAGAAAGCAGAAGCAGGCAGGGCGTGGTGGCTCACACCTGGAATCCCAGCACTATGGGAGGTTGAGGTGGGTGGATCACTTCAGCCCAGGGGTTCGAGACCAGCTTGGGCAACATGGTGAAACCCCATCTCTACAAAAATACCAAAAATTAGCTGGGCATGGTGGTGCGTGTTTTTAGTCCCAGCTACTCAGGAGGCTGAGGAGGGAGGATCGCTTGAGCCTGGGAGTTTGAGGCTGCAGTGAGCCAAGATCACACCACTGCATTCCAGCCTGGGCAACAGAGCAAGACCTTGTCTCTAAAAATAAATAAATAAAACAGAAGCAATGCTTTTTGAAAAATGCCTTCGAGATGTGAAATAAATGTTGCATGCCATAACCTGAGTGTATTAGATCCACCTAGTGTCAGTGGAGTACATCCAAGAGGCTTTTGACAGCACTGGTTTGACAGCGTTCTGTCTGGGTCATTCATTCATTCATTCAGCAATTACTGGATCCCTCTTTGTGCCACTCCCCAGGTAGTGGATCCAGGGATGAATCCAGTGCTGCCTCTACGCTTGGGGAGCTCACAGTCCATTGGGGCAAACCCATGAACACGTCATATTTATCCATGAGGAGAGAAGGCTGCCTACCCCGAGTAGAGGGCAGGGGTCCATGCAGGATAAGCTGTCTTGTTTGGATGACACATGTTGGAAAACCATTTGGCATTTCAGTGTCAGCCTTTGGGGCCTGGCTGGCAAATACCTCCTCACCTGCTGCATTTAAGGCAAGAACAGAAATTCCAGGGGCCAGGGACAAGCAAGCCAGAGAGAGAAAAAGTCCAGTACATGGCGTGAGAGAGGGCCAGGGAGGCTCTCTGGTTGTGGAATGGGGCTGGGACAGGCTTCAAAGGACAGGGATGGGTGATATTCCATGTTACTTTTTATTCTTTTTAAAATTTGTTTTATTGAGACAGGGACTCACTCTGTTGCTCAGGCTGGCTTACAGTGGTGCAATCATAGCTCACTGCAGTCTTGAACTCCTGGGCTCAAGTAATCCTCCTGCCTTAGCCTCTTGAGTAGTTGGGACTTCAGGTGCACACCACTACTCCCAGCTAATTTTTAAATTTTTTGTTGAGATACAGGTCTTGCTATGTTGCCTAGGCTGGTCTCAAACTCCTGGCCTCAAGCGATCCTCCTGCCTCTGCCTCCCAAAGTGCTAGGATTACAGACATGAGCCGCTGCACCCGGACAGGTGATATTCCATTTTTAATTACTTACTGAGCTGCCCAGGGAATGCCCTACATTTTGGCCATTACCACCCAAGGCTTCATGAATCCATTTTCTTGCTGGTGAGAGCATAAATTTTTACAACCAACCTTCATGGGGGGCAACGTGGCAACATTGATCACATTTTAAAATGCACAGACTTGGCCGGACACAGTGGCTCATACCTGTAATTCCAGTACCTCAGGAGGCTGAGGCAGGCGGGTCTAAAAATACAAAATTAGCTGGGCGAGAGCTGGGCGTGGTGACTCACTCCTATAATCCCAGCACTTTGGGAGGCCGAGGTGGGCAGATCATGAAGTCAAGAGTTCAAGACTAGCCTGGCCAACACGGTGAAACCCTGTCTCTACTAAGAATACAAAAATTAGCCAGGCGTGGTGGTGTGTGCCTGTAATCCCAGCTGCTTGGGAGGCTGAGGCAGGAGAATTGCTTGACCCTGGGAGACGGAGGTTGCAGTGAGCCGAGATCGCATCACTGCACTCCAGCCTGGGCAATAGAGCAAGATTATGTCTTAAAAAGAAAAAAAAAAAATTAGCTGGGCATGGTGGCGGGTCCCTGTAGTCCCAGCTACTTGGGAGGCCGAGGCAGAAGAATTGCTTGAACTCAGGAGATGGAGGTCGCGGTGAGCAGAGATCATGCCACTGCACTCCACCCTGGGTGACAGAGTGAGACTCTGTCAAAAAAAAAAAAAAAGCACAGGCTCTTTTTTGTCCAGCTGGTCCACTTCCAGAATTTATCCTTAAATACTCCTGACCTTGTGCAAAAGGATATAAACACTCATTCATTTATTGTGGCATTGCTTACAGTGAAAATGCAGGGGACAGCCCAAACATCCATTGACAGGGGCTGGCCAAAGAAATTATGATTCGTTCATACAATGGAATGGCTTCCCACAGTTACAGGAAATAAGGCAGGTCTTCATGTCCTGAAATGCAAGGATTTCTAGGATATATTGAGTAAAAAAAAGTAAGGTATACAAGTGGATGTATAGTGTGAGAGAGTGTGTGTGTGTGTGTGTGTGTGTGTATTGCTGGCAGAATTCACAATAAACTGGTCATGGGTTTGCCTCTGAAAGGGAAAATGGGTGGGAGGGAGATTCCCATTTACTGTATACCCTTGTGGTATTTTCGTTTGTTTGTTTTGTTGTTGCTGTTATTTTGTTTTGTGTGTGTGTGTGGGTTTTTTTGAGACTGAGTCTTGCTCTGTTGCCTTGGTTGGAATGCAGTGCCACCATCATGGCTCACTGCAACCTCTACCTCCTGGGCCCGAGCACACCTCCAACCTCAGCCCCCCAAGTAGCTGGGATTACAGGTGCACACCACCTGGCTAATTTTTGTGTTTTTAGTAGATTCAGAGTTTCATCATGTTGTCCAGGCTGGTCTGGAACTCTTGAGCTCAAGCTATCTGCCCGCCTCGGCCTCCCAAAGTGCTGAGATTGCATGTGTGAGCCACCATGCCTGGCACCCTTGTGGTACTCACGCCCTGGTATAGTTCTCTTCCACATGGAATAGGATTTACCTCTGTAACCAACAGGATACTGTGGAAATGACAGAGCATGGCTTCCAGGTCTAGGTCATAAAGAACATCGTGGCCTGTGCCTTGCTTCCCAGGATCACTCACTGCAGGGGAAGCTGGCTGCTGAGTCATGAAGAGGTCCATGCAGCCCTCCGGAGAGGCCCATGGGAGACACTGAGGCCTCCAGCCAACAGCGACCAACCCCTTGCTGGGGGTGAGAAAGACTCTTGGAAGACTGTTCAGCCCCAGAAAGCCTTGAGGTGATTGTGGCTCAGACCAGCATCTTAGCTGCAACCTCATGGGAGACCTTGAGGCAGAGCCATCCAGCCAGGCCATTCCC
Organism: Hylobates moloch; assembly: GCF_009828535.3. NCBI lineage: Eukaryota > Metazoa > Chordata > Mammalia > Primates > Hylobatidae > Hylobates > Hylobates moloch. The sequence continues at coordinate 58,009,715 of NW_026652287.1, read as the reverse complement.
TGGCTCCTGCCCTGCAGAAGCCCTGTGATACTGTGTAAGTGTGTATTGTTTCAAGCCACTTACTAATTTTTTTTTCTTTTTAATGACAGGGTCTTGCTCTGTCACCTAGGATGGAATGCAGTGGTGCAATCATGGCTCACCTGCAGCCTCAAACTCTTGGGCTCAAGTGATCTTCCCACCTTAGCCTCCTGAGTAGCTGAGATGATAGGTGCATGCCCCCACACCTGGCTGGCTTTATTTTTTGTAGAGATAGGGTCGTGCTATGTTGCCCAGGCTTAAGACACTACATTTTGAGGTAATTTGTTAGGCAGCAATGGATAACTCTTACATCGTGTTCTGTCTTTCGAATTTTGTACCTTTTGCATTTGTGCATCCTAACAGTAGTGGTGATGATGATGATGATAACAATAACCTAATACACACCATCACCTTGTGTGATTGATAATTTGGGAATATTAAAATTAGGTAGACATGGGCTGGAGAGATGGGATCCACTGCAAGGGCAATGAGCCTGCCCTCCGGAGGGACTGCACCTGAGTATTCAGAGAAGTGGAGGAGAGGCCTGACTTCCAGATGTGTGTGTGCTGTGGGCACCTGTATAGGCAATGAAAAACTCCTAGGTGCAAGGTTTTCACACTGGTTGCCTGCAGGTCCCACAGTTCCGTTTTGCTTGGCTAGCACGCTGGATTTTAAAAATCTAAACTTGGGCTGGGCACAGTGGCTCATGTCTGTAATCCCAGCACTTTGGGAGGCCGAGGTGGGTGGATCACCTGAAGTCAGGAGTTCAAGACCAGCCTGGCTAAAATGGTGAAACCCTGTTTCTATTCAAAATACAAAAAAATAGCTGGGTGTGGTGGTGTGCACCTGTAATCCCAGCTACTTGGGAGGCTGAGACAGGAGAATCACTTGAACCCAGGAGACGGAGGTTGCAGTGAGCCGAGATTGCACCGTTGCACTCCAGCTTGGGCAACAAGAGCAAAACTCTCTCAAAAAAAATAAATAGATAAATCTAAACTTGACATTCACCAGAATTGCTAAATGATGAATGTTGACAATATGTGTAAAAAAATTATCAAACTAAGGCCGGGCGCAGTGGCTTACTCTTGTAATCCCAGCATTTTGGGAAGCCGACGTGGGTGGATCACGCGGTCAGGAGTTTGAGACCAGCCTGGCCAACATAGTGAAACCCTGTCTCTACTAAAAATACAAAAATTAGCCGGGTGCAGTGGCACATGCCTGTAGTCCCAGCTACCTGGGAGGGTGACGTGGGAGAACCGCTTGAACCCGGGAGGCAGAGGTTGCAGTGAGCTGAGACCATGCCATTGCACTCCAGCCTGGGTGACAGAGTGAGACTCTGTGTCAAAAAAAAAAAAAAAATTATCAAACTATACACATATGATTCGTGCACTTTATTGTATGTATATTATACTTCGATAAAATAAAATAGGATAAAAGCCCCCTCCCCCAAAATCTGAGCTTCAGTGCTCTTAGAGGACATGCCCATCCTGCTTCCGCACAGTCCCCCCCTCCCTGCTCTCACCCCCCTTGGCTGCCCTCCCTGAGGCCTCTGGAGGCTGACAAGTTTGCCTTGCATTTGCAGTTCCTGCAGGAGGTGCCCTCTCATGATGTTTCCTCTTTTTCCCGAAGCAGGGCCCCAGGTGCCTTTTCGAGAGTGCCCCTGGAGTTGGGGTTGGGGTGGGCAGCTCAGGACAAAGGAGAGCATGCATTATTAGGCTTTTCACCCCCACACTGTCTCCTGTCCCCATACTGTCGTGGCAGCCATGAAAATGCATGGCTCACCCTTCTGCTGTGGGAGCGTGGTTGACTGATAGCCTCACATGCTCTCTTTGGGGACCTACCACTGTCTTAGTGTCAGCGTCCAACTTCCTCCAGGCTGCTGCTAGTCAATGTCTGAGCATGATGGGTGCTGAGACTGGTCCACCTTTGTGAGATGTGGGACCTTGGGTTAGCTTGGCTCAGGGAATCCCTACTGGCCTGATTGACACTTTCTTGGAACTGTACTGCAGTTTGAGACTCTTGTTCCTTTCTCCTGGTGTCAGGCTGGCAAAGTCGTCTGAAGGGTCTCTCCATCTTTTCTGACTACCTCTTCTTTATCTTTCACTGATGTCCCCAAGTCCATCTGCATATCTGATCCTGTCTTGGTGTCTGCTTCTAGGAAGACCTTGACTAAGACACAGACACCAGTGGTGCCCTTGTCCCACCACTCAAGACTCCAATCTCTAGCCAGCTTTTAAGCCTCTAGATCCCCCACCTTTGTTCCTCCCCACTTTGCTTTCTGTCTCCCCAACCCTCACTGTCTCCTCTCCAGCTGAGGTGATGGGAGAGCTTTCATACATCTTCTCTTCACATCTTAGGGATGTTTTCTTGAGACATAAAAATGACCATCTTTTTCATGATGCATTTTATTCCTATTTCTTAAGACAAACTCCAGTAGCATCTTCATAAATGCCCCATGAAACCTTCTTGCTTACAATCTTTAGAAGACTGAAGCAGGGAGGTCTTTTATTCTGAGAAAATGGATAAAGAAGGCCGGGCGCGGTGGCTCATGCCTGTAATCCCAGCACTTTGGGAGGCCGAGGCGGGTGAATCACGAGGTCAGGAGTTCGAGATCATCCTGGCTAATACGGTGAAACCCCGTCTCAACTAAAAATACAAAAAAATTAGCCAGGCTAATGGTGGGCGCCTGTAGTCCCAGCTACTTAGGAGGTTGAGGCAGGAGAATGGCGTGAACCTGGGAGGCGGAGATTGCAGTGAGCCAAGATCGCGCCACTGCACTCCAGCCTGGGTGACAGACTGAGACTCCATCTCAAAATAAAAAAAGAAAGAAAGAAAATGGATAAAGGGAGCAAACTTCTGTCTTGGGAGCAAATGTTCCTGTGATTATACCATTCTCCAGGAGGTGAAGGTAAATGCTTCCACAATGAATGGAAAAAAGACCTCAAATCAATCATCTGAGTTTCCACCTTAAAAAACAGTGGGATAAAAAAGAAAAATTAAGCCCAAAATATTTAGAAGAAAGGAAATAATAAAAATTGGAAAAGAAATCAATAAAATAGGAAAACTTAAAAACAATAAAGAAATCCCAAATCAGGATTTTTGAAAAGATTAATAAAATTGATATACCTCTAGTGGGACTGATGAAGAAAAAAGAGAGAAAACACAAATTACTAATATCAGGAATGAAAGAGGGAATATTACTACAGGCCCTACAGACATTAAAAAAATAAAGAAATAGTATGAATAAATCTATGTCCATGAATTTGACAACTTAGATGAAATGAACAAATTCCTTGAAAAATACAAACCATTAAGACTTTCTTAAGAAAAAAGAGATACCTTGAAAAGCATTGTAACTATTAAAGAAGTTTATTTTGTATGGAAAGCTGTACAACAACAACAACAAAGAGCTCCATGCCAGATGGTCTCACTGGTGAATGTTATCAAACATTAAGGGAAGAAATTAATAACAAGGCTACAAAAATTCTTCCAGAAAATTTTATGAGACCAGCATTACCCTAATGCCAAAGCCAGAACGAGACAGTATAAGAAAAGAAAACTACAGACCAACATCCTTCATAAACTTAGATGCAAAAATTCTCAACAAAATATTAGCATATTAAACCTAGCAATATTTTTAAGAGAGAACACAAGGTGACCAAGTTGGGTTTATACTAGGAATTCAAGGCTGATTCAACATTTTAAATAATCAATTAAGATAATTCGCCATATCAATAGGCTTAACATTGTTCCTAAAGTCCTAGCCAGTGCAATAAAGCAAGAAAAAGAAATAAAAGGCATACAAGTCAGAAAGAAATAAATTTTTCTCTGTTCTCATATGATTTGCTGGTCTGCATAGAAAATCTCAAGGAATTTACAAGTACTTCCCAGAACTTATAAGTGAGCTTAGCAAGTTCACAGGAACAAGGTCAATATACAAAACCCAATTATATTTCTATATGTAGCAATAAAAAATTGAGAATAACAAATTTAAAAACAGTACCATCTACAATAGCACCAAAAGATGAAATGCTTTGATATAAGTCTATCAAAATACATGCAGGATTTGTATGCTGAAAATTACAAAACATGAACTAAAGAAAGCAAATAATTCAACTCTGACCCAGAGAAGACAAATGTTTAAAAATAAAGAAATCAAAGAAAACTTAAATAAATGTAGACATATAATACATATGTGGATTGGAAAACTTGATATTGTTAAAATTTACTTCTCCCTAGCTTGGTGTATATACATTCAACACAATCCCGATCAAAAGTGTATCAGGTTTTTTTTTTTTCAGATATTGACAAAGTGATTCTAAAATTTATGGGAGGCCAGGTGCGATGGCTCACATCTGTAACCCAACATTTTGGGTGTCCGAGGCAGGCAGATTGCATGAGCCCAAGAGTTCAAGACCAGCTTTGGCACTATAGGGAGACCTCTGCCTCTACAGAAATTACAAAAATTAGCCTGGCATGGTGGCACATGCCTATAGTTGCTTGAACCTGGGAGGCAGAGTCCAGTAGCCGAGATGGTGCCACTGTATTCTAGCAGCCTGGGTGATGTAGTGAGACCCTGTCTCAAACACACACACACACACACACACACACACACACACACACACACCCTTTGTGGGAAAAGGCAAAGGAAGTAGAATCACCAAAACATTTCAGAAAAAAAGAGCAAAAGTGCAACACCCACTACTTCTCACTATAAAGCTGTAGTTATTGAGACAATGTGATATTTCTCGAAGGATATACAAATTGATCAATGGAACAGAATATAGAATCCAAAAATAGACCCACATGAATATGATCAACTGATTTTTAACAAAAGTACAAACAGAATTAATGGAGGAAGAACAGTGCTTTCATCAAATGGTCCTGAAATAATTAGACATCAATATGCAAATAAATGTACCTTGACCTACATCTCATGCCTTATTGCTATGTTCTGGATGTTCCCCAAAATTCATGTGTTGAGACTTAATCCCCATTGCAGTGGAATTAAAAGGTGGGATCTCTTGTGAAGTGATTAAGTCATGCAGCCTCCACCCTCAGTAATGTATTAGTGCCTAATAAAAGGGCTGGAAAGAACTAGCTTAGACCGTTTACCCTTCCACTCTCTGCTATGTGAGAACACAGTGTTTGAGGCACCATCTTGGAAGCAGAGACTGGGGCTTCACTGGAAACTCAATATGCTTGTACCTGCATCTTGGAGTTCACAGCCTTGAGAATGGTGTGAAATAAACTTCCATTATTTGTAAATTACACCGTTTGTGGTCAAATGAACTAAGACACTTAAACAATAACAAATGCAAAGTGAAACATCACACTCACTGAGTGTGAAACATCAAACTATAAAGTCTTTAGAAGAAAACATTGGAGAAAATCTTTATGACCTTGGATTAGGCAAAGTGTTCTTAGACACCAAAAACATAATCCATAAAGAGAAAAGAAGATAAATTATACCTCATCAAAATTAAACTTTGCTCTGTGAAAGACACTGTTAAAATAAAAAAAAAAGCCATACACTAGGGGTAAATATCTGCAACTCATATATCCGACAAAGGGCTTGTATCCAGAATATATGAAGAACCCAACAAAAAGAAAACAACAGCTTAATTTAAAAACAGACAAAATCTAGCCTAAGCAACATGGTGGAACCCTATTTCTACAAAAAATAAAAAAAAAATTAGCTGGGCATGGTGGCACGCATCTTTATTCCCAGCTACTCAGGAGGCTGAGGTGGGAGAACAACTTGAGCCTGGAAGGCAGAGGTTGCAGTGAGCCACGATCGCACCACGGCACTTCAGCCTGGGCAACAGAGTGAGAACCCGTCTCAAAAACAACAACACAAAATGGGCAAAATATTTCAACAGACACTTTAGCAAAGAAGATATATGAATGACAAATAAAGGCATGAAAAATGCTCAAAATCATTAAACATTAGGAAAATGCAAATTAAAACCACAATGAGATACTGTTATACTACATACCTATCTGAATGGCTATAAAAACCAAACCAAACCCATAATGGGAATACCAAGTTCTGGACAGTATGCAAGGCAATTGTATCTTTCATACATTGCTACTAGGAACGCAGTAGGACACAACCACTTCAGAGACAGTTTGCCAATTTCTTACAAAGTTAAACCTACTCTCCCTAGATGATCCAGCAATCTCACACCTAGATGGTTACTCAAGATAAATAAAAACTTCAGTTCACACAAAAAATCCTGTTAACCAATGCTTTTAATAGCTTTACTGCTAAAAAACAAAAATTAGGCCAGGCGTGGTGGCTCATGCCTGTCATCCCAGCACTTTGGGAGGCTGAGGTGGGGGTGGATCACCTGAGGTCAGGGTTCGAGACCAACCAGCCTGGCCAACGTGGTGAAACCCTGTCTCTACTAAAAGTACAAAAGTTAGGCAAGCATGGTGGCACACGCCTGTAATCCCAGCTACTAGGGAGGCTGAGGCAGGAGAATCATTTGAACCCAGGAGGCAGAGGTTGCCATGAGCCAAGATAATGCCACTGCATTCCAGCCTGGGCAAAAAGAACAAAAAACAAACAAAAAAACCCCCCAAAAATTGGAAATGACCCAAACAGCCTTCAAGTGTGGAATGGATGAATAAAATATGGTATCCAAACAATGAAATAAAGAGGACCTCAACCATAATAAGAAACAAACTACTGACCCAGCAATAAGAATGAATCTCAAATACATTATGCTAAAAGAAAAACTGCCAGACTCCAAGGGCTACATATTCTGTTACCATTTCTATGGTGCTCTCAAAAGGCAGAAGTGTCAGGATGGATGACTGATCAGCAGTAGCTTCTGCTTGGGGGTGGGGTAGCCACAACGGGTAGCATGGGGGGAGTTTGGGATGATGGAAAACTCTTTTGTATTTTGATTGTGGGAGTTGTAAACCAAAAATAAAATTCAAAGGCCCCCTAACAGTCTAAGTGGACCCCTCCTCTCAGCCAGGGCACTCCAAAATTAACCTGAAAAACGGCTTCAGGCCATGATGAGAGGACGTGCCTCATTATACCTTCCTCCCTCTTGGAATTCAGGAAAAGCTGACTAGCATTTATTAGGTTGCTACAAAAGTAATTGTGGTTTTTGTCATTAAAGGTCATGGCAAATTACTTTTGTACCAACTTAATAACATCAACACAGACCTTAAGTGTGCTAAGAAACATTTACAATCTCTTTTCTCTGAAGCCTGCTACCTGGAGGCTTCATCTGCATGATAAAATTTGATCTCTACAACCCCTTTTTGTAACCCAGACATTCCTTTCTATTGATAATAACTCTTTAAACCCATTGCAAATCAGACAATTTAAAAATCTACCTATAACCTCCAGTCCCCCCACTTTCAGTTGTCCCACTTTTCTGGACTGAACCAATGTATATCCTGCATGATGTCTCCTGTCTCCTTAAAATGTACAAAACTAGGCTGGGCCCTGAACACCCTGGACACATGTTCTCAAGACCTCCTGAGGGCTGTGTCACAGGCCACTGGCCACTCATATTTGGCTCAGAATAAATCTGTTAAAATATTTTACAGAGTCTGACTCTTTTTTTAAACTCTTTTGAGATGGAGTCTTGCTCTGTCACCGAGGCCTGTGGTACAGTGGCGCGATCTCAGCTCACTGCAACCTCTGCTTCCCAGGCTCCAGTGATTCTCCTGCCTCAGCCTCCTTAGTAGCTGGGATTACAGGCACACGCCACCACACCCAGCTAATATTTTTATTTTTAGTAGACATAGGGTTTCATCATGTTGGCCAGGCTGGTCTCAAACTCCTGTCCTCAAGTGATCGCCTGCATTGGCCTCCCTAAGTGCTGATAAGAGGCGTGAGCCACCGCACCCGGCCAAGTTTGACTCTTTTTGTTGACAGAGTAGTTAACACTACTTTATGTATTTGCCAAAATAAATAGAATTGTACACTAAAGAATTACATTTAATGTAAATTTAAAAATTTTTAAAGCAAATATTAGTAAAATGTATAACATTGTCATTTGTAATTGAAATTCTCATAGCATATACAGCATTTCCTACATTTGTTCTTTACATGGTTGCTGATTAATTGGGATTTGTGTGTGTGCGTGTGTGCACATATGTTTCAAAAGTTTAATATGGCCGGGCACGGTGGCTCAGGCCTGTAATCCCAGCACTTTGGGAGGCTGAGGCGGGTGGATCATGAAGTCAGGAGTTCGAGACCAGCCTGGCCAACATGGTGAAACCCCATCTCTACTAAAATAAAAAATATATATTAAAAAAAGAGTTTAATATGTTAGAATTTTATATTTTATTTTTAGTATTTGGGTTTTTTTTTATTTCAATCATTTTTGGGGAACGGGTGGTGTTTGGTTACATGGATAAGTTCTTTGGTGGTGATGTCTGAGATTTTGGTTCACTTTTCACCCAAGCTGTGTACATTGTACCCAACGTGTAGTCTTTTATCCCTCACCCCATCCCACTCTTTCCCATGAGTCCCTAAAGTCCACTGAATTATTCTTATGCCTTTGTGCTCTCATAGCTTTGATCTCGCTTATGAACGAGAACATATGATGTCTACTTTTCCATTCTTGAGTTAGATCACTTTCAATAATGGCTGGGCGCAGTGGCTGACGCCTGTAATCCCAGCACTTTGGGAGGCCAAGGCGGGCAGATCATGAGGTCAAGAGATCGAGACCATCTGGCCAACATGGTGAAACCCCATCTCTACTAAAAATACAAAAATTAGTTGGGCATGGTGGTGCATGCCTGTAGTCCCAGTTACTTGGGAGGCTGAGGCAGGAGAATCACTTGAACCCAGAAGGCAGAGGTTGCAGTGAGCTGAGATAGTGCCACTGCACTCCAGCCTGGTGACAGAGTGAGACTCCATCTAAAAAAAAAAAAAAAAAAAAATGGAAGCATAATCTTTCATTGCCTGAACCTCTCTCCTAATATGTTTTTGGGCAAGTTCCTCTAATGCCCTCCTAAGGGATTCTTCAACTTTCCTGAGACGCTGGGGGTCAGAACTTCCCTTCTCTTTTCTGAAGCCACAAGAGGGAATTTCCTGTCTAAGAAGGCAGAGGCGGAAGCTCAACCTCGGAGCCTCCCTCCCCTAAACCTTCCCTAAGAGGACCCGGTATAAGTAAAAACAAGTAAATCACAAAATCAAAGACAAAAATAAAAAAAATTACCCACCCAAACAATAAAACTCCCAAACCTTTTATATCAAAAGAAATAGAGTGAAACTAGAAAAAATACACAAAACAAGAAACAACCCAGGAATAGAAATTGCCCCACAAAGCAAGGGCAAACTATCCTGCTAAAAATCTCTCAAAAGGGGCAACTAGAATTGAGAGAAACAAGATTCCAGAAATGGGCCTGGTTCTCTTTTCTTTTTTCTTTTTTTAAACTTTTTAAGAAGAGATGGGGTCTTGCTCTGTTGCCCCAGCTAGAGTGCTGTGGTACAGTTGTGGTTGAGTCCTGGGCTCAAGGAATCTTTCTGACTCAAACTCCCGAGTAGCTGGTACTACAGGCACACACCATACCTAGCTAATTTTTAAATTTTTTGTAGAGACGAGGTCTCATTATGTTACCCAGGGTGGTCTCAAACTCATGGGCTCAAGCGATCCTCCCACCTCAGCCTCCCAAATAACTGGGACTACACGTGTGTGCCACCATGCCCAGCTAATTTTTTTATTTTTATTTTTATTTTTGTAGAGACAGGATCTCGCTATCTTGCCCAGGCTTGTCTCGAACTCCTGGGCTCAAGTGATCCTCCCACCTTGGCCTCCCAAAGCTTTGGGACTGCAGGCATGAGCCACTGCACCTGCCTGAGCCTAGTTCCTAACACGGCCCCCACCTCTCACCTCCAGCCTGGGCAACAGAGCAAGACTTGGTCTCAAAAAATAAATAAATAAATAAAAATAAATAATAAAATACTTGTTCTAAACAAACAACAGAAAAAACAACAGCAACAAGGAATCCTCAGATGTTTCATCAAATTAAATTGAAAGTTTAAAAAACCAAATGAAACAACGTTCCCCAAAGGCTTACCGTGAATTCCCTGCCTTCACCTCTCCTTTCTTCTTGTTGCTGAGGCAGGCACTGGGATCTCTTTTAGCTATTTCATTTTAGCCATCTAGGGTTTTAAAAAGCCTGGAGTCTGCCTCAGATAGGACTGAGGGTTTCTGAGCATCTGGAGGCCCAGGGAACTGCGCATGAAGTGAAAGACTGAACAGCAGCTTCTTCAAGGTAGAGATGGGCAGAGCTCCGAGTGGATGAATTAACACCTGGGAACTGTCTAAGGCAGCATACGCACATAGCAACCATGCGTAAGGATCAGTTACTCTTATTACTGTTTCCTGCATTGTGACTAGGGTGTGATTTTGGAATATCTATATCCTGTTTAAGAAAGCGAATGCCGGCCGGGCGCGGTGGCTCATGCCTGTAATCCCAGCACTTTGGGAGGCCAAGGTGGGCAGATCACCTGAGGTCAGGAGTTCAAGACCAGCCTGGCCAACATGGTGAAACCCCGTCTCTACTAAAAATACAAAAAATTAGCTGGGCATGGTGGCAGGCGCCTATAACCCTAGCTACTAGAGAGGCTGAGGCAAGAGAATCACTTGAACCCGGGAGGTGGAGGTTACAGTGAGCCGAGATTGCACCAGTGCACTCCAGCCTGGGCAACAAGAGCAAAACTCCATCTCAAAAAAAAAAAAAAAAAAAAAAAAAAAGGAATCCCAGGCTGGGCATGGTGGCTCACACCTGTACAGCACTTTGGGAGGCTGAGGTGGGTGGATCACCTGAGGTCAGGAGTTTGAGACCAACCTGACCAACATGGTGAAACCCCGTCTCTACCAAAAATACAAAAAAAATTAGCTGGTTGTTGTGGCACTATGCCTGTAATCCCAGCTACTCAGGAGGCTGAGGCAGGATAATTGCTTGAACCCAGGAGGAAGAGGTTGCAGTGAGCCGAGATCCTACCATTGCACTGCAGACTGGGCAACAAGAGCCAAACTCCGTCTCAAAAAAAAAAGTGAATCCCTTGTTTTCTTTCTCTGGTATTAAGACTGCCCTGATTTCCCTGTCCTACCCCACATCCCCTACATCAGCATCAAGGTCACACAGGACCCCTGGCTCTAGTCAGTCTCAATCAGAGGCAGGGTTTCACGTTGTCAAGAGCTCTTTGAATATCTGGAGTTCAAATCTCTTTACTCAATTCACTTATTCCTGAATTAATCCCATAAGGCATAGAACAGACTTTCTCAATGGGCAGCGTCTCATCAAACTCAAATCAGCATGTATTTATTCTCTTCCGATTTGAGACATTACTCAGTTCTAAGCTCAGAGAGGAGACATCTTTTCAAGGTCATTGCATACGGTTGAGCAAGTTGGCCACTGCACAAACATGCCCAGCGGAGGTGAGAGCACTGAAAGGCAGCCTTCACTCCACTTGGCAAGCTGCGTCTCCTAGGCTGCACAAGCTGGACGCACTTCTCACTCTTTTCACACACTCCCGAAGCGTCCATGCTCTTTCGTGTTCCTGCTCTATCTCTTGGCACGATACAATTTCTCTCTGTGGTTTTGGCTCCCTGGCTATCAGGCCCGGGGACAGGAAATTGGGCTCCGTTCCCGTTATGCACACCCACAGTAGTGGCTCAATACAGTTTTTGGCTGATTTGGGTTGAATCTCTCTTTAGAGGTGAAGGATATCAAAATATTTCACCCCAAAATACACTTCTTTGAGATATTGTGAGATGGCTGTTCAGAGGGCCTGCGAACAGAAGTGGCAAAGCTGTCTTTTATGCGGGAGATTTGCATCTGTAGAAAAAAACATCTGCACTAATGCAGCCAGGTTTTCTGTCCAGATCTAGGAAAGAATCTGACGCCTTTAAAAGTCTTTAGGAAACACCATCTATTCTCTCTGAGGGCTGCTACCTGGGAGGCTTCATCTGCATAACAGGCTCACCTATGCTAGCCAGGACTTCTCTTCTTCCCCTCCAATCCCTCCTTGCCCCTATAATCTGATTTGCCGCTATAACCTGATTTGCCGCCATAACCCATTTTTTGACGTGCTCTGAGCGCCCCCTCCGTCTGTTTTTTCTGTAACCCCAACATGGCATATAAGCTTCTGTACAGCACGGTGGGTAGGGTAATCACTCTGTGGTTCTCCTCCGCGTTGTGCATGACTTTTCTCTAATTAATCTGCCTTGTTCAGTTGATTTTCCAGCAAATCTTCAGAGGGAGAAGGAGAAATTGTCCCTTGGCCCCTACAGTTTTGGCACTGTGAGCAGGAGACTGATGCCATTCTGCTCTCCTGGGAGCTGCAGTGAAGGAAACCCAGGACCTGACAAACTGGCAGAAGGGTAAGAATTTCTTACCAGCTGGGCTCCCAGCCTTTCTCTCTGTAAAATCCAGTCAAGCAAATAGTAAAAATGACTGTCCTTTTTCCCTCTGCAAAATTTTGATTGATGGGAGAAAAGGATTTGTGTGGCTAGTCTTGGCTGTGGCGACTCTGGTGTACTTTTTGGTAGGAATATTAATATTGTTCGATCTTTTTTCCTCCCAGAAATAGTCCTTTCCTTGGTTTTTGTCTTTTTATGTTGCTCTGTCATAACAAGGGGTCCCATAGTGTTACCGGAAAGCTGTCCCGATCCAGACTCCAAGAGGGGGTTCTTGGATCTCATGCAAGAAAGAATTCAAGATGAATCCATAGAGTAAAGTGAAAGTAAAGTTATTAAGAAAGTAAAGGAATAAGGCCGGGCGCAGTGGCTCACACCTGTAATCCCAGCACTTTGGGAACCGGGTGGATTACTTGAGGCTAGGAGTTCAAGATCAGCTTGGCCAACATGGTGACCCCATCGCTACTAAAAATACAAACATTAGCCGGGCATGGTGGTGGGTTCCTGTAATCATAGCTACTCATGAGGCTGAGGCAGGAGAATCGCTCGAACCTGGGAGGTGGAGGTTGCAATGAACTGAGATCACACCAGTGCACTCCATCCTGGGTGACAAGAACAAAACTCTGTCTTGAAAAAAAAAGAAAAAGAAAGTAAAGGAATAAAGAATGGTTACTCCATAGGCAGGGCAGTACCTAGGGCTCCTGGTTGCCTATTTTTATGGTTATTTCTTGATTATATGCTAAACAAGGGGTGGATTATTCATGAGTTTTCTGGGAAAGGCCTGGGCAATTCCCGTAGCTGAGGGCACCTCCCCTTTTCAGACCATATAGGGTAACTTCCTGACGTTGCCATGGCATCTGTAAACCATCATGGTGCTGGTGGGAGAGTCTTTTAGCATGCTAACGTGTTATACCTAGCATAGAATGAGCAGTGAGGAAGACCAGAGGCCACCTTCATCACCATCTTGGTTTTGTGGGATTTGGCCGGCTTCTTTACTGCATGCTCGTGTTTTGTTTTGTTTTTGAGATGGAGTCTCGCTCTGTGGCCCAGGCTGGAGTGCAATGGCGCGATCTCGGCTCACCGCAACTTCCGCCTCCCGGGTTCAAGCGATCCTCCTGCCTCCGCCCCCCGAGTAGCTGGGATAACAGGCGGCCGCCACTACGCCCGGCTGAATTTTGTATTTTACAGTAGAGATGGGGTTTCACCATGTTGATCAGGCTGGTCTCGAACTCCTGACCTCAGGTGATCTGCCTGCCTTGGCCTCCCAAAGTGCTAGGATTATAGGTGTGAGCCACTGCACCCAGTCTGCCTGCATGCTGTTTTATCAGTAAGTACTTTGTGACCTGCATCTTATGCCAACCTCCTGTCTCATCCTGTGATTATGAATGCCTTAACCTCCTGGGAATGCAGCCCAGTAGGTCTCAGCCTTATTTTACCTAGAGAGCCTATTCAAGATGGAGTCACTCTGGTTCAAATGTCGCTCTGCCAGTGCGGGGGACACGATGCAGAACCCTCTCAAGCTGGTTGTTCCAGCCAGCCCTGCAGACTGGTCAGTTTGTTGTTCTGGTTGGGCTGGAATATAAACTTCACTGTGGGTCCCTAAAATAAAAACCACATGAGGTTCCTTCTCATCTTGTTTTATGTTCTTGAGAGCTTCACTTATGACCAAGTGGGAACACTCTCTTGTCTCTGCCTCTGGGGACTGATATTAATAGGTCATGTTAGGTGACCAGTCTGAAAATGGCTGGAAGTCCAAGACATGTAAGATTTTAAGCAGCACATATCTTGTTCTGAATGTGTCAAGCTCTCAGGAAAGTTTATCTTAAGAGATCCCAGCCTGGCTGGGCACGGTGGCTCATGCCTGTAATCTCAGCACTTTGGGAGGCCGAGGTGGGCAGATCACTGGAGGCCAGGAGTTCGAGACCAGCCTGGCCAACATAGCGAAACCCTGTTTCTACTAAAAATACAAAAATTAGCTGGTTGTGGTAGTGCACACCTGTGATCCCAGCTACATGGGAGGCTGAGGGATGAGAATCACTTGAAACTGGGAGATGGAGGCTGCAGTGAGCTGAGATTGAGCCACCACACTCCAGCCTGGGTGACAGAGGGAGACCCTGTTCCCCACTACACCCCCCGCCACCAAAAAAAAAAAAAAAAAAAAGAGATCCCATCCTAGGTGGCTTCTGTTGTCTCAACCCTTGTTGCCTCGTTAGTCCTGGGAAAATCCAATCCTAGGAGGGCCTACCTGGTTTCACAGATTAACGAGTTTGTGTCTGGTGGCTGTCCACAAATTTGTGGGTTACTGGAGGCATCTTACATGCAAACACCATCTCTAACCATCTATGGCAACAAGAGTCTTTTGTGGTTATGTATGGTGGCTCATGCCTGTAATCCCAGCACTTTGGATGGCAGAGGTGGGAGGATCACTTGAGGCCACGAGTTTGAGACCAGCCTGGGCAACATAGCAAGATCCTGACTCTACAAAATATAAAAAAAATTAGCCAGGCATGGTGGTACACACTTGTGGCCTCAGCTACTTGGAAGGCTGAGGTGGGAGGATCACTTAAGCCCTGGAGTTTGAGGCTGCAGTGAGCTATTATCATGCCACTGTACTCCAGCCTGGTGACAGAACAAGATGCTGTCTCACAGGAAAAAAAAAGAAAAAAAGAGTCTTTTTCTATGTTAGACTATTCCTAGGAGTGAATTTTTTTGGAGGAAATCTTTGATATTTCCTTCTCCAGGAAACATCTTGTTTTAAACCTGGAAAATCACACCCTGGGGTTTCCATGAAGAGGCTATTGGATTGAGTCACTATTGGAAGAAGTACACCCTTGGAAATTCTCATTAGTGGCCAAAAGATGGATCCTTTCAATGAGAAAAACTCCTAAATCTTAAAAAAATTAGAGATCTCTCACTCTAAACAATTGCTTTATTCATATTTATGGGAAGATTAAATGAAAGGAAGAATATAGTGTTATGGCTAGCCTTAGCAACTCTCTCAGCTCAATTAAAGAGTAAAAATCTCACTTAAAGTTACAATCCTTTGTCTGCTAAACCACCCACTGTGGGTCCCCTGTGGGACTCACAGTGAAGGCTGCTCCACCTTACAGTTTAGCTAAAATTCCATGCTCCCTTTGCCATGGCCTGGATTTGCTTTCCAGTCAGGGAATCAGTCCCTTTTAGTTTGATATTTGTGTGACCTTTGACTTTGGGGGTATCCATTTGTTATTGATCCTTTTCCACAGACAGCTTTTGATTTCCTGTCTGTGGGGAGATACGGGACTTTAGAGCCTTTGTGTGTAGATGGTTAGCTGAGAAGCTGAGACCCTAACAGCTACCGAAACTCTCCTTTCTTCCCCCCCTTCTCCTTCTCCTCCTCCTTCATCTTCTTCTTTCACTTCTTCTTCTTCCGCTTCCTCTTCTTCTTCCTCTTTTTCTTCTTTCCTCCTCCTTCGCCTCCTTCTTCTTTTCTCCTCCTCCTCCTTCTCCTCCTGCCTCTTCCTCCTCCTTCTCCTCTTCTGCTTCTCTTTCTTCCTTTTCTGACAGGGTCTTGCTCTGTTGCCCAATATGGAGTGTAACGGCAGACTCATGGCTCACTGCAGCCTCCACCTCTTGGGCTAAGTGATCCTCCCACTTCAGCCTCCCAAATAGCTGGGACCAAAGGTGTACACCACCACACTCAGCTAATTTTAGGTTTTTTTTTTTTTTTTTTTTTTTTTGTAGAGATGAGGTCTCCCTATGTTGCTCAGGCTGGTCTCGAACTCCTGTGCTCAAGCAATCCTCCCACCTTGGCCTCCCAAAGTTCTGGGATTTCAGGCATTAGCCACTGTGCCCAGCACTTTCTTTTCTTTGAGATGTCTTTTGGGGTGGTTCTGGATCTTGTAAAGTAGGAGAGTACCTTTGGTAAAAAAGTGAAAAAGCCAGGAATTTGTCTTGGCTAAAAACTGATAATTAGAAATTTGAAAAGTTTTCTTTATTTAAGAGACAGGGTCTCACCTTCTTGTTCAGGCTCGTCTTGAACTCCTGGGCTCAAATGATCCTCCCACCTTGGCCTCCCACAGTGCTGGGTGTTACAGTGGGTGGCAGGGCAGGAGAGGACACCACCCCACCAGGAATGTCAGGCGATCATCAGGTGATGGTCAGGCAGTTGTTACACTGTCTCTCTAAAATAATAATTGGTCGCAGCCAGTGCCAGGGAAAGGCAGTCTCCCTACAGATAGAAAAAACCTAAAGCTGGTCATCAGCAGCTTCCTGATAAGATCCCAGGAGTTGGGGCCGGGGGGCTGTGGCTCACGCCTATAATCCCAGCACTTTGGGAGGCAGGCAGATCGCAAGGTCAGGATATCAAGACCAACCTGACTAACACGGTGAAACCCATCTCTACTAAAAATACAAAAAAAATAGCCAGGCGTGGTGGTGCGTGCCTGTAGTCCCAGTTACTCGGGAAGCCGAGGCAAGAGAATCACTTGAAACCCGGAGGTCGAGGTTGAAGTGAGCCGAGATCGTGCCACTTGCACTCCAGCCTGGGTGACAGGGCGAGACTCCGTTCTAAAAAAAAAAAAGAAAGAAAGAAAGGAAAAGGAGTCAGCAGTGGGGATTGGAAATCCCCAATCATTAAAAAAAAAAAAAAAAAAAAAAAAAAAAAAAAAAAGGAGTCAGCAGTGCGGATTGGAAATCCCCAATCATTAAAAAAAGAAAAAAAAAAAATCTCAGGAGTTGGGCAACTGGGCTCAAGAACGCACATTAAGAGGCAAAATGGGGGCCTTTAACTGGTCTATGACCTTCGCCTAGGAATGCTAGATTTTGGAGAGAAGGCCTCAAGTGAGCATGCGTACAACTCTAGTAAACACACTGCGCATGCTCCCCTCCCAAGTGCTAGCAGGCCACTGCGCATGTGGACAGCCCAACCCACGGGCAGCATCGGGGAGAAGTGATGTAAGACCCTAGAAGTATGCCGGCGTGTAAGATCCCAAGTCAAAAGGTGAAACCCCGCACTTGTCCTTCAAGTCGCCCTGCTTGGGCCTCTTCCAAGTGTACTTGCCTTACTTTTGTTCCTGCTCTAATAAACTTCCACTCCTGCTCTGAAACTTCCTTCGGTCTTTTCTTCTGCCTTCTGCCCCTCAGTCGAATTCTTTCTGCTGGGGAGACAAGAATTGAAGCTGCTGCAGACCCGTAGGGATTCGCCGCCGGTAACATATTTTGGGGAACTCGGATAACTTCCACTACTAACACTGGGATTACAGACGTGAGCCACCGTGCCTGACCTGAAACGTTTTTTTTTGTTTGTTTTTTTGTTTTTGTTTTTGTTTTTGAGACAGACTCTCGCTCTGTCTGTCGCCCAGGCTGGAGAGCAAAGGCGCCACCTCGGCTCATAGCAACCTCTGCCTCCCAGGTTCAAGCTATTCTCCTGCCTCAGCCTCCCGCGTAGCTGGGATTACAGGTGCCCGCTACCCCGCCCAGCTAATTTTTATATTTTCAGTAGTGACAGGATTTCATCATGTTGGCCAGGCTAGTCTGGAACTCCTGACCTCAAGTGATCCACCTGCCTCAGCCTCCCAAAGTGCTGGGATTACAGGCATGAGCCACTGTGCCTGAGCTCTGAAGAGTTTTTTTTTTTTCTTTTAAAGAGCTCTGTGGGCAGAAGTCAGCTTAATTGAAAGCTGATATTCTATATATTCATTAATACTGTGCATTCATGAGCTGGGAGGGTGGTGCTCCCAACTCCACGAGAACAGAAGCTCCTGTGCTTGGGACCCTTCCTGGCCTGGCTGTACATACCCCTTCATCTGGCTGTTTATTCTTTTAAAATAGCCTGTGTGATAAACTGGTGAATGTGTTTCCCTGGGTTCTGTGAGCTGCTCTGGCAAATTAACTGAACGCCAGGAAGGGGTTGTGGGAACCCTGATTTATAGTCAGCAGGGCAGCAGCACAGGAAAAATAACTGGGGTTTGCAATTGGCCCCAGAAGTGGGGGCAGTGTTGGGGACGGAGCCCTCACCTGTGGGATCTCCAGGTAAATGGTGTCAGAATTGAAGTAAAGGACACCCTGTTAGCGTCCACTGCAGGACCAATTGCTTTCTGGGTGTGTGGAGAAAACCCCCTCATATTTGGTCAGTCTTCTGTGTTGATTATCGTGGGGGAGAGCAGAGCAAAAATAATTTGTGTTTTTTCCACTCAAGTAGCAATACCAGTCACTTACCGGGCATTTGCAATGTGCTAGGCAGTGTGCTAAGTGCTTCCATAGACAGTGCACTCAAGCCTTATAACATCCCTGTGAAGTTAGTTCTATGACCAATCTCATGGTTGATCTCTTTTCGCAGATGAGAAGAGTTTTAAGGACTTTCCCAAGACTTTCCCAAGTGGCAGAGCTGACACTTGCATCCGGGCTGTCTGACTCTAGAGCATTTGCCCTGGGCTGTTCATGTGCACGAACCAGGCCTCACCTTACCTGGGGCACCTCTGCTGCTTCTCTCTGGCAAATTCCTATATGGTGATTCATTCATGTTCTGTCTTTGTCTGGACATCATCTCAAATTCTTTTTTTTTTTTTTTTTTTTTTTTTAAGAGAGACAGAGTCTTGCTCTGTTGCCAGGCTGGAGTGCAGTGGCGCAATCACAGTTCATGGCAGCCTTGATCTCAAGAAATCCTCCTGCCTCAGGCTCCCAAGTAGCTGGGACCACAGGTGTGTGCCATCACACCTGGATAATTGTTATTTTTTGTAGAGACAGGGGTCTTGCTATGTTGCCCAGGCTGGTCTTGAACTCCTGGCTTCAAGTGATCCTTCCGCTTCGGCCTCCGGATTATCTGGGATTACAGACATGAGCCACTGTGCCCGGCCCTTAGCTTTTCATAGGGGTTTCTATCCCTTACCCCCTTACCCTCCTCCATTCCCTAAATCTTCCTACTCCTGTCTTCATGCTTGCTAGATTTTTTTTTTTTTTTTTTTTTTGAGATGGAGTTTCGCTCTTGTTGCCCAGGCTGGAGTGCAGTGGTGTGATCTCTCTCGGCTCACCACAACCTCCACCTCCTGGGTTCAAGTGATTCTTCTGCCTCAGGCTCCCTAATACCTGGGATTACAGGCATGTGCCACCATGCCCGGCTAATTTTTGTAGTTTTAGTAGAGCTGGAGTTTCTCCATGTTGGTCAGGCTGGTCTCAAACTCCTGACCTCAGGTGATCCCCCCGCCTCAGCCTCCCAAAGGGTTGGGATTACAGGCTTGAGCCACTGGGCCCGGCCCATGCTTGCTAATTTAATTCAAATATAACCAGGGTCTCAAGTAGCCTAGTCCCTGTGTGTATCGTAGTCAGAGAAGGATCAAACTACATCACAAAATAATTGAAAGTATTTATAAGTCTGTACTCTGTTTCTTGAAGAAATGCCACAAGAAAACATACATTCTTAAGGCTCAGCAAATGTTTAAAACTCCTTCCTCTCCGTCTGCTTGTTCCATCCTCCTAGTCGATGGTGATGGATCTTCGAGACTCCTTTTCTTCCCCATTCTTCTCTCCCAGTTTCCCAAATTCTCCCCAGTGCTCAGCCAGGGCAGCTTTCCATTTCCTTACTTTCTCATCTTGTTCCATCTCAGCTGTTTTATTACGTAGGTCAATTTCACCTCTCTAGTGTCTTGGGTTTTCTTTATCCTTCATTTATTATCCAGACCTAGCACAGTGAAGGATAGGCCAGCGTGTGACCCAGAAAGCAAAAATTCCTTCCTCTGGTAAGCTGATTGGGGGCAGGACGGGGAGAGAAAGACAGAGAAGGCTCAGAATTCCTAGCCATACATGCTTGTAGGTTGTAGCATTAGTGAGATGAATTGAGCTGCCCTGGGAGTGAGCGTGGTTGGTTGCTCCTGGCAGGAGAGGAGAAAATATCTCCAAGTAAGATTCCCTCGCATCCTTCTTGTTTGTGTCTCTGCTGAAACATCCTATTCCCTGTGTACGGGGACCCATTTATTGTTAAGGATGTCAGCCTCCATTCCACTGTGGGCCACCCATGGGTTCCGCCATGTGAGCAGATGTGGTGAAGGAAGGGTGGGGGGCTGAGCTCTGGCCCTGACAGCCAGCATTGGCGTTTTCATCTTCTCCAAGCAGCATCACGGCTTTTCTCCCCCACTGCCTGCAGACTTTTTATAATAGCAATAAGATAGCACTGGGGAAGCTCATCTTGTACGAACTCCGGGGAGTAATCATCTCATCACATTCCGGGCTGATTTGAAGCACTCATCTGGACCAAATGCCTCCCCACACCCCGGGAGCAGTTTTACGAGGCAGCAGCCAAGCCCCATCGAGCCTTATTGCTTAATTAAAAACAAATTCCCAAGTAATTTATTTTTTTTTGTTTTTCATTTTTTCATTTTTATTTTTCGGCCTTCTCATAAAACCTCCAGCCACACAAAGGGTGCGGGAGAAGTCCAAGACTCAGGAGCAGAAGCTGAGATGTATGGCCCCAGCTGCTGTGCCGCCCGCCCTGCCACTTGGGGTTAGGCTGGTGTGAAATAGAAAGTCTTCCCATGGGGCCAGACCCTGGGGAACTCTTAGAGAGGGAGGGATGTGGCAGAGGGGCACATCAGGCAGGAAGTCATCCCTCAGCCCTTGACCTGGGGCTTTAGCATGACTCCTGAGAGTTGTGACAGCCCCTTCAGAATGCCACCACTCCCACTGAGGCCTTGCCAGGTAGAAAGGCACTTATCTTTCTGGGCTCCTGGGGAAGGCTTTAGTGCCTAAGGCCAGAGGGTCAGAGGGAGGCCCACTTCTCTGGGCTGCACCCACCCCTGCTTAGCTCTTCAAAGGTATCGTCTGAGCCCTAGGAGAGCCTGGCCTGGGACCAGGGGTCTGCATACCCGCAGCCCAGTCCTGCCATGACTCAGGGTGACTTTGGACCACTCGTTTTTCCCTCTGGGCCTCAGTTTCCCCATTGAACACGGAGAACAGGTCTTATTTGTCTCACAAAGTGATGAGGGAACCAGAGTAGCCAACAGAGCTGGATGAGCTGGGGCTTCCCTCCCACTTACAGGGCACGAGGAAGACGGTGCTGGTGCTGGGTTTGTTTCAAACAAGGAACCAGGAGTCCCAGCTGCCTGGCAAGGCCTGGGGGAGAGGGGCTTTCACTCCTACCAGGAGTCAGTGGGAGGCAGAGATGCCAGGAAGTGAGGGGAGAGGCAGCAGAAAGAAGTGTGTGTGCTTGTATGTGTGGGAGGGTTGATTGCAAGTGTGCATGTGTGTCTGTGCATGTGTGTGCTTGCATGTGGGAGTGTGTGTGTGTCCAGAGGCCCAAGCGTCTTTGTGTATTTGTCTGTGAATGGAGATTCACATACAAAACCACATACTCAGCCAGGCGTGAGTGGCTCATGCCTATAATCCTAGCAGTTTGGGAGGCCGAGGCAGGTGGATCACTTGAGGTCAGGAGTTTCACCTGGTAAGCATGGTGAAACCTTGCCTCTACTAAAAATACAAAAATTAGCAGGGCGCGTTGGTGGGCTCCCGTAGTTCCAGCTACTCAGGAGGCTGACGCGGGAGAATTTGAACCTGGGAGTTGGAGCTTGCAATGAGCTGAGATGACGCCGCTGCACTCTAGCCTGGGCGACAGAGCGAGACTCCAAAAAAAAAAAAAAAAAAAAGGTACATATTCTAAGGCCAAGCTGCCAGGCTTCAAATGCATTACTCTGAGCAAGTGACTTAACCTCTCTGGGCCTCAATTTTCTTATCTGCCAAGTGGGATTGATATCTGGACCTCATGGAGTGGTTATAAGGATTAAATTAGTTAATACATGGAAAGCGCTCAGAATAGTGTCTGGCAAGTGTTACATGAGTGTGTGTGCATCTCTAAGTGCATGCGTGCGTGCATGCATACCCTTGCATGGGTGTCCGTGAGCACGTGTGTGTTTAGTGTAAAGGATATTTGTGTATGTGTGTGCATGTGTGTATGAGCAGACCTGTATCTATGCCTGCAGATGTGTATGGGTGTGCACTTGTGTGTGCGTGACGGGGTGTGCGTGTGTCTGTGGGTGAATAGGAGCTCCTCTGCTCTGTTGACAGTTCCCCAGGAGCTGAAGGGAATCCTGCATGGTGCAGAAGACACTCACACCCCAGGCAGGCACTTGCCCTGGCCTCCACTGGGCCCTGGATCTTCTAGCTTGGTGGATCAGAGCTCTCTGCGCCGGGGCCTGGGGCCTGACTCCAGCACACAGTGAGGAGATACTTTGCCTTCCTTGTCACTCGTGGGGCATTTCTCTTTCTCGGGGACTCTACAGGGGGCAGGGCTAATGTTCCGGAAGGATTCAGATCACCTTAAGCCACATTTCTAACTGGCTCTAGGTTGCACAGCTAGCTACTGGCTACATGGGTGATTAGTGCCATGAGGTCAGAACTTGGACAGGGGCCTGGGTGACAGTCACCAAAGCTCTGACCTAGGGAACAAACTGAGCTGTAGCAGGAGCTGTGTGAGAGCCCAGGTGTGACAAGACAGCTGGGACACAGGACAACAAGGTCTCTTTCCCGAGATGAGCTGCTAAGGACCTAAAGCCACAGCCTCTCTCATTAAGGTCAGACACAGGGTGGCCATAAGTGTGATTCCTGGCTCTGAATTGCAAGTTAGGGCTCCTTTTCTTGCACCCCCCGGGCTAACCCAGCTGGGCTTTCCAGGTTAGCAGAAGAGGCCTTAAAGTACGGTTTTGTACTTATTTATCTTTAAAATGTGCATAGATCCATGCACAGAGGAAGAAGCAGAGCCTTCTGACCCACCCAGGAGGCCTCCCTCAGGCACCCTCCCCAGCATCAGCTCCCTGGGGATTACCACTCTCTGCCTCCCTTTACCACACCACCCATTTTTGAACTTTATGTGTATGAGACCATTGAGTGTGTATTTTTGTGTGTCTGTCTTCTTTCTCTCCATGCTGTATTTGTGAGAACTGTCCACATTGTTGGTGAGGCAATAGCTTGTTCATTCACATGGCTGTATGGATTTCTGTTTGGGAATATTCCATTATCAATTTCCATTCATAAATGAACTACACTCCATTTGTCTAGATGTCCAGGCTGAACATCCAGGCACTTTACATGGGACACGACTAATAATGCTCTAGGAACATTCTGGCCCATGTCTTTGGGTGAACATAGGGACCTGTTTCTGATGGGTAAATATCTGACAGCAGAATTGCTGGGCCAGAGGAAATGCACGTCTTTGCTCTCATAGATACTGCTATAGTTTTCCAAAGTGGTTGTACCAATTTGCCAGTCCACCCACAGGGTATGAGGCTTTCAGTTGCTCCAAATTCTTGCTAGCCCTTGCATTGTTTTTCCTTTTCATTTTAGCTATTTTTGTGGGTTTATAATAATGTAATGTGGTTTTGGTTATAATTTCTTTTTCTTTTTTATTTTTTGAGTTGACAGGTGATTAAATAGAATTTCTTTAATGACAAATGAGGTTGAGCTTCTCTTCCTACGTTTATTGGCCATTTGCATCTTTTTGCTCATTTTTCCATTGACTTATCTGCTTTTTCCTTATTGATTTGTAAGACTTTAAAAAATAGGTTCTGGATATGAGTTGATTGTTGGATATGTATATTGTAAATATCTTGTCCCACTCTATGGCTTGACTTTTCTCTCACTTAAGGCAGTGTTTTGATGAAAAAAAGTTTTTAATTTTTAAGTTCTTAACTTTTATGTTGGATAATACATTTTTAAAGTCAAACTAGAAATACACAGTGAGATTTTTGGCTGATATATTCTTTTATTTTCCACTTTTCAATTATGCCTTTATCTAGGTATATGCCATTTAGAAGCAAGGACTTCTTAAAAATTACATGTGCTATGAAATTGTCCAACTCAAGTCACATTTTCTAATAGACTTAAAATTTTTTTTTTAGAGATAAGGTCTCATTCTGTCACCCAGGCTGGAGTGCAGTGGCACAGTCATGGCTAACTTCAGCCTGGAACTCCTGGGCTCAAGCAATCCTCCCACCTCAGCCTCCTGAGTAGTGGGGACCACAGGTGCACACCATAGCCAGCTTCCCATAGCCTTTTTTCTTTTTCTTTTCTTTTTTTTGAGATAAAGCCTCACTCTATTGCCCAGGCTGGAGTATAG
This sequence comes from Hylobates moloch, assembly GCF_009828535.3. Classification (NCBI taxonomy): domain Eukaryota; kingdom Metazoa; phylum Chordata; class Mammalia; order Primates; family Hylobatidae; genus Hylobates; species Hylobates moloch. The sequence continues at coordinate 57,985,214 of NW_026652287.1, read as the reverse complement.
TGGCACAATCTCAGCACACTGCAACCTCCACCTCCCAGGTTCAAGCAATTTTCGTGCCTCAGCCTCCCAAGTACCTGGGATTATAGGTGCGTGCCACCACGCTCGGCTAATTTTTTTAGTTTTTATTTTTAGTAGAGATGGGGTTTCGTCATGTTGGCCATGCTGGTCTTGAACTCCCAGCTTCAAATGATCTGCCTGCTTTGGCCTCCCAAAGTGCTGGGATTACAGGTGTGAACCACCACGCTCGGCCATCCTACAGACTTTAATATTAAAAATAAGGGATGAGTCTTCTAGAAATAATTTTGTTTGAAATTATGAAAAACCACTGGGAAAAAGTAGCAAACCTTTTGTGCAAGATGAATGTGGCTGATTTTGGGGTACAAACCAGGGATAACTTGTTCACAGAGCTGAAAAGAAAACAGTTCTTTTCTCTATTTTTAGAATTCTCAATTGTCTCCTGGGATTGCAATTCCTATAGACTAGCTGAGCCCCCACACTTTTCTTCCACTTGCTTTCCTCCCCTCTCCTCTCCATCATCACTTCAGAAATGAGAGCCAAGTGGCCAAAATCAGCTCTTGGAAGATTGCAATCAAGAGCAGAGATCTTAAACCACTTCAAAAAAAGGCAGCCCTTCCTGGGAAATTGAAGGGTCATTCATTAGTATCTGCAGAAAAACATGCCTGAGAAGAGACTGCAAAAAGCCACTGTCGCAGAAGGGGAGGACTTGACTGTTGATCACGGTGGGCACCCAAAGGGTACCGGAGCAGGGACTCCCAGAGGGTGACCATGGAAAGGCAGGTGGTCCAGGGGTCTCTGGGCTTTTCTTCTTCTTCTTCTTTTTTTTTTTGAAACGGAGTCTCGCTCTGTTGCACAGGCTGGAGTGCAGTGGCGTGATCTCAGCTCACTGCAACCTCCACCTCCCAGGTTCAAGCAATTCTCCTGCCTCAGCCTCCTGAGTAGCTGGGATTACAGGTGCCCACCAACATGCTCAGGTAATTTTTGTATTTTTAGTAGAGACAGGGTTTTACCATGTTGGTAAGGCTGGTCTAGAACTCCTGACCTCAGGCGATCTGCCCACCTCCGCCTCCCAAAGTGCTGGGATTACAGGTGTGAGCCACTGCACCCAGCCTGGCTTTTCTTCTTTGAGGAGTTAGCAGGGCCTGGCGGTGGCCTGGAATGACCCCACTGAATTTGTGTAGTTTTGTTGGGGAAAGCAGTGGCTCAGACATCCTGGGTTCAAATCCCTGCTGTTCCATCTTCCCAGGGGAGGACAAGCTCCTGAGGCTCACGGGTGAATCTGGATGTTGCTAATTGCCTCTTGAAGCTGTTGCTAAGATTTAAAGGGGTTACCTGTAGAGCACTCAGTAGTGACTTAATCAGTGCTCTGTAGGAGGCACTGCTGGTGCCCTGCCCATAGCCTGCAAGTTAAAGTTTCTGCATCTTTTTACCTGAGGGCATGCTGCAAAGCTCCAGTGTGCAACTGTGCCCACCTCATGGTCATCAGGAAATGCCAGGGAATCAACACCTTCTAGGACGGCCCCTACCAAGTGGCACTGGCGGATCAATACCCCAACTCCTTCACCTCAGATGGGATCATGGAGTGGGTGTTTTATGCAGTCTCCCAGAGTGCTAGAGAGGCCTTGGACCTCCAGAATGCTGAGAAGATGGCTGCTGCGTCACTTCCGCCTCCCAAATCTCAGGGAATGTCTCTTGTGGCCCAACCCATGCGAACTGGGAACTGCACAGGGAAGGACATGCTGGGAAATGCAGCTGCAGCTCATATGGGGCCACATAATACCAATCCTCCCCAAGGACCCCTCGTTAGGCTGCACCTGTTACTTCAGGAGCGCAGAGGATTGGATACATTATTATTATTATTATTGCCACCCAGCATCCAGCTCCCTCCTTTTAAAAAATAGCACCTTGGCTGGGTGCAGTGGCTCACACCTGTAATCCCAGCACTTTGGGAGGCCGAGGTGGATGGATCACTTCAGGCCAGGAGTTTGAGACCAGCCTGGCCAACGTGGTGAAACCCCATCTCTACTAAAAATACAAAAAAATTAGCCAGGCATGGTGGTGCACACCTGTAGTTCCAGCTACTTGGGAGGCTGAGGCATGAGGATTGCTTGAACCTGGGAGGCGGAGGTTGCAGTGAGCCAAGATGACACCATTGCACTCCAGCCTGGGCAACAGAGTGAGACTCCACCTCAAAAAAAAAAAAAAGTACCTTGATTTCCTTTAGAGGAACAGCCTCCTCCCTGACACTCACTTTCCAGAACTCTGTTTCCAAGACAGAAGCCTATGATGCAGATGTGGCCAATCAGTGCCCTGGGGCTCCAGCAGCAGTGCAGGAATGCGGAACTGATCATAACGATCCAACCAGCATGAAGGAATTCTGACACTGGAGGAAGGGCTACCAGGAGAAAACATTCCTCTTTTCCCCAGCCAGGCTTCAGCTAACCTGAGAGAATGTGAGGCTGGAGCTACCATCTTGCCACTATGAAGAGAGAACCTGCTGAGCAAGGAGGCAACACAGAGCCAGATATGGAAAGAAATAAGCAGTCTTGAAATGCCGTTTCATCCTGTGGATCAAACCATTCCTGATGGTAGTGCTTTCTATTCTGACCCTTCAATTATGGGGTTCATTGAATTGCCTTTTTGCTTAGCCAGTTTACATTTGGTTCTATGTCACTTGCAAACAAAATCCTTCCAACAGATGCACTCGATGGCCACAGGCCAAAGTCAGTGTCTCCTGGAGTGGCAGCTCTGAGACATGTCCACATGGGACCACAGTGTAGAGAAGCCACACACCACCATGGTGCTCCTGAACCAGAAGAGATCATGGGCTTCTATAGAGGGGGGGGTGAGCCAGGTGCAAGGCAGTGGAGTAGGAAAACCTGGGCTGGGGCCAGCCACAGTGACTCACACCTGTAAACCCAGCGCTTTGGGAAACAAAGGTGGAAGGATCGCTTGAGCCCGGGGGTTTGAGAACAGCCTGCACAACAGAGACCTCCTCTCTAACAAAAATAAAATAATTTTCCAGGTGTGCCTGTAGTCCCAGCTACTTGGGAGACTGAGGAGGGAGGATTGCTTGAGCCCAGGAGTTTGAGGCTGCAGTGAGCCATGATCGGGTCACTGCACTCCAGCTTGAGCAACAGAGCCAGACTCTGTCTCAAAAGAAAACAAAAAACCAAAAAATACCCCTAGGCTGGAGTTCAGCTCCAAACATGACAATCTGATCCTATGGGCTTGCACCCCTGCTCCTAAGCAGCATTTTTCTATTTATCTGCCTGTCACTGTCCCTCAGGCCTGGTGCTGTTGCAGAGCTTCCTGGAATAGACCAGTGCCGTGCCCCTTGCTATCTAGAGAGCTTCATTTTTCTTTTTTTGAAATGGAGTCTTGCTCTTGTCACCCAGGCTGGAGTGCAATGGCATGATCTCAGCTCACTGCAACCTCCACCTCCCAGGTTCAAGCAATTCTCCTGCCTCGGCCTCCTGAGTAGGTGGGATTACAGGTTCCTGTAAAATTAGCCCGGCTAATTTTTGTACTTTTAGTAGTGATGGGGTTTCACCATGTTGGCCAGGCTGGTCTTGAACTCCTGGCCTCAGCTGATCCATCCAGTTTGGTCTCCCAAAGTGCTGGGATTACAGGCATGATCCACCGCGCCCGGCCGAGACCTCCATTTTTCACATATAATTAAAATAAAATATGAGGAAATAGAAGCGACCTGACACAATGTGTGATGCGCTTTGGTATTTTACTTTTCATTTCCGTGGAAACGTGAGTCTGAGGCACTCCCTGCAAGGCATGCTGGGACAGAAACCCCGCCTGTGATGGCTCCTGGGTGGGGTGGTCCAGGGACCCTTCTCAGAAGCACCATCCTGCCCCAGAGACGGCCCTGAAACGACCCAAAAGTACCTGATCACACCAGCTGCGGGCACATTCACTGATTCACTTACTCATTCTCTGAGCCCCTGCGTCGAGCTGGCCTTTGCGCTGAGCCTGGACTCAGGGGTGAATTCGTCAGAGCTTATAGTCAAGGAGGCAGACACATGTTTGTGTTTATAACCCAGCATAGAAAGCCGTGGCAAATCCAGGCTCCTGGTGTCTGTGTCCTTGGTGGAGGGGCACCTGGCCTAGCCTGCAGCCCTGTGAGTGGCCGTGGTCACCTCGGAGACCTGGGTGAGGCATTGCTGTTACAAAGCCTGAGATTCTCAGGGTGGTTTCTGGAGGTTCTGAACTATCCATTCAACAACAGAAAGCACCAGGACAGCACTCATTACTCCCACAGCACAGGGTGGATACTCCTCATTCTACAGCAAGGAAGCTCTGGCTCCCAGAGGTGACTTGCCCTAGGCCACGTAGATTAAAAATATACGGATAATATATGATGCTGGCCAGGCACGGTGGCTCACACCTGTAATCCCAGCACTTTGGGAGGCTGAGGCAGGCCGGTCACCTGAGGTCAGGAGTTTGAGACCAGCCTGGGCAACATGACGAAACCCCGTCTCTACTAAAAATACAAAAACTAGCCCGGTGTAGTGGCACACGCCTGTAATCCCAACTATTTGGGAGGCTGAGGCACGAGAATCGCTTGAACCCGGGAAGAGGAGGTTGCAGTGAGCCAAGATCACGCCGCTGCACTCCAGCCTGGGTGACAGAGTGAGACCCTGTCTCTCTCTGTCTATATATGTGTATATATATACTGATGCCAAGGCCCCACCCCAGGGATTCTGGATTAACTTTGGGGGGTGAAGTCTGGGCTTTGGTGTTCTAAAAACTCCCTAGGTGATTCTAACAGGTAGCCAGGATTGAGCAGCACCGAGTTGAACATAGGTTATTTCTTTTTTGTTGGCTTTATTTTCATTTTTATTTTTTTGAGACGGAGTCTCACTCTGTCATCCAGGCTAGAGTGCAGTGGCACAGTCTCAGCTCACTGCAACCTCCACCTCCTGGGTTCAAGTGATTCTCCTGCCTTAACCTCCTGAGTAGCTGGGATTACAGATGCCTGCAACCAGGCCCGGCTTCTTTTTGTATTTTTAGTAGAGATAGTGTTTTGCCATGTTAGCCAGGCTGGTCTTGAACTCCTGACCTCAGGTGATCTGCCCACCTCAGCCTCCCAAAGTGCTGGGCTTACAGGCGTGAGCCACTGTGCCTGGCCTTGGACAGAAGCTCTTTCTGAGAAAGGCCAGCCCCACCTCTTCCTGTAAGTGCCGCTGTGACAGAGGGAGGGCCAGGGTGGGCGGCCAATGCAGGGCCCAGCCTCCTCCCACAGGACAGAAGCAGATCAGCCACGGAGAGTCAGCTTCTCTCTCCAGCACTGTGGAGATGGTGACTGGTGGACTTAGGGTGGTCTGGGAAGGCCTAAAACATCAGTTTGCCCCCCGAGGAGCTAACAGTCTGCTATCGACTTAATATTCATGTCTACCACCAATTCATATATTGAACCAAATGCCCAATGTGAGGCTGTTAAGAGGTGGGGGCCGTGGGAGGGGATTAGGTCTTGAGGGATTAACGCCCTGTAAAAGAGGCTGGGCCGGGAGCAGTGGCTCACACCTGTAATCTCAACACTTTGGGAAGCCGGCAGGTGGATCACTTGAGGTCAGGAGTTTGAAAGCAGCCTGGGCAACATGGCAAAACCCCATCACTACAAAAAATACCGAAATTAGCTAGGTGTGGTGGTGCATGCCCATAATCCCAGCTATTCGGGAGACTGAGGCACAAGAATCGCTTGAACCCAGGAACCCAGGAAGCAGAGGTTGCAGTGAGCCAAGATTGCATCTCTGCACTCTAGCCTGGGCAACAGAGCGAGACTCTGTCTCAAAAAAAAAAAAAAAAATGTGGCTACAGAGAGCTCTCTTTTTTTAATTTTATTTATTTATTTTTAGATGGAGTTTTGCTCTTGTCGCCCAGGCTGGAGTGAAATGGGGCAATCTCGGCTCACTGAAACCTCTGCCTCCCAGGTTTAAGCAATTCTCCTGCCTCAGCTTCCTAAGTAGCTGAGACTGCAGGCACACCCACCATGCCTGGCTAATTTTTGTATTTTTAGTAGAGATGGGGTTTCATCATGTTGGCCAGGCTGGTCTCGAACTGCTGACCTCAGGTGATCCACCTGCCTCAGCCTCCTAAAGTGTTGGAATTATAGATGTAAGCCACCACACCCGGCCGAGAGCTCTCTTATGCCTTCTGCTACGTGGGGACACAGTGAGAAGAGACATGTCTATGAGGAAGGAGCCCTTGATAGATACCAAATCTGCCAGAACCTTGATCTTGGACTTCCCAGCTTCCAGGATTGTGAATAATAAATTTCTATTCTTTATCCATCATCTAGTCTATGGTATTTTGGTTATAACAGCCCCAGTGCACCAAGACACAGACATAGAATGGGGAAGACCATCCTGGACCCATGCCCTGAGACCAAGCCTAGCTGGTGGGGCTGGAGTAGGATGACCAGCTGCCCTGGTTTGTGCTAAAACTAGGGAAGGCCAGGGCAAGCCTGGCCAGGATGGGCCACTCGCCTGGAGCCAGAAGAGAGGAGGCAGCTGCCTGGCATGAGGTGAGGCTGGAGGAGGGCAGGGGCCAGGCCACGCAGGCCTCATAGGATTTTATTCTGTGTACAGCGCTCTGGGAGAAACACCTCCTCTGTCTCTCTTCCAGAGAGTCCTAGGGACTGTTGCAACAGGGGTCCATGGAGCACTTGGGTCTGCAAGGAAAGACCCTGTCTATTAGTGTTTCCAGGCCAAATTGAGGGTTGGGCTGCTATTTCTCACGGCCCAATAATGAGATGCAGATGAACTGGGGAGGAAGGGAGTTTTTATTTCTGTAACCAGTTATGGGGAAGAAGCCCTGGGAAATATCACCAGACCAACTCAAAATTAGTGTTTCAGAGCTTATATACCTTCTAAGCTATATGTTTATGTGTAAGTGTACATTCATCTAAAGACATAAGTGATTAACTTCTTTATTTATTTATTTATTTATTTATTTATTTATTTATTTATTTATTTATTTTTCGAGACAGAGTCTTGCTCTGTTACCCAGGCTGGAGTGCAGTGGCGCGATCTCAGCTCACTGCAACCTCCGCCTCCTGGGTTCAAGTGATTCTCCTGCCTCAGCCTCCCCAGTAGCTGCGATTACAGGCACATGCCACCACGCCAGCTAATTTTTGTATTCTTACTAGAGACAGAGTTTTACCATGTTGGCCAGGCTGGTTTCGAACCCTTGACCTCGTGATCCACCCACCTTGGCCTCTCAAAGTGCTGGGATTACAGGCGTGAGCCACTGCGCCTGGCCCAACTTCTTTTTAATCTATAACTAAGATCTGAGTTCTGAAGACCTTCCTCTGAAGCCTCAGTAAATTTACTTAATCTAAATGGGTCCAGGCGCTGGGGCGATTACCCTTATTTTGTCTCCTGCTAAATTATGGAGGTTTGGGGAGTTCCTTCAGATGCCCAGTAAACTTGTTTGTGGAGGTCTGGGGAGTTTCTTCCGGCCCCCAGTAAAACTTGTTTAATCTTAAAACGGGTCCTGTTAATTCTTTTGTTATCTTGTCATGCTTCAAGGCCCAGGAAAGGCCTGGGCAAAACTCTCCGTGGGCTCTCGTTACGTTCCAGCCTTTGTATAGGGCATTGGCTATCAGCTTTTAATCTTTAACTTCACCAGTCAATGCTGAAACAGGTGTTATGGAGGCCTGTGTTAGTGAGACCTGGCCTGCCACATTAGTGCAGGGTCTGTCACCTGACTGGGAGACCAGCGCCTGAGCTGCCCTTCTTCACCGAGCCCATTAGCCCCGCTGTCTTCATTATTTAGGGCCACAACTTACCTTTTACTCAACGAAGCCAGAATGGGGCTGCTACCATAAAAACCCCTGGAATGGGGCCCAGGCGGCTGGCAGGGCCTCCTCCGAGAAACATACGCTTCGGTGTGAGGACCATAACTATCATTTACATTAATTAGGCGGCCGGATAATGGGGTGTTCAATAGTTATTGCATTCTGTAAATTCTGCAGCAAGCACCGCCAGGAGCCAGGAGCTGGCAGGGGTTCGTGCCATGCAAAAAATAGTCCTGTTCTCACCCTGGCAGGCAACGGGGCTTTAAATTTACGGTGAAAGGAAGCCTTCCTCAAGTTCCGGAAGAACAGCTGATTTGGAGAGAGGGGACTTGCCATGTGACTCACCCACTGGCCGTGTGATCCTGGAAGAATTCATCTCAGTGTCCTCAGCCAGCTGCCAGTGCTGACTACCTGGGGGTATTCTGGGGTCCTACTGAGGATGCAGCCATGGAGGGGACAGATGGGTTTTTTTTGGCTTTTTTTTTGTTTGTTTCTAGAGACAGGGTCTTGCTCTGTCACCCAGGCTGCTGTAATCACAGCTCACTACAGCCTCAGCCTCCCAGGCTTAAGTGATCCTCCTGCCTCAGCCTTCCAAAGTGCTGGGATTATAGGCATGAGGCACCACACCTGGCCCAAGGGGACAGCTTGGGAGAATGCCAGGCCCCTATGTTTGGAAGATGGTACTATATTCTGTTGGAACCCTCCGAGTTTTTGGGTGATACCATACACACCAACTTTATTGGCTGTGCTTTATTCCTGATGCTCATTTTACAGATGAGGACGCTAAGGCACGGGCAGAGGCTCACCCTTGACTGAACTCACAAAGCTAAGCCAGGCAAGGCTGCAGCCTGGCCAACACCTGGAGGTATGCCCACATGGCTCCCCACCCCTGTGACCCAGCTCTGCCATCTTCCTCCTCATTTCCATCTGCCCAAGGGTGTCTCCCCACCTGCCTGCTCCCCTTTTCCCTGAGAAGACCTCAGCTGCAGCCCCTGCCTCCTTGGCCACACTGGCCTTGTCCACAGCCCCTTGTTCAGCAGCTTGGACGGCTGGACCCATCTCCACTCGCCTAGTAGGGCTGCCACCCTTCAGGGCACTGGGCTGTGAGTAGACACCCAGACGGAGGCTGGAGGGGCTGTGTCCCTGAGGCCCTGTTCGTGGGTGCTGTGTGCACCTCTCAAACTTGTTTCCGTGCATCCCCAAGGCCGACACCCTGGTTAAGCCGCAGACGTCTAGCACCGGCCACAACCTCCTAGCTGGTCTTCCGGCCCTTGGCCTCTCCAGTTCACTGCCAGTCTTCCTCACTTCCTGCTGCCCTGCCTGGTGCCTGAAGCCTCCAGCTGCCTCTCAGTGCCATGCCCCTGCAGGCCCCACTCCCTACCCCAGCTCCCCTGCAGGAGGCCTCAGCCTGCCTGACTCCAGCTCAGCTCTCCGGCTTGTCTTAAGGTCTGGTCCTGAGGGAAGCCAGCCTACTTCCAGACCTGCCAGGGGCCTCTGACACAGGCCCTGTTCCCCTCCCACCACACCCTGTGGCCCCAGGGTCCTGTCATCATCACTCACTCTCTCACTACTCAATTGGAGACCTCACAGGGCGGGACCAGGAGGGCTGTGGCAACCACGCCCTAGTGACAGGGCTGCAGAGCACTTGGTCCCTGGAGTTCTGGGGTAGAGGAAGAGCCCGTATTTTGAAAGGTGGAGGGAGCTGTTAAAATTGTGAATTTGGTGACATGCTGCATTTCTTAGGAATGTAGGTTTCCTTGCTTTAAATCTGTGATTTTCAAGCAAGAGCCACTTAGGGTAACCTGGGCATTACCATTTTTATTTTTTTTTGAGACAGAGTCTCGATCTGTCCCCCATGCTGGAGTGCAATGGTGCTATCTCAGCTCACTACAACCTCCGCCTCCTGGGTTCAAGTGATTCTCCTGCCTCAGCCTCCTGAGTTGCTGGGTTTACAGTCTCCTGCCACCACGCCCAGCTTGTTTTTGTATTTTTAGTAGAGACCGGGTTTCACCATGTTGGCCAGGCTAGCCTTAAACTCCTAACCTCAAGTGATCCGCCTGCCTCGGCCTCCCAAAGTGCTGAGATTACAGACATGAGCCATCGTGCCTGGCCTGGCACTGTCATTAAGAAACGAGACTGCTGGATATGCTCAAATGATTACAGATATTTATTAAGCACCCACATAATAGTCCAAATGGTTCTTCTACAAACATTTTAAATTGAAGTACAGCATATACCCTGAGAAAACACGCATCCTCCGTTTGCAGTCTCCCCTGCCTTAGCCAGCAAGTGCTCTGTCTCCAGCCCCCAGGCCACGGAGCTCCATCTTCCATGGGGCTAGGTAGCCCCTAAAGATGACCCTTCAGCTCCTAGGTAGGAAGGCACCGCAGAGATAGACCCTTGGTCTCCCCTGGAGTTCTGGCTCAAGGGGCGGCAACTTAACACGGCCTGTTCTGCACACAGAGCAGCCAGCTTGTGTTTAGGGCAGTGGTGGGATGCTGGTACATGTGTAACAAGCCCTGGTTTGTAGCATAGTGTAAACTGCTGTGTAAACGCTCCCACCATGAGGGTTGCAGGGTGCCGGCATGAACGTGCCATCTGCAGGAGGTGCACACATCAGCTCTCACGAGCCAGCGCAAGCCCCTCTGGCAGAGCACCTGTTTGGGGCCTGTGGTTTTTATAAAAAGCATTATAATCGCACACTTTTTTGGGAGAGCAGGGCAACTGAGGATGCTTTCCATCTCACATTCGCTGCAAGGCGAGCCTCCACTGGCAGCACTCTACAGGCAGGACACAGCCACTGGCAGCACTCTCTACAGCGTCCTTTCTCTCTCCTCCCCTCCCTCCCTCTCTTTTGGCAGAGGACACAGTTTAATTTGTGTAGATTGAATGTGCCTGCAATAAACACCACACTCCCTTTCTTCACATTCTCCGTGGTTGGAACCGAAGGTCTTGGGGAACTTGGGCCTTGAACTTGGGTTTCCTGCTGGGCTCAGCCTCTCCAGGCCCGGCTATGTAGGGCCAGCCATAGCTGCTCCCACCAAACCCTGGGGCTTCATAGGGGAAACTGAAAGGGGCAGAGAAGCATGGGCCACATGTGCTGCACGTCGCAGCTGTTGATGGAGCGTAACCTCCTTGGTCTGCATAGCTGGGGTGCCAGGGCCCAGAGGCACAGGGCTGCCTTCTCACCCGGGTGCCCACTGACATGGAAGGGGGTGGCACGTTGGACTCAGGATGTGCTGCTGCCCTGCCCTGGGCAAGCCACACGGGCTCATCTGGCCCAGACGGGAGTCACTGACCAGCATCACTCGCAGTTGCTGTGTGCCAACCCTTATTCAACATTATTAGAGGCACACTCTGGGCTCATTTTTTCTTTTTGGGTCAGAAAACAAATATTTGCTGAGCACTTACTATATGCAAGGCAGTGTTCCCCCCTGCAGGGGCCTTACAATGGTTATGGCGGCGGTGTCCAAGCAGCTCACATTCCAGTGGAAGAAAATGACATGAAACAGGCAGATATGGTTGCACTGGGGACTGAGAAGCGGTACAGAAAACATAAGACTGCTGGATGCAGTGGCTCGCGCCTGTAATTCCAGGGAGGCTGAGGCAGGAGGATTGCTTAAGGCCAGGAGTTTGAAACCAGCCTGGGCAACCTAGCAAGACACCTAGCTCTTCAAAAAACAAGCAAACAAAAATTAGCCAGGCATGGTGGCATGTGCCTGTGGTCCCATCTACTTGAGGGGCTGAGGTGTGAGGATCGCTTGAGCCAGGGAGGTTGAGGCTGAAGTGAGCTATGATCACACCACTGCACTCCAGGCTGGGTGACAGAGTGAGACCCTGTCTCAACAAAAGGAAAAGAAAATATCAGACAGAGTAATGTGATAGAGTGACTGGTTGGGGTGGGGCTGCAGAGCTAGGATGATGGGGCCTTGCCTGTGTGCAGAGCTGAATGCAGGGAGGCTGCCTGCAGATTGAGGGGTCAGGAGAAAGCCCGAGAGGAAGAATGGTGCACGGGGACAATCGCATGCTTGGGGGTGTAGAGAGGCACAGGGTGTAGCAGGGAGGTGGACCACGATGGCAGGGGTGGGCTGGGGTCCGATCTGGAAGGGCCTTGATGATGCTGGTCAGGGGCTGGCTCTCATTCTGCGCGCAGCAGGAAGTCGCTTGTGGGTTTTCAGTGGGAGAGGCACCCCCTGAGTCATGTTTCACAAAGGTCACCCGGGCTACCGTGGGGCCAGGAGTGGATGCAGGGAGGCCAGCGGGGGGGCTGTGGCTGTGGCTGGGTGCTGGCAGGTGGGTGGAAGGGGGCTGGAGCAGCAGGTGGTGGGAGGGTTGCAAGGAGGGCCACCGGGTCATGATGAAAGGTTGGTGGGGGCGTGAAAGCAAGGGAGGAATCAGGATGGCTCCTTGGTGCCCCACCTGAGCATCCAAGAGGCGAGGGGCCTCCGCAGAGGCAAGGGTGGAGGGAAGGGAAGAGAAGGGAAGTCCATCATGCTGTGTGCAGCCCACCATGCTGGGCTGCCTGTTAGACCTCCAGGTGGAGCCTGGTGGGCAGCTTTCTCATTTCGTCAACAGTCACAGAACGCTGAATACAGTCAGATATGCTGTGGATGAGTGAGGGTATGGCAGTGAGGAAAACAGAGTCCTGTTCTTAGGAACTTCCATTCTAGCTGGCAGGAGGCAGATGGTAAACCAAGTTACACATGTGGGTCTGGTGGATCTGAAGTGGTGGACGAGACAGCTATGGAGGGAATGGGGAAAGAAGTCCAAAGGCGGAGCTCAGGGCATTCTAACACTGAGAAGTTCTGCAGAGGAGCTCCCAAAGAACACTAAGAGGGAGTAGCCAGGGAGGCAGGAGGAAAGTCGGGAGTGTGGGGATAAGAGGTGTTCCAGGAGGAAGGAAGGGATGACCTGTTAAATGCCAATGAGAGGCCAGGAAAGGCAGAGGAGGAGAACTGACGACTGGCTCTGGAGAGACGCAGTCACTTGAGTGAGAGTGGCTTAGTGGGGTGGTGGAGGCAAAAGAATGGAATGTTTTCCATTTCATCCTGCTCCCCGGCCTGTCCCAGCCAATCCTTCCCTATCCCAGTCTGTTGCATCTCACCCAGTCCGTGCATCTATCCGGTGTTTCGTGAGTCTCTGGGTGAGGTCCTATATCCTCCTCCATCTCCCTCCTAAGCCAGTCCCTCCTCCAGGAGCTCTGATGGATCAGGCCACTTTTTCTTTTTCTTTCTTTCTTGTTTTTTTTAGAGATAGGGTCTCATCTGTCACCCAGGCTGGAGTGCAGTGGCACAATCATGGCTCACTGCAACCTCAACCTCTTGGGCTCAAATGATCTTCCCACCTCAGCCTCCTGAGTAGCTGGGATTATAGGCATATGCCACCATGCATAGCTCAATTTTTAAATGTTTTTTTGTAGACATGGGGTCTTGCTATGTTGCCCAGGCTGGTCTCAAACTCCCAGGCTCAAGCAATCCTCTTGCCTCAGTCTCCCAAAGTGCTGGGATTATAGGCGTGAACCACCATGGCTGGCCCAGCAAACGTTTTCTGTAAAAGGCACAGGGAAGGGCAGGTCTTTGCTCCTGAGACCTGCCTCCTATGGCTGGAGGTTACCTTTTTTGGGCAAAGTGGACCAAGACACAGAATAGCTGAATCCCACTTGGGGCCTGTCCATTTCAGATGCCCTCTAGGACAGCAGCATCTGCCCTCCTGTGAACACAGCCTGTCTCTGCGCCTGTCTATGGGGCCTATCCATTTCAGATGCCCTCTAGGACAGCAGCGCCGACCCTCCTGTGAACACAGCCTATCTCTGCACCTGACTAGTTAGCAAGGCTTGTCCTTCACAGCTCAGGAAAAATTACCAAGAATGTTATTGACTCTAATTTTAATTTGTCTAGCACTCTTGTTAATGATGTCAATTTAAGACATCCATTAAAGGCCCACGAGCTTAATTAAATGGACAATTCCAATATGGTTCTATTAGAACCCCTTCTATTAAATTAATATTATAGACACGTAACAGGTGTCTTAATTAGACATTATAGCTAAGAAATGCAAACTAAATTAAAGCTAAAGCCATTGTCCAGAAAGCAAGCTTTTTTACCAGAATTTATGGCTTTGTGGAGGGATGTTCCTGTTTACTCTTTGGAACCTGGGAGATCAGTCATTTGATGATCTTTCCCAGCCTCCAGAAAATGTTGGCCTGAGAGTCCCAAGTCTGAAATCACAGTCCAGACCTCAGAGCTTGAAGAGACTTTAGACACCATCTGGAGCCCAGTGTCCTCAAACATCAGTGATCAGCTGGGGTCTTAGGTAAACACACAGCTATCTGGGTCTTGCCTCCGAAGGCTGATTCAGTAGGTCTGAGGTGCAGCTCAGGATCTGGCTGCTCTGAATGGGCACCCACTAACTCTGATGTGGGAAGTTCCAGGATGCCATTCCAGGAACGCTGGGTCTAGTCTAATGGCCCCACTTGACAGATGGCGGCACCAAGATCCCCAAGACTTCAGAACTGCATGAATGGATCAGCAGAACTCCACCTCCTGCCCCATGGATTAGGGCTTTTCCAGCATCTCTGCCATCTCTCCACTCCTGGCAGCCATATACCTTCCGGCCTCTCCTCCTGCCTGCCTGAGCCCAGAGGGCAGACCCTCGCAGGCTTCCCCTGCCTTCCTGGGTCCTCCACGATGCTTCTGGGGGCTCCCACCCTGAGCCTTGGTGTGAATACACTCTTCACACCCACAGCTGCCTAGAGCCGGAGCCCCTGCTCCAGGGAGACTTCTCAGCCCATCCTGCCTACCTGTGCATGCATTTCCTCCCCCGTCCAGACTGTGCCTGGCCCCAGTGGGAGGAGGAGTTCAGCTGTTTGCAAAAGTGAAGGGGAACTGGGCAGCTCAGGGGCCCTGGGTACTGGAGGGAGCAGCCCTGGACCCACGTTCCTGTATGAGCATGTCACAGAATCCAGTGGTGATGGCAGCTCAGGGGCCAGCAGTGGGGCTGGCTGGACTGGCTAGTGGTCCAAGCAGCCCATATGAGGGGATGAGAAGGCCAGGCCAGTGTCTGAGGATGGGAGCCAGGTGGCTGTTGGAGCCTTCCTGGGAGGCACAACCAGTCTGTCCTGGCTGGGAGAGCTTCGGGGTGGCTGTGGACTGACTTGGGTCTCCAAATTCATATGATAAAGCCCTTGCCCCCATTGTGACTGTCTGGAGAGAGACTTTCAGGATGTCATAAGAATAGGGCCTGATCCAATAGGACTGGCGACCTTTTACAAGGAAAAGACCCCAGGGATCACTCTCCTTGCACACAGGGAGGAAAGGCCGTGTGAGGACAAGAAGGGAGAGGCCTCTAGAGAAACCAGCCCTGCCAGCACCTTGATCTTTGGCTTCCAGCCTCAAGAGCTGTGAGAAAATGCTGCATCCCCAGTGTGTGGCATTTTGTTATGAAGATTAGAGCAGACGGATACATCAGCCATGGCCCACGCTGTCCTTTCTCCTCCAAGAACCTCATCCTTTCCCCCGAGGCTCTGGCCTATCCTCTGCAGACCCCGTATGGTAGCTGGGCACTGGGAAGATGTAAAGGGTCCCTGGGCCCCACTCTTTGAACAGTGGGTCGCTGGGCTGATGTCTCCCAGTCCTGTAGCCTCTGGGTCCTGTCCCGAGTTGCTAACCACTCTCTCTCTCCTCTTTGGCACTTTCTCTGGTGCACGGAGGCTTACACAAGGTGAATGTGGCTCTATCTCCTGTGGGACCACATGACCAAGGCCTCAGCTCTGCCAGGGTCCTGCTCCTTGGACAGTGGACGTGGGAGAGATCGGGCCAAAAAGCACCACATTACCCTCCATGACAAGCTGTGCCGCAGCCTGTGGAGATATGGCAGCCCTGGCCCCTGCCCCTGCCCCTGGGCCTCAGGTCATGCTTTCTGCAGCTGTTCCTCATCAGGAACCATGTCCTGCCCAGCTGGGCCCTCCCCTTTCCCTCCTCTACCTGGGAAATGACATGATCCCTGGGTGGGCCATGGGGACAACAGCGTATCCTAGCAACAGGCAGGCACAGTGGCAGCTTTGTGGCCGGCAAACACCCTCACCATGTCTCCTTGGGGGAGAGGGAGAGGTATCTACAAATTAAACCGCCACTCACACAGAAACTTGAGTCTGCGCCAAATGAAAAACAGATTTCACATGGCAAGTGGTACCAACAACTTTTCTGGAAAGCAACTGTGTATTTACACAACAGTGGATGCCTTTTACACTGCAGAGGGGTGGGTAAGAGCGGGATGGCTAGGAAGCTACAGCACCTATTCAGTTACGAACACAGCACTTTCAGATGGCTGGGGGAATAGATGCCACTTCCCACTCAAGACAGGGATTTGCTCAGCGGGAAAGCAGGTAATAAAGGCAGCACATCCTGCGCTTTGAACTGCATCCGTCTCACCCTGCAGCCACCCTGTAGCTCAAAGCACAGTTCTGGAGCCTATTAGGTCCAAATCTCAATTCTACCCTTGAATCAGCGAGGCCTTAGGCAAGGGGTCCCTCGAAGTCTGTCTTCCTGTGGCAGATGAGGACAGCCACACCACAAGGCAGTTGCTGGGCCAGGCCCTGTGTCCGATCTGGCAGTGTGCTTGGGCTCCATGTGCCTAGCCTGTGCGTGTGTGCATCACTGGCAGTGGTGACTGCGTGCTGCTTGGGGGAGAGCACTTGAGCTGCCTCAGAACACCCTGGTAAGCGGAGGACACTTGCACAGATGGAAGCAGGACCGAGGCACCGGGTTGGTCCCTGTGAGACTCTGGGTGCACTATGAGCCATGGGGAGGGGCGGTGGCACAGACCTGGGCCTTTCTACTCTCCTGGCACACAGCAGTCAGCGTTCCCACTTCCCTTCTCCACCATGGTGTTTCTCTCTGGTGTGGTTTGGGTGGAAGTTACCAGGAATGCAAAGCCCTGGCACTGCTGCTTCTCCTGCAGAACAGATTTGTGGCTTGCCTTTCGCCAGGAGGGCTCCTGGCCTTGCCTTGCTGATCGGCAGAGACTTGCTCCTCAAAGGGAAGGGGTAGTTGGTCCCTCTGAGCCATGTTTCCAACCCATCTAGTAGGCTGGTCCCCTGCCCCGCTCTCACTGCAGCCCTGGGCCTGCTTTTCCTCTGGCCCTGCATAGAAGGGCCTGACCCACTGGCTTTACAGACACATCGTCACAGAGGGCCAGGGTCAGACTGAAAAGCCAAGTCTTTCAGCAGCAAAAATGGTGACGATATCAAAGGGTGTCAATGCTGCTGGCTTGGCTTTTGCAGCAGGTCTCACCTCGGGAGGTGATGCTGGGCGACCTCCTTTCAGTCCTCCATGGCTCAGCCTGGCAGCTCAGGAGTGGGCATGCTGCGGCAGGTCCCATCTCACTACGCCGGGGCGACCATGCATGGGCACAGCTGCACGCAGTGCTCTGCTCCTGGGGTCCACCCCAGCTGCGATTCCTGAAGTGAATAAGCCCTAAGTCACTTAGGAACTCACCCTTCAATCCTCTTCAACCTTCCTAAAATAGCAAAGTAAACCTGAGGTGGGTCAGAGTTCCACCCAAAGGCGCACCTCTGTAGACACCTGCCATCCAATGGACCTTTGGGGACCCCCTTCCCTTTCAACCTGGCTGGACTGCAGCAATACCTCCTTTATTTGATCCCTGTTTATGTCCACATGTGTATTGTATTATCACAGATGCAACTGATTTATCATAGAGCACTTAGAAAACGTGGAAAAGTATTTTTAAAAATCGAATAATCCTATTCAAGTCAACCAGTGTTAACCCCAGTGTGCTTCCTGCCAGTCTGTTCCTCCCCATGGGAGTCACACAAAATGAAGATCTCCTAGAAAGAGAAATTCCTCTGTCCTCTGACTTCTTCACTTAGTACACTGCGGCCCTCCCATGTTGTTCAACATCCTCAACTCGGAGCGCCACTGGCTGGAGGTGGTCTATAAACGGAATTGGCTTAACCATCTCTTCACTGAAAGGTGGACATTTAGGGAGTGTCCAGTTTTCAGCTGTCATAAACAACTGCCTTAGACAGCAAAGAATTCACAGGTCAATCGTTCCCTTCGCTTTGAACTTCTTCGCAGACCGTTCACTTGACCGAAGCTGGAATTTGCTCCCGTAAATGTAGGAAATAAAGCCATCGATTTCCACAGTGAACACGCAGTTTAGCTTGGGGATAACTGAAAAAAAAAAAGGCAGGAGAAAAAAAGATGAGGAAAAATATTTATTTATTTATTATTTTACTTTTAGGTAGAATATTATTCAGAACACATTGAATGAAAAAAATAAGCTAATAGGAAACGGGAAACCCACAAGCGGAGGGGCATTAGGGTTGCGTGTGGTTATTCTGCCACAGGTCAATCTAGTCACGTGCTAAATGTAACTTGGCACCTAATCTTCAGGGTCAAAGGCTATACACCAAATTCCCAGAGCCAGAAAGTCCCAGAACACCTGCCAGAAACTGGTTTTCCCACATTAACTTTCAGATGGGCTCCTGGCTTTATGCTCTGTGGGGAAACTCTTACACCATTTTCCGAGGTTTACAATGTGAGGTAGAAGGATATGTAGGAAAATAAGGGAAGCAACAAGAAAAACCAAGCTCAAAAATTAAAGGAAGAAGGGTGGGCACAGTGGCTCACGCCTATAATCCCAGCACTTTAGGAGGCTGAGGCAGGTGGATCACTTGAGTTCAGGAGTTTGAGACCAGCCTGTCCAACATGGTGAAACCCCGCCTCTGCTAAAAATACAAAAATTAGCCGGGCGTGGTGGCACGTGCCTGTAATCCCAGCTACTCGGGAGGCTGAGGCAGGAGAATCCCTTGAATCCGGG